>NW_024425119.1:10211253-10259147 GCF_017311325.1 Ursus maritimus | reverse complement strand
ACACACACACACACACACACACACACACACACACACACACTGGAATATTATTCGGCCATCAAAAAATGAAACCTTGTCATTTGCAGTAAAGTGGATGGAGCTAGAGTGTATTATGCTAAGTGAAATAAGTCACAGAGAAAGACAATTATCATATGATCTGATATGTGGAATTTAAGAAACAAGGCAGAGGATCATAGGAGAAGAGAGGAAAAAATGAAACAAGATGAAACCAGAGAGGAAGACAAACCATAAGAGACTCTTAACCATAGGAAACATACTGAGGATTGCTGGAGGGGCGGGGGGTGGGAGGGAGGGGGTAACTGAGTGATGGACACTGGGAGGGTATGTATTGTAATGAGCACTGGGTGTTATAAAAGACTGATGAGGGGCACCTGGGTGGCACAGCGGTTAAGCGTCTGCCTTCGGCTCAGGGCGTGATCCTGGCGTTATGGGATCGAGCCCCACATCAGTCTCCTCCGCTATGCGCCTGCTTCTTCCTCTCCCACTCCCCCTGCTTGTGTTCCCTCTCTCTCGCTGGCTGTCTCTATCTCTGTCGAATAAATAAATAAAATCTTTAAAAAAAAAAAAAGACTGATGAATCACAGACCCATACCCCAGAAACAAATAATACATTATATGTTAATTAATTGAATCTAAATTTTTAAAAAATCACGTTCCAAGACGTTTACAAGGGACACCATGAGTGCAGGAGAGAGAAGAGGGGCCCCAGATCGTGAATTTGAGCTGCAGTAAGAAATCCAAAAGATGTGGGTAGAGGGGTGTCTGGGTGGCTCAGTCAGTTAAGTGTCTGCCCTCAAGCCCCAAGTCAGGCTCCTTGCTTAGTGGGGAGCCTGCCTCTCCCTCTACTGCTCCCCCTGCTTGTGCGCACTCTCTCTCTGTCAAATAAATAAATAAAATCTTTTTTAAAAATTTAAAAAATGAAAAAAAGATGTGGGTAGAAAAAGTTTTTAAAATATGAGAAAGAAAAACCGTACATATAAATGATTTTATTAAGTGTCTCTGTGAGCAATGGATAATACTATGATCAAGAAGTAGAGAATACACTTACTTCTGAAAGTAAATAAAAGAAAAACACCATACAAGATTTTTTTTAATTAACACCTATAAAGGTGAGAAGGAATTGTTTTATTTTCCTGTTTTGTTTTAATCCATGAAAACAAATACCATTTTGAAAAAAAAAATGCACTCAAATATTTGAATGAAAGATAAGCAAACAAAAAAATAATTTTTAAGGTAATTTTATTATAAAAATAATGTTCCTCCCTTAGAAAGAGTTAACATTTATTGAGTGGGCCACTATAATTGCATGTACTTTGCTTAAACTAATTCGTTCTTCAAAACAATTCTGCAAGGAAGATGCTATTAATGTCTTCATTTTTCTAATCGGGAAATTGAGGTGTGAACTGAGAAAAAATAACTTGTCCAGAGTCACATAAATTATAGACCCAGGACATCTTGTTTCAGAGAACACCCCTAAGTGATACATTATATGGTCTCTTATCCAGCTTCCTTTCCATGTGCATGTATGGCCTGTGGGTTTCAATTTCTTTCCATTTGCACATCACCTTCAAAATAAATTCCTAGAAATGGGATTGCTGACTTAAGGAGTACATGAATATGCAATTAGGTGTGTGAAGTGCCTCTGTTGTTCCCATAACTATAGCTCTATAGCTATGCCTATGCCTATATCAATATCTATAACTCTCTATCTATAGAGTGGGGGGGCTGGAGGGAGAGAAGAGAGGAAAGGAGACATTTCCTCCATGTCAGGATGTAGCCTTTGGCATTCCCAGTAGCAGTATATAAATATGTCCATTTCCCCTCAACTTCAACAGGCTTTTGAATTTTTGCCTTTCTGGCAGATGGGAAATGGAATCCCATTATGATTTTAGTTTACGTTACTCTTATAATGATTGCAGTTGATTTTCTCAGTTTAATGGTCATTTTTATATCTGTTTATCTGAAATAATTGTTCAAAGGTTTTTGCCATGTTTTTGCTAGGGGATTTTTAGTCTTTTTTCTCAGTCTTTAAACATTCTCTGTATATTAAGAATATCATCCTTTATCTGTAATGTATATTGTAAGTATTTTTCCAATTTTTCATGTGTATTTTGACTTTGCTTTTGGAATTTTTTGCTATGCAAATTAAAATAAATATAGGTAGCCATATTTTTTCAAGCATTACATTTATATAGCATTGAAATTTTTAGGATAATTAGAAAGCGTTCGCCCAGATCATAGAGAAATATATCCAGTTTTCTTCTATTTATATGGTCTCATTTTATTTATTTAGATTTATAACCCCTTAGATGTTTATTCCTGTATATGGTTTGAGGAATATATCTAATTTTAACCTTTTATAAATAGCTATACAGTTGTCCAAACAACAACATGTATCCCATGATTAAAGATCACTACCTTTATCGTAATCTAAATTTCTATATGTAGTTGAGAGTATTTCTGGCCTTTGTATTCTATTCCTTTGGTCTGTCTATTTGTGTGTCTTTGCCAACCATACCACACTTACTGGAGGTTTTTGAGGTATGCTTCAATAACTGGTAGGTCTTCCTCATATCTATGCTTTTGCATCTACATAGTCTGTGTTTGTTTTTCCATATGAACTTCAACGTCAACTTACCCAGATCCATCAGCCATTGGATTTTGGGGGGATCATTTCAAATGTATAAATTAACTTAAGAAAAGATCCCAAGCAAAAGTAAATTCTCTTGCCTTTTTAAAGTCTATTTTTTGTCTTTTGGGAATGTTTTACATTTTTAAAATAGATTTTGAATAGTCCTTGCTAAGTTCATTCCCAAATATTTCATCTTATTTATCATGATTATAAATAGTGTTTTTTCCTTCATCATGTCTTCTTACTGGTTTTATTTGTGTAAATGGATGTTATTTATTTTTTAAGGATTTGTTTATTCATTTATTTATTTATTTATTGGAGAGAGAGAGAGAGAGAGAGAGAGTATGAACAGGGAGAGGGGCAGAGGGAGAAGCAGACTCTTCTCCAAGCAGGGAGCCGTTCATGGCTAGATCCCAGGACCCGGAAATCATGACCTGAGTGGAAGGCAGATGCTTAATCAACTGAGCTACCCAGGCACCCTGGATGTTATTTATTTTTGCATATTAACTCCACAACCTGTCAACTTACTGAATTTCTTATTATTAGAGTTAGGTTTATCATCGATTATCTCATATTATTTATGTATATTATCACACATGCGCAAATATGGAGGGTTTTTTTTTTTTTAATCTTTCTGCCTATTTTTTTTTTAGCCTAGTTATATCGGTTACCACCACCAGAACAATTTAATAAAGAGTGGAGATAATTGGCATCTATGCCATTCTCCTAACGGCCGTGGAATACCTTAAGAGTTTTTCTGCAAAGCAAAATGCTTTAGAATATTCACATACGTATACATACATGTGCATATATACATACACACACCTAAGTACATGTATGTACTTCATCCCGATCAGAAAGTATCCATACATTTTCTTGTGGATGCTTCAAAGGCATTTGAAAAGAAGGTCTATTTTCTACTGTCAGCGTATGGTAGTCAATATGGAGCTAAAATATCTACCATGCTGACTATGTTATTTAGAACATCTATGACATAACTTGTTTTGTTCAAACTTGCTGTCCTATATTGACAGCGGCCTGTTAAAACCACCTTTTACTAACGTGTTACTGCCTGTTTCTTCTGCATCGACTGTAATTTTTAAATATGTAGTCACTATTACTTACTGAATAGATTCATAGCTATTTACCTTCATAGTAGCATGTATCTTTTAAGATTATAAAGTGTCGTTTTTTGGTTTTGTTTAATTCTCTTTAGGTATACTTCTAGGTCTAGGTTGGGGCTTGCAACACCTGCTTTCTTATGTTTCCGTTTGCCTTGTAAATCTCTGTTCATCACTTTACTTGAGGCAATTCACTGCTTCTCTGAGTTTCATTGACTTTTGCTTCATTTCAACCCTTTTTTCTTTTTGGCGCTTCTGTTCCTTTTTAAGACTGTGTGAGGATCTTGTATTTAATTTGCTGGGTGGTACTGTGGTTTTCATCAGCTTTGCGGTTGTTTTCTTTTTTTTAGATGGATGACTTTTTGTAGGTAGAAAATATTTTATTCATATTCTTGAATTGTTAAAGAGATTTTCTACAGAGGTAGTGTGTTTTTTTTTTCTATTCCTAGGCATGTACCGGTCAAGGTTCTTAGTCAGAGAGCTCCCTCTTCTGTCAGTTTTGCCCTGCTCTGTGCAGTTTCCTTTATGGATGGTGCTGACATGGGGGGGGGGGGCAGTGTGCAAGCAAAGGCATGTCTTTTTTTCTTTCTCCTTTCTTCAGGATCCTGAAATCNNNTCATTATTATTATTATTATTATTATTATTATTATTATTACTTTCACAGTCACATCTCTAAGAGGCACCACCTCTTCATTATTATCTGCTTCTCCCACAGAGGGGAAAAAAGTGCTTTTCCAGGTTTCTCACATCTTGCATTTCAAGCCCTTTATGAAATACCAAGTCCCAACTATGTTAAGTGTTTTGGAATTTATTATTGCCGTTTTATCTTCCTGGATTGATTATGTCTGTGCTTCATCACGCCTTCTGTTGTCTTTTTTACAGAAATCCCCCAACGCTGCACCAGATACGCATTAAGTAGTAGGCTAGAGCAAGAACTCTGTTGTATTTCTTTCATCTGCTTATAGTGAATTTGGAGGTTGTGGCACTCCGTATGAGGAGTTGCTGAAAGGTCATGGGACTTGTGTGGTTTATTTGTTTTTCTTATTGAGTTCTTGTATTTGGGGGAGAGTTGGGGGATATTTGAAATCAGGCAACATCTTTGGAATATGAAACTGGAGACTTAGCTAGTATGTTTATAAAAATACCCTTTCTTTTAGATCTGTGCTCTAAAATATACTTCATACTCTTATCCAGTAAAAGCTTATAGGGAAGACTCACAAGTTTCCAGTGACTAAGCATTCTAAAATGTTAAGCTGAGGTGACTGCTCTCCATGTATGCACTGGCTTTCTTGCAGCACCTCTGTGTTATTTATTTAGTGTTTTAACAAACATCTATAGCCCATAATAGTTGAAAAAACGCAAGTCTAACAATTTTAATGCTGGGTCAAGTAAAAACATACAGCTAGATGCATCTCAAAGGATATTGTTCGGAAAACCTCAACTGGTAATTGGAAAATATTAAAAGTCCTAGTTAGTGCTGTAAGGAGATGTTTTATGGCATTATTTACAATGGCAATTGCTCTCCCAGTCATGAGATGAATCCAGTCACAATTCTTCCACTCACACAGGGTAATATTTTTGTCCATTTAAATCCAGTTAAACTGCATTTGATTATAATTCAAATCTAATTTAGATATAAATTAGAAATTGAGTGAATAAGTATCTCTATTTTATATCACTTAAGGCTGGAAATATGTATATACAAATACATGTAAATTATAAATACATAGTGGGCTTATTCTTATTTTTCCTTCTAGGGAAAAAAAATTAGCCGGTGACATCAGCAAGATGGCAAAACAGGAAGTCCTTGACCCTCTTTCCAACCACAAACACACCAATTCAATAACAATTCATAGGCAGAATCCCTTTGTGAGAAATTCTAAAACTAACTGAGAAGTTTCATGTAACTGGGTGAGTGCAAACTACCCACTTCGAAGCCAGTAGGGAAAACTGAGACAGCCTCTTGTGATAATGTTTATCCTGGCTCAGGTCTATGCAACCAGGAGGAAACTCCAGGCTGTCAGCTTTCTCTGCGGAAGGAAGAGGTAGACTGATTATCTAAGTGCCCTAATTTTCCAGAGGCTACCCAAACGATTGGATTCTGTCTAGCCTATTTCAGAGTGTTGATAACACCCAGCATAATCTAGCCGCCTGTGGCCAGTGAAAACTGTGACAGTGGTGTGGGCTGGCAGTCATCATAGTCTCATAGCCCTCATAGCCCACTCAGCAGTGAGTGAGAAAATAAAGAAACTCTGACTCCATGGGGAAGAAAAGAGGTAGACCACACATCCAGTGTTCTAACTTTTTGGAGGGCTTCCCATAGGATTGACTTCTGTCTAGCCTGTCTTGAAGTGTTAATGTGACCCAGCAGAGTCTGATTGACTGGTACCATTGAGAACAGAGATGATGGTGTGGGATGGAAGCTGTGAGAGCTCCAGAGATCCTCCTCCTGGCCCAACACAAAGTGAGTGGGCAAACCCCTCCAGCTCCTAGCTTCTCCCTAGGGAGTAAAAAAGTGGAAAGAACATCTGTTAACCAACTTTCATGAAGGCTTCCTGACAAACCGGATTCCATGTACCTTATGTCAGAGCACTAAAGACTTGAATACATTAGATGACTGGGAGCTGCTAAGAAAAAAGTGTGTTGAACTTAACACAAGGGTTGCAGGTCCTGCAGAGTATCTGGCCAGGCTGTTAGTGAGATCAGAGGACTTTATATTGTTAAAATGTCCATATTGCTCAAAATGATTTTCAGATTCAGTGCAATTCCTGTCAAAATCCCAGTGACATTTTGTACAGAAATAGAAAAAAATCCTAAAATTCATATGGATTGACAAAATATCTCAAATATTCAAAGCAATCTTACACAAGAAGAACCAAGCTGGGCGCATCAAACTTCCTGACTTCAAATTATATTACAAAGCTATAGTAAACAAAACCATATGGTACTGGCATGAAAACAGACACATAGAGCAATAGAACAGAATAGAGATCCCAGAGATAAATCCATGCATGTACAGTCAACTGGTCTTTGACAGGGTGCCAAGAATACACAATGGAAAAAAGGATTGTCTGCTCAGCAAATGGTGCTGGGAAAACTCGATATCCACATGCAAAGAGCGAAATTAGAGCCTTAGCTTATATCATACTCAAAAATCAACTGAAAGTGGATTAAAAACTTAGCCAAAAGACCTGCAACTATAAATCTCTTAGAAGGAAACATAGGAGAAAACCTTTAAGACATCAGTCTTGATAATTATTTCTTGGGTATGACACAAAAGTACAGGTGATCAAGCAAAAATAGACAAATGGGATTGTATCAACCTAAAAACCTTCTGCACATCAAGGAAACCATTAGGAGGGTGACAAAACAACTTATAAAATAGCATAAAATATTTGCAAACCATATATCTGATAAAGGGTTAATTTCCAAAATAGTTAAGCAATTCTTACAATTCCATACCAAAAAAAACCAAACCAAAACAAAACTAATAACAATTAAAAAATGGGTTAAATTTTGAATAAACATTTTTCTAAAGAAGATTTACAAATTTACAAGGACACAAAAAGGTGTCCTAATTATTGGGGAAATACAAATCAAAACCGCAGCAAGATACCATCCCATACATGTTAGAATAGAGATTAAAAGAAGAAAAAAGAAAAAAAAAAGACAAGTGTTGGCCAGGATGTGGAAGAATTGGAACATTTGTGTACTCTTAGTGGGAATGCGAAATGACGTGGCTGCTGGGAAAAAGAGGATGGAGATTGCTCAAAAAACTAAAACTAAAACTACTATATGATCCAGCAATCCTACTTTTGAATATGTATCCAAAACAATGATATCAGAATCAAAAGAGATATTAACACACCCATGTTTACTGCAGCACTATTCACCACAGCCAAGGTGCGGAAACAACCTAAATGCCCACTGACAGATGAATGGAAAAAGAAAATGTGCTATAGATGATACATGATGATAGAGGGTTGATAGGTAATAGACAGACATATATCTGTATCTATATAATATCACAATATATTTATATGTATCTATATATAGTATTATACAACAGTATAACATAATAATAATATACAATAATATATCAAGGATACCTGATTAGGATATAGTCATACTTTTGCCTTGAAATGTCTCTCCGTAACTCTTAGACAAACCTGCTAAGTTCTCTCCCTTAAATCATTGTTCTTTTTTAATGAAAGGCAACATTTGCTTGTGGCTTCATAGCTTTCTTAGGTGCTTCCTACTTGCAAATATTCAGGGAGACCAAGATTCCCATTTATGTATGTTATATATATATATGTTTGTCTTGTGTGTATGTATGTATTTTTACTGTCACTGTCCCTTTCCATTCGAACTGGCCATGCTTCTGCTGATATAATTATTTTAAAATGTTTTATAGTCTCCTATGAATTTTATCGGGATTCACCTCATTCCCAAAAGCCCAAACACATACACCTCTTTGAGCTTCTCTGCAGAGAGCTCCCGCTGAAATGACTGAGGAAAAATTTCAAGGTTCCTAAAAGGTTTGTTGAAGGACACTCTTCATAGATCTTTTGTTTCACTGAACTGAGGCACCATCTTTGCTTTTTTTGTAACCTTAACGGAGCATTTTACAGTTAGACCCATAGCTTTTGCTTTATACTGTCCTTTCCTGACAGCACCCTGGATTTGATGTTCGCTCAGAATTTAGCTTTATTTTTTTCTTTTCTTGACTTTTATTTTTTTTATTTATTTATTTTAAAGATTTTATTTATTTATTTGACAGAGATACAGACAGCCAGCGAGAGAGGGAACACAAGCAGGGGGAGTGGGAGAGGAAGAAGCAGGCTCCTAGCGGAGGAGCCTGATGTGGGGCTCGATCCCATAACGCCGGGATCACGCTCTGAGCCGAAGGCAGACGCTTAACCGCTGTGCCACCCAGGCACCCCTTTTCTTGACTTTTAAACAAGCTTGAGAATCTTCCAAGCCAGTGCATTCTGGCTCCTTGTTTTAAGGCCTTCCATTAGTTTATAGGTCTCCTATTGATTGCAACATAAGCAAGAGGAAGAAAGCAGGCCCTAACTTCGATAATCTGGCTGGAGGTGACTTTAGCTTGTTCACTCAATTTACTAGGCACATCTTCTACCTTCCACATTATTACAGTGATGCTAAACTTGACACCACTAAATGGTAAGAATTCCTCTTACTCCAGTTTCTAACATGTTTCTCACCTCCCTGTAAGCCCTCACTAGTAGACTTCTGTCTTTTTTTTTTACATAAATGGGAAGTTCAAAAGTAAGCTCAAAAGTAAGTCAGACTAACCTGTTCAGGGTTGCATATTTATATAGTAAACTACAAAAAACAGCAAGGAAATGGTATGCCCAGAATCAGGATGGGGGCCACTGGACAGCACAGGGGGTGATCCCAAAGGACCATCTCTGGTGTCTTCTGTGGCATGGCAGGCGTGTGATGACTATTGGCTAAACCGCACACCTTCTGCTTCATGCACTGTAAGTGTGCTGTATTTCACAATAAAGGGTGGACAAACACTAATCCCTGCATATACATGCGTGTGCCGTTTTATGTATATGACATGTGTCATATATATATATTCACTTTTTGCTTGTGGCTATAGATATCTGGTTTTTGGTTCCCAAATTTTCCACAGTGAACAACTAAAATTACAGTGAATAGAAAAGTGTCTCCAAAAATGAAGACAAGTAAGCCCGCCTTGGACTTGCCAGCCAGTGGGGGCTCAAACTGGGCATTGGAGGGGAGGAGAGGTGCGGGCAGAAGCTTTCCGTCTTTCCAGGCCTCCCAGCTTCCATCCACTGTCATGGCTCAAGCATTCGATTTATTTGATTCTTTATGGTAGCTCCTTTCTTCTGGTACCAAAATGTGAAATATCTGTTGTTACATTATTTCAACCCTTAGTAGCTTAAAAATAAACAGGTATTATATCACACATCTTCTGAGGGTTAGGAATCTTGGAACAACTTAGCAGAATGAATTTGGTTCAAGATTTCTCATGAGGTTTCCATCACGATCCTGGCTGGGACTGTGTCATCTGAAGGCTTGTCTAAGGCTGGAGAGTCGAAAGGCTGTCAAGGAAGAGGAAGTCTCATTACCTGAAGCTGGGCTTCATTTCCTTGCTCACTGTACATAAGAGACTTTAGTTCTTCGTCACATGGTTCTTGCAACAGGGTTTCTCATGATACAGTAGTTGGCTTCCCCCAGATCAAGTGATACAGGAGAGAGAAAAGAGGAAGAAGCCATGCTATCTTTTATGGTCTAGCCTTAGAAGTGGCATATTATCATTTCCTCTGTATTCCATTGGTGACACAGATCAACCCTGGTACAACATGGAAGAAAATTATACAACGGTATGTACATCGGAAATAGGGATCATCGGCAGACACCTTGCAGGTTAGCTAACACACATACCTTATGGATTTTCACCTTTTACAATGAACTGATAATATAAGACACAACTGGTTTTGTACAGCAAACTTTATAAGTACATTTACAACTGCTAAGATGTGATAAGGCAAAGTGGAGAGTAGGGTTGGTGCCTATATATTCTCATTTTAACCACTTTGGCAGGGGTTGGCGAACTATGACCTATAGACTAAATTTATCCCACCATCTGTTTATATAAATGAAGTTCTTTTGTAACACAGCCAAACCCTTCATTTATGTATTATCAATGTCTTCATTTGCACTACCATGGGGGCATTGAATAGTTCAACAGAGACTGGCTCACAAAGTTGAAAATATTTACCATCCCGTCCTTCAGAGAAAACTTTCTAACCCCTACACTAAGATATAAAGAGAAAAAATTCAAAAGGTCCAAAATTATGGAAATGAAAAAGGAGGTTTAAATGTTCCAAAGATTTCCAGGTTTAGATAATTGAAAGAAATCATAAGGCTTTAATAAGCATACCCATGTAAAGCTTTTTAAAAAGGCAAGTAATATAATACAGCAGCAGAAAATTCGAATAAGCAGCTGGGGACCAAAAAACCATTCAGGAACAAGCTCCCCAGTGCTCTTACTTCCACAAAAGCATGATTCATCTCTGAGTGAAACTGCTGATATTTGTGCTGATTTTCATATGAATAAACTAGGTTTTAGGAGAGCTCAGACAGAGGTTTCCTGCATAGTCTGATTGTACAACAGAGACAGGATATATCACTAATTATCACAAGTATGAGTCATAAATAAACAAATTTGTTCTAGGTTCCACACAGGAAGTTTGAACTTTAGAAAACTTGCCATAAGTTTTTATGCTAGTTAGTTTTTATGTTAACTAACTTAGTTACTTCGTTAGCTAGCTCACTGCCTTACATGGCCAAGAGACAAAAACCAACTCTCAAGCATCCTTGGAGATAAGCAAAGAGCTGTCTCAATCCAGCTATACAAAACTTTGGCTTTAATAGGCAAACTTAGATGTCCGTAGTGGAGGAACTATGAATTAATATATTGGAAAAAAAATTTTTAGACGTATTATTTGTCCTGGCATATATGAATTCAGTTCTTAGTTATCTTACCAGGAATCAAAAGGCAATGTTTAAATTCAATGAACTATGCAGTAGCACTTACAGCATATTTTTTAGGGCTTTGTTGGTATGGTAGGCAACTCTAAGAGGACCTCAAAATTCCCACGCATATGTATAATCATGTGCCTTTGAATTTCAGTGGGATTTATGAAGATGATGGGATGTTGCTCTGTGATTAGATTACATTAAATGGAAAGATTAGGTTATTTCTCAGATGTAACTGAGGTTCTAAATTAGTCCATTTTCAGTTACCCAAAAGAGAGAATATTGTGGGTACAGCTGACCTAATCAGTTGAATACTTTAAAAAGACTCTAGAGGAGAGAGGGAGAGGAGTGCCCTCCTTCTGGCCTTGAAGAAGAAAGCATGCGTGGTGTGACTGTCCATGAAGAGGGGTAGCCACTGGGAGGCAAGGGTCTCAGTTCTACAGCCCCAAGGAACTAAATTCTGCCATCAGCCTGAATAAACTTGGAAGAGGACTCAGCTTTGGATGAGAATTCAGTGTGGGCATGACTTTGATTCTAGCCTTGTGAAGCCCTGAGCTAACGACTAAGCTATGCTCAGCTCCTGATCCATAGATGCTATGACATACAAACACGTGCTGTTTAACGTTTCTAAATTTATCATAACTTGTTATGCACCAATACACTCAGAGTAACATGCTTAGGTAATGGGATAAAATTAAGGAAGGATAAGCTGACTCTTGGCAATATTATTTTGTTATTGGGCGGGGGGGGGGGACATTCCCTCACCCTCTTTCATTAGTTTTACATTCAACTCTGAGATTTTCCCTCACCTAGATCCTTCCATGTGCGTTAGCCCATTTTATAACAAAGAACAAAAGAAAAATAACGTTTCTCCCCAGAAAATATATCAGAAATCACATTAGAAAAGATATATTTAATAGAAAGACCTTTATATAAAGGAAGTCTTTCCTATCCCAATGATGACAAAGATATTTTCAGGATGAAGGGAGAGGAAGACTAATAAAAGTAAAACGGGTCTGGTGATCATGGACTCAGGGTCACTAACATGATGGGATCATGCTGTGAGAAAGACACAGTACTGTGGAGGACTAATATCTTCCTTTCAATCCAGGACTTTCCATTATAAATGCCCTGAAATGATATGGGAATTGAAAAATACACCTGAGCTATAATTGGGAGGCTACGGTATTTTCCTCTCAGTAGAGACAATTTTTGACATAGATTACTCTCTGAAATTAGATATCACCCATCTGTTTCCTCATAGCTCTTGCAATCTTAAAGAATTTTCATGAGTTCTCAGAATAAAGACAGATAGGGCTTTGAGCACCTCATATGGTGATGATACGAAAAGTAACAACTTGAAGCTATACTTGGGTGTGGCTAAATGAAAACACCTGAGCTTCATCCTGGACAAAACGATAAAAAATAGACCATCCTTGGTTCACTACAGAGAAAACCACCCCAAGTAGAAAAGCAAACAAAAAACCCAGAGGAAATTGCCTTATGGGAAGAGGGCAGGGAGATGGGAAAATTGGGGCAGAAAACTATTGATTTTCATTATGTTTATCTATACTATTTTTTAATTTAATTAAAAATATATTATTTTGAATTTACATGGACAACAAAGCCAAAACATTTTAGAGATTGATTTATTTATTTTAGAGAGTAAGGACGAGAAGAGAGGGAGAGGGAAGGAGAGAATCTCTAGCAGACTCCCTGCTGAGTGTGGAGCCCAACGTGGGGCTTGATCGCACGACTGTGAGATCATGACCTGAGCTGAAACCAAGAGTCAGACCCTTAACTGACAAAGCCACGCAGGTGCCCCAAAGCCAAAACATTTTAAATGTCCAGAAAGTACAATGTGTGTCCTTCTAATCCAAGCTAAATATTGTATTTATATTGTCTTATAATTTTTCGTAATATAACTTAAGTGCATTTTTCCTAATCTTCATACAAGAATATGAGGAGTGCAGTTTGTAGTCTTATTATACATACATATATATATATTTTTTAAGATTGTATTTATTTATTTGATAGAGAGAGCAAGAGAGCACAAGCAGGGGGAGCAGCAGAGGGAGAGGGAGAAGCAGACTCCCCTCTGAGCAGGGAGCCCGATGTGGGGCTGGATCCCAGAACCCTGGGATCATGACCTGAGCAGAAGGCAGACACTTAACCAACTGAGTCACCCAAATGCCCGTTATTATACTTATATTTTAAGAACTAGGGGCGGCTGGCTGGCACAGTGGTTAAGCGTCTGCCTTCGGCTCAGGGCGTGATCCCGGCATTATGGGATTGAGCCCCACATCAGGCTCCTCTGATATGAGCCTGCTTCTTCCTCTTCCACTCCTCCTGCTTGTGTTCCCTCCCTCGCTGGCTGTCTCTGTCGAATAAATAAATAAAATATTTAAAAAAAAAAAAAAGAACTAACATACACAGGCATTTTTCTCTGCCAAGCTCTTTATTAAAAATCAGTTTGAGGCTCTTAATTATTATAATTTAACTGAACTAGAAACAAAATAAAGTCAATATAAATTTTTAAAGATGTATATGCAATAGTTTTTAAAAAGGGAATTGGATTTTGATATCTGTGAGATTAGGAAAACCCCATCCAGGTCGCAGACATTAGACCTTATTATGTTCCGACCCCTTCTCTGACACACTCAGAACCCCCTCAGTTAAATGGGTTGCTCCCTCCCCGACATTAAAAGGGAATTGTTCAGTATTTCACACATAACTTTTAGGAAAAAGGCTTGGGTTGATTAGAGATTAAGATCTTTAATTTACATCTCAGCGACTTTTTACCAATGGATAAGCGTAAGGCAAGAAAGATGCGTAGAGTAAAAAAATAAGTATTGCAAATTTATGTGATCAGTCTTGGATTCCACTTACCCTTGCAAAAATCTAAAAGTAAACACACGGGAACCACCTATTTGGACAAAGATTCATAATTACTGTATAGAACTCAAGAACATCAAGAGATGAACATAAATATGTTCCCCTCTAAAGTCTGATGATACACATGAGGAAGCTGTCATATGACACTTTAAGCTCTAAGTTAAAACATATAGAAAGAACTAAGTTCAAGAAAAGTAAAATGACTATGGGACTTCCCAATTTACTACGCCTTACAAAGAACTGAAATAACACTGATATAGATCCTTTGATGCAAATTATTTTATTTGAATTTCTGCAAAGAAAATTTACAAGAATATGTGCATAAAAATATATTAAATTTAATATTGAACATACACATTAAATCACACTAGTCCTGAAATTCTTTACCTTGATGCATTGTTATCTCAGATATAGGTGCAAACATTTCACGAATTTTAAGACACGTGATTTCAAATATACGAAAATTGTACCATAAGACCTAATTTGAAACATTTTACAGATTCCAGAAGTAGATAATTAGCAATAATACAAGAGGTAAAGTCATGTTCTTAGTACTACTGAATCTTCTACTGCCCACCCGTTCACTCCAAGAAACAGCTAAATAAGCTTTCGTTCACATATGAAACGATACTTCTCTTCACAGGGTTCATCCAAAACACTTCGGCCTGAGCTATACATTACACATTTCTCCTTCCTTAATCCTTGAACTAACGGCAATCTGTAATGAAAAATAAAACATGAACATATGAGAAAAGGAAAGGAGAATATTCGAGATAGTGTTTTTTATTAAATGTTAGAATTTTTTAAAGCACTTTTAATGAGATTTTAACATATTGAGTCAATCGATTTTTATTCAAGAGCCATGTTTTCACAATTTCAGAGCACAGTTTACAAAAACTCAGCTATGGCCAAGGATTTTATGTTTTTGCTGTTATTATTCATGGTTTTGATATATGGTGTACTTCTACTTTGTTTACAGAGGTACTGGATAATCTAGTCTGGGAAAACAAATCCAAGCATAAGATCCGTCACTGTCTGATCCTGCACATCCAATGTTTATGAATAAAAATGAGAACCAAAGATTACAAATATACAGAAAATAAGCTCAGAATATTTGAAACATGGGACTATGCTGAAAATAACAGGCTCAAGAAGAGTAAAGAAAATAATGACTATGCTATTTTCCCTGGACAGCATCTGTGAAGGTAAACATCTACACGTGCATGTAAGCATTCAAGTGCTTATACAAGGCAAAAAAAAAAAAAAAAAAAAAGGTCAAAAGTTGTTTTACGGTCTCAAGCACACGAACTTCATGTCATGTGAGCATAAATTTGGATGATCTAGAGGCAGCTAAAATTGTTAGCTCTCCTCTCTTTTCATGCCGTAGAGAGTTTATCCTAGCTACAGTGCTCCCAGAAGTTACAGTCTCTGGTGAGATCTACAGACAAACTCATAAAGAACTAAAAAGACCTGAAAGAAAGAAAGAAAGAAAGAAAGAAAGAAAGAAAGAAAGAAAGAAAGAAAGAAAGAAAGAAAGAAAGAAAGAAAAGGAAGGGACTAAGAGGACCTTGACTGCCAGAAACTTACAGATCTTGGGAGACAGTGGAGCCATCTTCCCACAACCAGGCACTACGTTCTTTATGGTAAGAGAGTCCAATCCAGTAATAATATGTACTGGAGATCGCAAAATGCTGATTGGAAACAGAGACAAACATATTAATCAAATCTGAGTCCATTCTGGGAACAATGTATTTTTAAGAAAGTGTCAGCATCAAAACTAGCTTTTTAATCACATGAATTGAAGTCATTTTTAATGTCCAGTTAGAAGGTATAGTCATATGCCTCATTTTCTTCTTTATTGAAAGTATAGTCACATGCCTCACATTTCTTCCTTACGTATTTATTCACTAATTTCCACAAATATTCATTGATGATATATAAATAAATGCCACAAAATATCACTTCTTAAAGGAATAAAAAACAGAAGGAAGAGTTTTCATGGAACACCTCCTTTAAAGAATATTACAATCAAATTTGATCCCACATCAACAGTATCTTGAGGATAAATTTTATAGCTCCAGTCTACTTAACTTATACTCAGGATAGGTTCTTCATGCAGCTAAAGAAATTTTTCACTTTTTCTTAAGGTGGGTAATTTTTCGATCATACTCTCCATACTTATCGCACATTATATCCCAGAATGATGACAAAAGATATATAAGTACAAAAGAAATTATAAATTCAATGAACAAACTATAAATTATGAAGTTTTATTAGTCTTTGAATAAAAATAATGGCCTATTATTCATTCTTTGAATTCTTCCCAAAACATTCTTTGTACTTTATCTGGAATGTAACTTGATTTTTATTCCTATAATATAAACCTTAGAGAAATTTCATGTAGGTTATATAATGATTGTTTCAAGATATGACAAACTAGTAAGTCATTAGTTCAAATAACAACCACCCATTTACTATAATTAAAGACAAATCAAAATATTCAGCTTAAAGAGCATATTTTCCTAGGTCAAAGAAAATGTAGGAAACCATAATTAAATACATGCCAATTTCTCTCCATTTTGAATCTGCAATAGACTGGAATTCTGAGAAGCACAGAAATCACGACTTTCTTTCCAGGTTTTTAATTCACCAGAAAAGAAGTAGCAGTTGCATTGGTCCCCAATCCACTTTTCTGGGCAAGAACAACAGCTAGAGCCTAAGAGAAAAAAACAAAACATGACTATGACATTCAATTATTTCAATGCTATTTACTCATTCAAAAATCATTTGTTATTTCTTCACTATTTTCCACAAATATTCTTTGAGAATCTCCTACTCATACCATAGTTCAGGGGCTATTAATGTGAACTAGTAAGACACAATATGCCTGCTAATAGAGATTATATCCGAGATATAGAGTCAGAGCTATAAAATTTCCAATCATGTATCAATTATATATAATGATGATTTTGGTAAGTATACACAGGAATAAGTCAGTATGTTAAAATATGGGGTAGCGGAGTGTTAATTGGAGGGTGGCTAAAGAAACTTTTTTAGGAAGTAACCCCAAATCGAGCTCAGTTGTGCAAATAGGAGTAAATTAGGAAAAAGAGATATTTAAAGGAAAATATTTTAGCATATTTCGTGAGTCAGAAAAGAATAGCACAAATTGGAGGATTCCAATGTTTGCATATTTTATTTTCAAAATAGAGATAAAACAATTAGCTTGAAGTCTAATACGACAGTTAACCAGTGATAGTGTCGTGAACATTTACTATCCTCGGTGATAAAAGTCAAGACACAGGGTAGGCACTCAAATCTTTGTCAAGTGAATGGTTCTGAAGTGTAGGGTGGAATGGTCATTACAGAAGCTGGAGAGTGGGGTAAATGGAGAGATGTTGGTCAAAGGGGATGAACTTCCAGTTAGAAGGTGAATAAGTTCTGGGGCTCTAGTGCACAGAGTTATTATTATAGTTAGCAATACTGTATTATATACCCACGAGTGCTAAAAAAGTAGATGTTGAATGCTTTCAGCGTAAAAAAAGAAATGGTCATTATGTGACATGATAGAGGTATTAGCTAATGTTATGGTGGTAATCGTATTGCAACATAAAAGTGTATCAAATCAGCTTGTTGATTACTTTAAACTTATACAACATTACATGTCAATAATATCTCAACAGGGATGGATAAAAATGCTAAGGAAAAAAGATAGATAAATATGATCACAGAAGATGGTGAGACAATTTGGAGACCATTTGGAAAAAAATACCTTAAAAATTGAACTTTGAGCTGGCTTTCACTGGATAAGTAGGGTTAAAAACTACAGAAATCTGTGCACTATATTCTGAGTCGTGCAAGAAGCAGAAGCACAGGTAAAGAGATATAAAAGTATGGGCTATGAGCAAACCAGCAAGTAATTAGGATTAACCGTAGTATTTACCATAACTTATTTTTGACTTGTTACTTAAACCTGAGCACTCATATAGGAAAAAAATGTCATTTCAGGCTAATATTTTCCTTATTACTTAAATATGTAAATGATGTATGTTCAATGTAATTTAAAGCTTTTTACATTAGAAAATAATGAAACATGACTCTCCTACAATTAGTAGGTAAACTCGTATCACTAAGTATACTATTCCACATGTCTATTTCATCCTCTACCAACACTAAGGTTTTCCAAAATATGGAACCTACCTTTCTGGAGTTCTGTGACTGCATCTGGAGACAATGTTGGCTGAATACTTTGTTTAGAATATACTGTAAAAAATGATTTAAAATTTCCTTCATTAGATACAAGCTTATGAAATAATAAAATATTACACATTAGTAAAATGAAACATTTATTACTGAATGGTTTCACCACAGTTATGGTCTTTATACGAACTTGCCTAGAAAAACTTACAATTTTGCAACAAAATTCCCATAGTAGCCATCAACAAAAGGCATGTTACTCCTAAGATCCCAGAAATCAAATTCCATGGAGTGGTCTGAGAAGCTGTAGTGAAACAGAGAGGCAGTAATGATTTAAAAAACAAAGGCAGCGCAAATAATGAATCATGAAACACTACATCAAATACTAAGGATATACTGTATGGTAACTAACATAACATAATGAAAAATTATTATTAAAAAAATGTAAACTATAATACTGCTGCTTATGTGTGATTGCCTAAATAAAAAGACCTAGTATACCTAAATGAAAATGAAAAAAAAACAAAAACAAAAACAAACAAACAAAAACCAAAGCAGGAGCTGAAGTTCTGAAAAGCAACACGATGAGAGAGAATCTAAAACGTTCTTTAGTTTGATAACCCAATCATCTTGCCAATGAAACACTGGAAAATGAAAATATTCCCATCAGAACTCACCCCAATACCCAAATTTTTATATAGTAGAATTTATTCATTAGTGAAATTATCTGTAAGTTTTCTCCTTTACCTGTCCTGTCCCAGTCAAGTGGACTTACCATTTATTTCTTAATTCCGCAAAGAAGCTTAGGGATCCAGAGTAGGAAGACATCAGCAGGCATCAAGTTGTGTGTTATGGGCTTACGTAACAGGTATTTACTTTTACTTTCTCAACAAGAATCACAAGATAATATGATTCCCATTGAGTAGATAAGAAGACTTAAGGTCCGTTAATAATGTTATTTTCTCCAGGTATTAAAGCTAGTAAGTATCCAAGTCAGAAATCAAATGAAAGTTTGTCTAGGCCCAGAGTCTTTTACTTAGCATCTTCTATCTTTGCCACAATAGTACTCGGAAATGTGCCCTTCTGTTCATCTCAGTGCCTTCTCTACTTAAGTAATGTCCGGTTGCTTGTAGCTTTGTAGAGGGTTTTTTTTTTTATATACGGAAGAGAAGACGTAAGAGCACTCCGGACCTGGTGTGATGTATGGGAAATAGCTTGGGGACCTGGATTCATTTCACAGTACATTAAATTATGATATATAAGCCACCATTTTTTACAAGAACATTATGTTTTCTCATACCAAAAATTACTGCTTTATTGGCATTTACCCTAAAACTATTTCACGTTAGGAGATTTGGCATTAACATTAACACTCCCAAAAGGTCACTAACAGACAGTCCAATGTGTCAAATTATTAATCTAGGTGATTTGGGGTGTCACAACACAAATGGTAAATTTTTAAAAAACCCTTGTATGCATTGTTCCTAATATTTGGCATTCTCTATTTACTTCAGGGCTAGCTAATATTATGTTGTTCATAATTTAACCTGGTAAATTCAGTTTGCATTCAGAGTTTAGAGCTTGTCCCTGTCAGAAGCCACTCGTTAAATCTGCTGGAAAAGCTTCACAAAATCATTTCTAAGTTACAGATAAAGAATTAAAAAAAAAAAGAATCAGAAGTGGAAAGCGTTAAGGCATGGAAAGCCTAAAATTGCCCATTTTTTCCCCTAAAAGCACTGCCTTGAAATGAGCCATATCCCTGAGATACCTTTTCTGGTTCTTTTCATTTTTTTAAATTTTGTGGCCCGGGCCTCACATACCTTTCATGAGAAATGTTCCGGTGTCGATGTCGGCAGGGCACAGCGCGTACTTAATCAAGAAGAATGGTGTTGTGTTGGTTCACAGAGCTGAGCTGGAGGCTAAACAATCCAAAAGTCGCGCATGAAGAAACTTAAAAGAAAAAAGAGAAAAATTACTTATTTGAACAATGTTCTTGAATCTTCTATTGGTGAATGCATGTTATGAGCAAGAAGCAGTAAAGTCACTAGCTTCTAAAATGTTCCAGGAACCACAACACAGGAAATTACCACAGTATGTGTGTAATACAAACCCTTTGACTATCATAAAAAAAAAAAGAAAGGGATTTTTTTTTAATACGTGAGTATCAAAGTCACCTTTAAAAATCATTTGGAAACGGAAATTTTATGGTTTTCAACCTTTGAGTTTACTGGGAATCTGGGTAGATTCGTTATCCTGTTAAATTGTTATCCTATTTCCTTTGTTTTCTTGTCTCAAATTTCACACCCTGAAGCTCTACCTTGAGGGCAGTTCTACAAAACTGCCTTGGTGTTACCTGAGGTTAAACTCAAAAAAAGACTTCAGAAGAGCGCTAGAACTACCTGACACTAAGATTATGAGAGAAAGCGGAGCCATCCTCCCAAAACCAAGGACTAAGTGAATGTCTGACCTGAGATGGTAGCGAGTTCAGAAAGCCCTGCTTAGAAAGAAACACAGTGGAACATGTAAAATAAATACAGTCCCTGCAGCCCCAATTACCCAAGGAGTCATAGATTTACTTTTGCCTATGCAAATCTGGGCACATTGCATTTTAGGTAAAGTAAATGAATGCCATCAGACTCCTCTATTTAACCTCATGTTCCAACATGATTTTCTCTTATAATAAGTAACTAATCACATGACTCATTTCTCTCCCCTCTTCCTCTCCCTCTCTCTCTGCCCATTCACTTATGGTTTATAAATAACCACCAAACTGTACTCATGTTAGGAGACATCTGAACATAAACGCTTAAGCAACACTTCCTTCCTAAGGAATTAGATGTCCCATCTTGGGACATTCGAATTCAAAGAATCTTTGTGAATAAAGCACTTACGTATGTCTTATCATTTCTAGAGTCAGCAAAAGTTTCAAATGCAGCCATAGCAAGAACTTTTTTTCTTAAAAGGATGGATTAGTTTTTATATTCGTACCTCTAATATGGCTCCACATCTTATTTCAGAGACGCGAAAAAGCCCCATTATTTTAAAACAAATGGTAGAAATGAGTTAAAATTGTTATGACTCGAAAAAAGTTTAATTGGTTGTTGAATAAAACAATGGATAAGAATGAAATTCTACTCTATTTTAAAGCCACATGTTAGAATTATGATTACCTAGTTTATCTCCAGTCACCTAAAGTATAAAACATAAACCTAATCACTTTATTTAAATGAAACATCACCTGGTAAGAACATTGAATATGTATTTTTATTCATAATTAAAACAATTTATTTTCATAGAAACACAGGTGGCTGCTTCTTAATATTTAATAATGGTCTATTTTTATTCATTGTAAATTTTCATAAGGGCTTCTTAACCTTTTCCCAGAAACCTGAATTTTATGCTATTCATGTCATTTGGTAAGGCACCTTATGCCAGTTTTATAACGACTCTTTTAGGGTACAAATAATTTGTTCAAAAGTTCATTCAATATCTAACAATCAAATCAAAAATATTTGGCTTAATCTTGAAATATTTTTCAGTGTCATGCAAAGGAAAATGTGTGACGCTCAGTTTGAGAAAATATTGATTCATCTCTACTCTCTAACTGAAACACACTAAAATCCTGGCAATCACAGAAGACCCCAGCTCTCTCTCCTTTGTGCTTCATTACAAGGGAGGTAGCCCTTGAATCTCTTCCCAATCCACTCTGGAACAGAACAGAGAAACAGAGGAGGGAGAGACAACTTCAGAAAGAAACAAAGAAAGGATTCATATTAAAATTGAAATTTGAGCATGAACTTGTAGGATAAGTTGAACTTAGAAATACAGACCTGTGATTACTGTAAAGTGAGAAATACATAACAGACATGCCTCAAACCAAAACCTAAATAAGATGGAAAAAAATTCAACACACATATTTTCTTCCCATCTTTTTAAATAAAATATACATATTGAAAAGTAATAAAAGCAAAAATTCTAATGAATTATCAGAGGCAATACCTGCAACTATCTCTTTCTATCAAGAAATAGAACATTTCCAATACCCCCAAGATCTTTCCTCACTTAAACTGATAGTTACTACTCTCTTTCTCCTTCCAGATATCACCACCATCTTGACTCCAAAATATCTTGACCTCAAATGCAAACCATAGTTTAGTTTTGCCCATTTTTGAAATTTACAGAACTAGAACAATATAACATAAACTCTTCTGTGTCTAGCTTATTTTCCTCACATTCTTGAGAGGGTCATCTAAGGATCCCTCTCCATCTTGTCGACATTGACTAGGCCAGATGCAAATTACTGTGGCTAGTGGATGAGACACGCTGATTGCTTTGAATCAGTTGTGGTCCAATTTGGACACTGGAGTGGGGTCAGCTGTACTCAAAAGGAATAGTAATGATCATCTAAAGGAAATCCGAAGCACTAGATCTGTAGAAAGATGAACTTTGGGAAATTTTTGGCTCCTTTCAATCATTTTTTTGTTTGTTTTTTTGTTTTATCTCCTTTATTCTTTTTCTTAAGAGAGGTCTTTATGAGCAAGTCTCCCTCTGTCAACATGTAGAAGTTCATTCTGAAGCACAGGGAAGAGTGAACTTCTTCTTGTGCACCAATTACAATCAACTCAAGTCCAGGTTCATCAAGACACAATGTTATAAAGATGAGCAATGACTTCCATGAGCTTTTGTTTGAAAATATGTAGCACGTCCACCATCTTTGAATTTATTATTATTATTTTTTAAGTAGGCTCCACACCCAGCGTGGGGCCCACCGCAGGGCTTGAACTCATGACCCTGAGATTGAGCCCTGGGCTGAGACCAAGAGTCAGGTGCTTAACCTACCGGGTCACCCAAGTGCCCCTAAATTTACTATTTCTGATGTCAAATGAATGTTTTATTAAAGAAGATAACAGAATGTGACTTGAGAGAGCAGACAGTGTAGCTGAGACATAAGAAAGCAAAATGAAGATAGCTAGTGCTAATACCAAGAGAATACATATACTGTCTTCTGTTAACCTCTTCTTTTTTCACTTTTTATGTCGCAATGCATATAGATTGACAAAGAATTGCAAAATTAATACAGTACAGGTAGTTCCCTGGTACCCTTCACTCAGTTTTCCTCAGGATAACATCTTACACAATTAGAGTATAATATCAAAGCCATAACATTGACAGTCATGCAATCCATAAACTAGTCAGATTTCACCAGTTTTGTATGCACTTATTTGCTTGAGGTATGTGTGTGTGTGTGTGTGTGTGTATAGTTTAATGCAGTTTTGTCTTGTGTATATATTTGTGTAACCCATATAATCTCTGTTTTTATATTTTAGAAAGTAATTACCACCATTTATTTTGTTACTCTGAAGTTCAGTTGTTAAAGAAAAGACAAAGTAAATGACTGGAACTTTTCCTTTGTTTACCAATTTTCATTTTAATGAGTTGATTTAGTGGGGGAGAATTTTAACATTTATTGAGCACGTATCACATCCCTATTCTACTGTTTAATTGAATGTCTCATTAAGTGTATGAGTACACACTTACCAGTATTAGTACATTTAATCGTAGTGAAATACGTGGGCACTCTCCTACTTCACTGATGTAGAAATTTATTAATACATCAGAAATTCTGTTTTATCCAATACTTTCTTTAATCACACAAGTAAACGTAACAATAGGGAATCATTTAAATTTTTCTTGTCCTAGAGTTAAAGATCCTGACATTACTTTAAATTGAGTAACCAGATACTTATTGGTGATTCACTTCCACCAAGAGAACTTTCCTAAGAGTTGAGTAGGATTGTTCCTTACAGGGTCTCGCTCTGGCTTTCTCTAGGGAGTTGAGATGATCATTTTGTACCTCCATCAAGGGAGGAAATATTTGCCATTAGTAGAAATGCTGATTTTTCAGTTCTTATTCAACATATTGTTTTAATTTGATCTCTGATTTTTTACCCAATATCTGCGCAATTATATTATGGGTTTTAGATACTGCGTTGTTGTTTTGACAAGTAGGGTATCATTTTTACAGTTGTGATTTGAATGACAGTTACGAGTTCAATCATGGATACGAACCAAAGATGTTACACAAGAATGTTTCCCTTTTGTTGGTGGGAATGCAAGTTGGTACAGCCACTCTGGAAAACAGTGTGGAGGTCCCTTAAAAAGTTAAAAATTGAGCTACCCTATGATCCAGCCATTGCACTACGGGGTGTTTACCCCAAAGATACAGACGTAGTGCAGAGAAGGGCCATATGCACCCCAATGTTCATAGCAGCAATGTCCACAATAGCTAAATCATGGAAGGAGCCGAGATGCCCTTCAACAGATGACTGGATTAAGAAGTTGTGGTCCATATATACAATGGAATATTACTCAGCTATCAGAAAGAACGAATTCTCAACATTTGCTGCAACATGGATGGCACTGGAGGAGATAATGCTAAGTGAAATAAGCCAAGCAGAGAAAGACAACTATCATATGATTTCTGTCATCTATGGAACATAAGAACTAGGATGATCGGTAGGGGAAGAAAGGGATAAAGAAAGGGGGGGGTAATCAGAAGGGGGAATGAAACATGAGAGACTATGGACTCTGAGAAACAAACTGAGGGCCTCAGAGGGGAGGGGGGTGGGGGAATGGGATAGGCCGGTGTTGGGTAGTAAGGAGGGCACGTATTGCATGGTGCACTGGGTGTTATACACAACTAATGAATCATCGAGCTTTACATCGGAAACCGGGATGTACTGTATGGTGACTAACATAATATAATAAAAAAATCATTAAAAAAAAAAAAAGAATGTTTCTCTTTTTTCCCATAGAGTTAAAAGTACCAGGAAACTGCTTCCCATCAAAAGAAATAGACAAGCAACAAAACCCAAGAAGCAATCAACTCTGCATCTGGTTCAGGAAGAGCTTACTCAAATTCAGGTGAAAGAAACAAAACAACGTGAAAGTTTTGGATACATTTAGATCTTTCTCAGCACTTAACACTGCCTAATAGCTGTTTTATAAAGTAAGATGTCTACACAGGAAAAGAAGCATTCAAAATAACATCCTAATAGGTAACATAGATTTTGGATAAAACGTTGGCATTCTCTAATTATTAAGGGCAGACAGGGGTTTATAAAACCAGAATGCGGAAAAAAAACAACATATAATTTGTTTCAAAATTTCTTAATCTCGGCCCTTAAAGCATCTCTCTTCCAATTAATATATTCCATCACAGGAGGGACTTCAGTAGAGAATAAGACCTCATGTAAGACTTGCAAAGAACTTGTTAGCTGCAGCTGTGGCTTGTCAGTCCCCTTGTAGATGAAAACAGTTTTTCTGTGGTGAGCTCTTGGGTGGGTCTTAAGGTTCTCACTCTGAAATAACACACCTAGTGACGCGTTGTTTACTTCCTAAAGTCTAAAACTGAAGTATTTTTACTAAATACCTCTGGAATGGCACAGAGATATCTCTTTCTTGACCTTAGACAAAAATATATGCATTGTAAAGCCCTATAATCAGTATGTCTTGATGAAACTTGAACATAAAGAAAAAAATAGGGGAAGTAAAAGAATTCCCTAAGATTAGTAAGACACGTAAGTACCAAACAGGAGATTACTCAGATCAGTAAAAACCTATCAGTCTGGAGAACTCACCTTTTAGTTTTCGTACTGATTTCTCCTCCAGTGAATTAATTTATACATTTCCCAAATCCAGTAGCCTGAACTAAATCTGAGAGAACAGAGGCATATAAAGATTATTCTTTAAAATGTTATAATGTGTCCCTAATTCTTTAGTAGTGAAGTAGCTTTTTATTTATTTGTAATTTTAGTTTGTAAAGTGAATCAAGTTACACAAAAACAAGTACATTGTTGAGGTGGTACTTAGATTTGGCAAGAAAAGAAAGGAAAAGAAAAAAAGAAAAGAAAAAAGAAAAGAAAGAGAAAAGAAAAGAGAAAGAAAGGGAAAGAAGAAAGAGGGAGGGAGGAAGGAAAGAAAGAAGGAAGGAAGAAGGAAAGAAAAAAATTATGAGGGTGGCACAGAAACTATTAGACTCAGTTTCCAACATTTCTAACATTCTAGTTTTTCCATTTGTATCATTTTTCTCATTTTGTAATAACACCAATGATAGTGATACCTATCACTTTATTTTCCTTTAAATCCACACAGTTTTCATAATATATATTATATATAATTTTCATATTTAATAATTATCTGTAAAACAGTTAAATATTTTTCAGTTTACTATATGCTAAGCTTTGTGATAGATCATTTGCATAATTTATTTAATCTTCATAAACCTTATGTTATTGATAGCATTATTTCTTAAGTTACATAGTTGAAAACACAGGATTATCAAGGGAAGTATGCTTATAGTCAACTAGCTAGCAACAGCTGAGCTGAGACTCATTAAGCTTTGTCTACCTCTAAGAGATCAAAATATAGAGAGTCACTTTGCATAACTGTAAGATGATGTATATTATTTGGCCTCCATTGTCCTGGTAATTTTGAATCTTCAATTTTTAGATACATAAATAACCACAGATGTATTAGATGTATATTTTCCATATCATAATAACATATATTTGTGTATATCTATAAACATGTAAATATTTAATGTTTAGAGGCACCTGCGTGGCTCAGTTGGTTAAGTGTCTGCCTTCAGGTCAGGTCATGATCTCAGGATCCTGGGATCAAGCCCCACATTGGGCTCCCCGCTCATCGGGGAGTCTGCTTCTTCCTCTCCCTCTGTCCCTGCTCCCCCTTGCCTGTGCTCTCTCTCTTGAATAAATAAATAAAAATCTTTAAAAGATATATTTAATGCTTAATAATACACATAATATTTAATAAATTATAAATACGTAAATGTATGCATGCACACATACTTGACTATGTACTTTTGTTTTTATGGAGGTAAAACCTAGATTTCAACAGATCATTAAACTAAGTTGTCACTAAAAGTTTATATAACCTCTAATAGCTTTCAGTTATATGCTTTGTTTCCTGGTTTGCCTGTTTTCATTCCTTCTGTCTTCTAAAAAACACAACTTATTTTTTTAATCTGTCTCTATACACTATTATCTATTTGTGAATTTAATGATACTTTCAGATATAAAATAATTCACTTGAAGAAGACATCGGTACCAAAGTAGATGGTTCTTTTTAAAAAATTTTGGGTTTGTTTACAGTTAGATTTCATAGGAAAAAAAAAAAGATTTTACCCTGCTCCCTCTTTCTTTTTTTTTTTTTTTTAAGATTTTTATTTATTTATTCGACAGAGATAGAGACAGCCAGCGAGAGAGGGAACACAAGCAGGGGGAGTGGGAGAAGAAGAAGCAGGCTCATAGCGGAGGAGCCTGATGTGGGGCTCGATCCCATAACGCCAGGATCATGCCCTGAGCTGAAGGCAGAAGCTTTAACCGCTGTGCCACCCAGGCGCCCCTACCCTGCTCCCTCTTTCTACTCGTGTGTGTGTGTGTGTGTGTGTGTGTGTGTGTGCACGTGGTGGGAGAGGTGATAAATCTCTAACCAGAAAGATATAAGTGCAAAGTAAACATTATAACTTGTCAGTAGCAGTTAAAGGATATTTACTATTCACTGTATTTGAGTATCATGTTTACAATGGTCCAGGCAGACACTAACAGGTAGAATGATGAGAATAAATGTTATCTCTAATTTTAAGATCTCTGTCTAGTGAAAAGGTTAGAAAATTATACCTCAATTTTTAATAACATAAGAAGAGCACATCCAACACGCTATGAGATGGTAGAATTAGGTCTGGTAAGTTTGCTTTATGACATGAAGTAGAAAATACAAATTATGTCTCAGCTGAGACAAACCTTCTTTGTCAGTGATAAAGACTTTGGTTTTTTCCTGTAACCTAGGATAATCGAAAGTATCTATATTACACATACTACATTTTATAATTTACTTGTTTAACGTGATTTTTTCCTGGTTACAGGCACCTTTAGAGTGCTGGAAATTAAAAAAAGGAACAGAAATAGCCTGTATTCTGTTTACTTTTTCCAAAGTCATTTAAATGCAGTTGATGCTCTTAGTCTTTGCCGTGAGTGGAATGAGAAGAAAGTGTTGAGTGTTGCGACTGCACGATGAATACTGTAAAAGTGTTGACCAGTAGGCTGAGGTATCCCAGAAGAGTATCACTCCTTGGCTATTTGCTTCATTGTATCATTAAAGTGAGATACTAAATGTTTTGAAACGGAATTATTAGTTAATCTGAATGAGTTTCATTCTTCAACAGTAAATACAGAACAGAATCACATTTTCTATTATATGAGAATTATACATTTTTACGGATAGAGTAGGAACAACTTTGATGGAAAAGGAAACTGATATCTGAATGTGTTAAAGCCAATATTTTGAAAATAAATCACTAAAGATAGTTCATATTGAAATTATTAAGATTTTCCCCAACTCTTATGTAAACAAGCATCGATACTTCCTTTGAAGATATTTCAAGCTAAACCAAATTTCTTTATTTAAGAAATATTCCCGGGTAGCTACTAAGTGACAGACCCTCTTTTGGATGCTGTGAAGATAGTAACCCACGAAAGAAACAAAAACTGTGTTTTGTGGTATTTTTAACTCTATTAAAGGAATCTAACAATAAGACCACACATATGTAAAAAGAGTTTATCAGATGGAGAAATATAAAACATAGAAGGAGGACTTGAAAAGCTGAGACAGGTGTGAAGTGTGATGGTAAAAATTTAAAGCAGATGATGAAGGAAAGCCTCACTGTGGAAAAGATAACTGAGCGGACAGGAAAGAGGTGGGTGAAGGGGCACCTGGGTGGGTCAGTCGGTTAGGCGGCCAACTATTGATCTCAGCTCAGGTCTTGTTCTTAGGGTCGCAAGCTCAAGCCCCTGTTGGGCTCCACACCTGAGTATGAGCCTACTTGAAAAAAGAAGAAGAAGGAGAAGGAGAAGGAGAAGAAAGGAAAAGAAAGAGGTAAATGAACAAACCGAGCAGCAGGGCTAGGAGCACTGAATGCTTGTGGCCTCCACAGCTGAGGTCTAAGTACTCGTTTCGCTCTTTAATTGAAATGGGCCTGCAGCTGTTACTAGGAAATGCCCAAGCCAAGCCCAGAAGGGCTTCCTTGTATTTAATCTAGCTAGACCAAGGAAGAATGCCTAAAATTCAGTCAAGAATCCTGAATTGTTATTTTCATTAGAGGATGCCAAGAAGATTTTTAGTTTGTTTCCAAAACAGATGAATCTACTTTTAACTAGAAACACCCAATAGCTGCGCTCAAGCTTTCTGACATTTATCTCACCTCTGACGCTTTACTTATAACAAGATATCAGTTATAAAAAATAAAAAAGAATGATTTGAGGGGAAGGATGGTCTACAATTGATATATTCGTAGTTTTGTCAAGTTTTACTTTACACGAAGCTAAACAGACAAAATATTCTTATGAAGGGCAAAAATCAGTAGCCACGAGGATGACGAGGTCTCCCTCAGTGTAGTAAGGGCCTGATTAGGGCAGCCTATCCACCCCTGAAATATGAAGAAAAGAAAAGTTATTCACACTTTAACCCCTACCTGCTTCCCAGACTCAGATACATGCACAGGCTTCTAACGCAGACAGACCTATCCCTCTAGAAAGGCCAGGCTTTTGTCCTTTACCCTAATTGAAACGTTCAACAAGAACCTAGGAGTCACTATTCTAGCACTAAAAGAAACTCCAGGAAATATAGGAGAGGGGCTGCACAGGAATAAGAACTGGGTCAGTGGTGCATAATTTTAGGGCTGCAATACCCTGAAAGCATGGACAAACATGAGCAAAGAGTGGCTTTTGTGGTATGTGTGAATATCAGACACCATCCTGAGGCACCCAAGCATTTTCAAATTACTGTCCTTACAACTGTGTATAGTGGTCATCCTTCTTGGTGAGCTGTGCTTGGGAAGTATGCAGTGAAAGACCAGCAATGTCTTTATTAAATTTATCCACATGCTGACAGTGACAGCAATGCGCTTAGCTCAGGTTACAATGTCCAGTTGCCCCCTCTCATTGAGGACATGGAACCCTTCAGTCAGGCAAAGAACGTGGAAGTCTTCAATCGAGCACCAAGTGAAGTCCTGAAATAAACTTGCAGGATCCCCTTTACTCTATTTCTTCCTTTGAGACTTACATGGTTTGAGAAGGGTAAATCTGTCCCCTTGTGGATGTGGTATTTGTTGGTTCTTTTTTTAAAAAGATTTTATTTATTTATTTGAGAGACAGAGCAAGAAAGCGAGAGACTGAGAAAGAGAGAGCAGGAGCAGGGGTGAGGGACAGAGGGAGAGGAAGAAGCAGACTCCCTGCTGAGCAGGGAACCCAATGCAGGGCTCCATCCCAGGACCCGGGGTTCATGACCCAAGCCAAAGGCAGATGCTTAACCAACTGAGCCACCCAGGCACCCCTGTTGATTCTTCCAACTGTTTCAATATCTGATATTTCAAGCAAACCTACTATCCTGGATCTCTACTTTTTTTCAGTAGATCCCCTGCTTCATGATTTATAGCCCCAAGTTATATTCCTAGAAGCATCCTATCATTGACCATCCTGTTCCAATGCATGCTCACCACTTTTCCCTTCCACTTCTGAAGTGGATGCAAAAACACTTGCTCTGCTTCCAAAAGGCCATACGTCAGAAAAGAATAGTTTCTGTCCCATGCTGGGCACTAACTGTCCAGTAATGAAATAGGACAAACACCACAAAGACACAAGATACAACTCAAGGAAACTCAGGGATAGTAGGATGCACATGGCCCCCTAGACTCTGCTTATTCAATAGAGAGGCATGCTTGCCTAGGTACAACCAAAGCCACTGTAGATAGGGCTACGAGAAAGCAATCTGATTTCATTCAGATTCATATGTTTATAAAGAGGTTGAAGATGTCAGGAAGAATTTTACCTAAGCTAGACTCAGAATATCCTACAGTAGGCTGACACTCAGAAAAATACTTAATACGAAGGGAATAAAAGTCAACAGTAAAAAATATCTTTTATCACAGATACAAAAGGTATGCATTAAAAAATTAAGGAAATACAACAAAAGGTTATAAAAATGTTTTGGGTAACAAATTAGGATTTATTATAGATTTCTTCTCACAGATCAATTTATGTCATTTTGAACATTTTTCAGCTCTAAGTTTAACCTTTAATATATAAAAACACTGAAAATTCCTGAAGGAATTCAAAATATATGATGTTTTACTGAAGTATAGTTAATGTACAATATTAATTAATTTCAGGTGTACAATATAGTGATTCAACAATTCTATGTATTACTCAGTGTTCTTCACGGTAAGTGTGCTCTTAATCCCCTTGATCTGTTTCACCCATCCCCCACCCATCTCCACACTGACAACCACCAGTTCTCTATATTTAAGAATCTATTCTTTTTGTTTATCTTTTTTCCTTTGTTTGTTCTTTTGCTTTGTTTCTTAAATTCTACCTATGAGTGAAATTATATATTTGCTTTAATACTCACAGTTTAGTGAATTTGCTTGAGCTATATTCCTATTTCCAGATTTTGCTTGATTTTTTTTTTCTGAACCAGACCAATCCAGTGAAAATAAGTCCTTTTTTTTTTTAAAGATTTTATTTATTTATTTGACAGAGATAGAGACAGCCAGCGAGAGAGGGAACACAAGCAGGGGGAGTGGGAGAGGGAGAAGCAGGCTCCCAGCGGAGGAGCCTGATGTGGGGCTCGATCCCAGAACGCCAGGATCACGCCCTGAGCCGAAGGCAGATGCTTAACCGCTGTGCCACCCAGGTGCCCCAATAAGTCCTTTTTGATTGAATTAAATTCTATAAAGAATCTGAACCCATAACATTGTAAACATCAGGCTTGGACTGTTTTACTATCTTTGCATCTCAGGCACTTAACATCCGTGGGCCATAACAGACGTTCATTCTTAGTATTTACATGTATTGACTCAAGACTAAATTGATAATTGATTAATATGTGCGGTAGATTGTTATAATGTGACCCCCAAATACTATCTTCTTGTATTCGTGCCCTTGTACTCGTCCCTTGCACTTTCAATCTGAACTGACCTTGTTACTTGCTTTGACCAACAGAATGGGGTAAATGTGATGTTTCTCAAGTTCTCTAACCAAACTCTTAAGAAGCGCTGAATCTTTTTCTCTCTTGTGAAGAATGAATTTACAAGCAGTCTGGGCTATCATGTTGGTAAGGTCACAGAAGATGAATAGTCATGAAGGGTAAGAAGTCTTTGAGAATAAAGACAAAGAAGAGAGCCATTTTAGCTGAAGGACAGACAGGATTATGGAATCATGGAGGCTTCCGTCCTAATGGCAGCTCCATGACTGAAGCCGGCCAACATCACATAGAACAGAAAGGAGAGCTATCTCAGCTAGTCCCTGCCCAGCCAACCCACAGACACATTAGAAACAAAATATTTGTTGCTCTAAGCCGTTAAATTTTGCTGTGGTTTAGCACACAGCAATAGATAACCAAAATAGTATGAGATAAACAAGTAGGTTCAAAGGCTCTCTCACAGAAAAAAGAACTTACCCACTTCAAATCTTTACATTGTCATGTTCCACTGTTTTCTCTAAGAGTTGTGTGTTCTTTCATTCCTTAATATGTATCATTTTTACATATGTTATCTAAAGCATTTCAAAGAAATGTATCACATCGAGTCAGGAAACTTCAGTTTTATTTCAATTGTAATTAAAATTTTAATTTTAGCACATCCTTAGTTTTCAATCAACTCACATATAAAATATATTCAAAAAGTAATATTATTTATTTGTACATTAACCTAATAAGTTAAATTTAAAACAAGGATTATGGTGCAGTCATTACACGAAATCAGTAACAGATCTGATTCATTAATCACAGATTTTCTTTAAGTTGCCTTCACATCTAAAGTGTCTTCTTGATCGTTTATCTCCTCTGGTTCTGTCTATAGCATTTTCCTTGTGCTGTGTGGTATTTCATCTTAATATGATCACTATTGCATGCATATTTTCTTCTTTTTGTTTACATTTTTATTTCATTCTCTTTCCTTTTTATTTTTTTACAAATATAAATAATAAACTTTAAAATATAATGGAGGGGCACCTGGGAGTCTCAGTGTCTTGAACAACTAACTCTGGATTTTGGCTGAGGTCATGATCTTAGAGTCCCAGGATTGAGCCCCAAGTCAGTCTCCATGCTCAGCAGGGAGTCTGCATGAGGATTCTCTCTTCCACCCCCTCTGCCCCTCCCCTGCTCGTGCAGCTCTCTAAAACAAATCAATCAATCAATCAATCAATAAATCTTAAAAAAATAAAATATAATCGAATAAATTTTCTCTGAATTCTAATAGTAGATCTAATACTTGTTTAAAACTGTGTCAAAGGGATGCCTGGGCGGCTCAGTCAATTAAGGGTCTGCCATCAGCTCAGGTCATGATCCCAGGGTCCTGGGATCGAATCCTACATCGGGCTCCTTGCTCAGCAGGGAGCCTCCTTCTCCCTCCACCTGCCATTCCCCCTGCTTGTGCTCTGTCTTTCTCTCTGACTTATTATAAATAAAATCTTTTTAAAAAATAAAATAAAACTGTTAAAAATTAATAATGAAAAGCATATATCAGGACTACAATTATGTTTAAAATGGTAGAAGTTTTCTAATAATAAAATTTGACATACATTTTATTTTTGAAACAGAAAAGTAAGAGATGAATATGGATGATTTTATATTGTAATTTTTGGTTTTTTTCCATCTCCTCCTTTCGTTGTTTTCAGATTTCATGAAAATTAAAAGATAATTGAATAGGGGCGCCTGGGTGGCACAGCGGTTAAGCGTCTGCCTTCGGCTCAGGGCGTGATCCCGGCGTTACAGGATCGAGACCCACATCAGGCTCCTCCGCTAGGAGCCTGCTTCTTCCTCTCCCACTCCCCCTGCTTGTGTTCCCTCTCTCGCTGGCTGTCTCTATCTCTGTCAAATAAATAAATAAAATCTTTAAAAAAAAAAAGATAATTGAATAGCACATGATAATGTATCAAGACAGCTTGCATGGTCAATATCTACATTTTTTAAATAAAAGAAAAGAAACACTTTATGAGGACATGTTAGTTCTGACTGGGCCAACTACAGTTTGAGATAAACTCACACATTTGATCTGTTGTGCGAGTTTATAATTAATGACTCCAAGCTATTCTTTTCCTCATTTTTCTCCTTCAATGAGATGCACTAATTGCGGCTAAGATTCTGTATTCAAACTAGTCATTGACTAGAACTGGCCTAAGCTGACATAGTGAATAAAGCGGCAGGAATAACAGAGCTTCACAGGCTTAGCCCTGGAATATGAAAGATCTAGATTCAGCCAAGCTCCACCACTTTCTAGCTTGGTGAATTCAATTCCTAATTTAAATAAGTAAGTAAGTAAATAAATAAATAACTAAATAACTACTCAGCCAGAATTTCACAATTTCTAAAATTATATGTTTAACTCATTGGTTTGGGGATGACTAAATAAAATGAGTGTATATTGCAGGGTACAAAATAATTATCCTGACCTACAAAAATAGATGGTGTTTTATAATTATGAGTAGTAGTCAGATGAAAAGGACAAGATAACTGCAGCTATCATACAGAATACAAAATAGGAGGATCACTAATTCCTCCCTTTCCTGGCAGAATGTGGAGTTCTGTAGATTGCTGTTATCTCAAGTTTCTGCATGTCAGATAAGTAGTAAAGGTTATTCCCCACCTGCTGGCCATTTCCCTTTCTGCAACCACCAACAATTTGGAAAACAAACAGTCCTGGAATCCTTCAAAGGAGATGTCACGCTGGATTTATGCTCATTGATGTGAATACTATTTCTCATCACATCCTTTGAACTTGCAGGAAATCCTAACAGTATAGGGGACATTAAACTATATATAAGAAAAAATAAGCAAGATTCTGAGCTGGGTCGGAGTGCAGCAAGTATTACTCTGAGAACAGGAACTAGAGAACGAGGACGGAGGGGCAGAAGGGCGAGGAAAGCACACTTTACTTTTGTCACTGAAATCACTGTTTACACTTGGAATCACTCTTTTTTCTAGACACCAGTAAAGTAATAAGGAAACTCAAGGACCAGGAGTTTAGTGTCTCCCTCTCTTTTTGAATGAAAAAGTGGCCCGTTGTGCTTTGATTTTTGGTGTTACTGATGTTTCCTCTAGATGGATTCAAACTTAATGAAAATAAATATTTATTTTTTAAAATAATAATGGCCATAACAAAAGTATAGATAATGCTTAGATGTATTAAAAAACTAAAACAAGCTAGAACTAAAGCTATTCTGATCATTTCCTGATAATACCCCTCCAATGGAGACTCATACAATGTTACAGTTTGTTACTGACCATAGCTGGGAGTTTGACAATATTCTACCAGTTTTAAAACTTCCAGAGTTGTAGATAAAACTTCCAAAACTTGAAGACAGTGAAAGGCATGAACCTATTTTTATTTTTTTTAAGATTTTTATTTATTTATTCGTCAGACAGAGAGAGCACAAGCAGGGGGAGCAGCAGGCAGAGGGAGAAGCAGACTCCCCGCTGAGCAGGGAGCCCAGTGCGAGACTGGATCCCAGAACCCTGGGATCATGACCTGAGTCAAAGGCAGACGCTTAACTGACTGAGCGACCCAGGCGTCCCATGAACCTGCTTTTAAAAATAAATATGTTAACAAATGTGTTTCTTTTTGTCACTTTAAGATGAAAAATTGATCAGTATGACAGTAGACAGTTGTGTGTTCACAAGCTTTCTAGTTTGACAAAATATTTCTGCATAGTAGAGAGTTCCCAACTATCCACGCAGGACTTTTCTCCGTGGAATAGAAGTTAGCTACTTTGGCTAACAGTCAGAATTAATATAGGTAGTTGAAACTCTATGAGAAACAGGGATGGAAAAATATCGCAGCATATGTGTTTTTAATTAAAAAAAAAAGACAGGTTTTTTCCTAAATTAAAGGTGCTCAACATGTTAAGTCTCTGAACCCCTTTACACTCTTATAAACTATGTCCTGTGGTGGTTGCTAAAGGGATATCTCCAAACACTTCTCATACCAAAAGCCTTTCAGCTAATTTCTGTCTAAAGCCTCATTACGACTGCGGATGATAAAAATTCACAACTGATGTGGCGATGCTGGAAACTACATACACCTGCAGAAACTGTCAGTATGACCTCTGTTTGCTAAAGAAACTACTGGAATGAATGATTCTGATATTTTATGTGCTCACTGTATCACGTAACAGAAAGGGAAAATGCTCTTTCATTTGCGTATTTTTTGCAACCTATCACAGAGAAGTATGAGTGTTGATCCAGAGAATTTTCTAAGTAATTTGCATTTATGCACGTATATATTTATTTTAAGAACACCAACAAATACGCATTATGCGTCACTCACGCTTCTAAGTACTTTATAAGTGATAACTCATTTAATAACTCTACTGATCTCAGGCATATCCTTCCATTCCCACCAATGGCTCTTTGATCTAACTTCAAAACTGTGTCCTCTCCTGCACATCTATCTTGGTCTCTCCTGGGTTTTTAATCGTCTAAAAAACCAATGAGGTTTGTTATATGAACAGAACTGTACATAAACATGGCACACCCAGGACCTAAAATATGCAAAAAGACAAATTATTTTCAATTAAGAAATTGCTATCACTTCCTCTGTGTGACAAATCAATAAATTCTGTCAATACAGATCTAAGGATGCAGAAAAGGGGGTGAGGGAGAAAAGTTCAGGCGCATGTTATTGAACTCTGACTCTAAAATAGTTCCCGTCAGGGCACCTGGGTGGCTCTGTCAGTTAAGCGTCTGCCTTCGGCTCAGGTCATGATCTCAGGATCATGGCATCAAGTCCCACATTGGGTTCCCTGCTCAACGGAGAGCCTGCTTCTCCCTCTCCTCCCTGCTTGTGCTCTCTCTCACTCTCTTTCTCTCTCAAATGGATAAATAAAATGTTAAAAAATAAAATAAAAAATAAAATCGCTCCTATCTTGTCGTTACCTATCTCTGGTAGGCCTGACAGAAAAAAAAAAAAAAAAAAAAAAGGCCATGAGAGTAGGGATTGTATCTCTTTGGTTTACTTCTATATCTCAGCTCCCAGAATCATGACTAAACCACAGCAGATTTTTAAATAATAACTGTTTAATGAATGAATGTGTGACTATAGAAATGGAATCAGTGATAAGTAGATGTATAAAAATTGAATAACACTGAAAAACCAGATGAAGTTTGAAGTGACACAACAGTCTCAGTCCCATGGAAATTCTGACATCAGTAGAATAAGCTAATGTGAACAGACACACAGAGAACCTGGGAAAATACCATACAGCTAAATGAGATGACAGTACAAAGGTAAAAAAAAAAAATGTTTTTTAAACAATGTTTAGAATTCACAAACAATTTCTAATTGATCCCAATCAGATGATCCTTTTCTTCCCTTCTTCATTCAGCCTGCTGAACGGGAGGTGTCAGAAGTCAGTAGTTTCAAGTGTCTGCTATTCTGGTTTTTTGTTAGATCTGGAAACTTGAATGGGTTACAGAACCCCTTTGATATTATTTTCATCATCTGAAAGGTAAAATGTAAGGAAATAGTTTATTAGAAATATATTGTAAGAATAGTTTAATGTATCAACATAAAGATACTTGTAAATTTTTTTAACGCCTAAGAAGTGCTCAAAAATATGAGAAGATATATATATATATAATGTATATATAATATATAATGTATATATATAATGGACAGGAGCCATTAATTACATTCCGTTTGGAGATTAAAGTTTTTCGAGAAGGATGTCTGGATTCAGATATGACTCTGGCTCTTTGGGTCAGACTCCATCAGCAGCTCAGTGTACTTATCGTGCAGAATACTGCCAACCACAGACTTGCTACTGCTTGAAATAACATCTAACGCCTACGCCAGCCTTGACAGGACTGTACAATCCTGGGGATGGTGAATGGGTATCGGGCAGAGGAAATAGCGTGTCTGCCATTTTGTAGCTACTAGAAGAGGTACTGGGAATCGAAGCAGTGTACCAGGTCATGGGAAAGAAGATAAAGCCTAAGGAGGAGACGAGGAAACCAAACGTGAGGTTTGCAAACCTGGATGGGGAGATCATTATCACATTAATGTCAATATCTCTGTCATTATCATTTGGGCAAATAGGACCACAGGAAATGACACTAAATTCAGAATTATGACAGCATTTACCACTGAGAGAGGAGGAAGTTAGAGGAAAGAGCCAACCACAAAGAAAAATAATATGAAGATCATAAATCTTTGATTAGACTGTAAATACTGGAGTTATATTTTAGAGGAGGTCTTTTTTTACTTGGAATTTTCTTCTGATAGAATGCTTACTGGTAGCATATTTTATAGATGGAAAAGGTGAATAAGTAAGGATACAAAAAACTAACACTTAATTCACTATGGAGAAATAACATGGTTAAATAATACAATACAAAATCTACTGGGGTGCCTGTTTGTATAAAAGTTTGTGAAAAGCTCAGGTCGTGATCTCAGGGTCCTGAGATTGAGCCCCCCATTGGGCTCCAGGCTCGACACTCAGCATGGAGTCTGCTTGAGATTCTCTTCTCCCTCTGCACACCCCGTACTCACTCTCTCTCTCTCTCTAAAATAAATAAATAAAATCTTTAAAAAAATAAATAAAAGTTTGTAAAAAGAATTGTTTCTCCCTGAGCTCCTCCCGAACTGTTACCATAACAAAACAGTGACTGGAACAGAAACTTTTCAAAACAGACAGTCAATTTACATGAGAGGAAAAGAAAGTCAGCATATGGCAAATATCATTCCAGGAATACAGGTGATTCAGTCATGATTTTGCTGAGTGTTTTAAAGAGGCAATGAGTTCTTAGCAATCCATAGCAAGACACCATACTTAAATGTCAATTTCATCAAGAACGTGATCTAAAGGTAACCTATTTTATAAATAGTCGTGAAGTCTTTTTGAAAATAAGAAAATGTTATTCTAATCCAGGTTAACATGCAACATCACTGTTATAGTGTACCAACAACAATAACGTAGCCAAAAAATAAGAAAGAGAGACAGACAGAAACAGAGAGAAATCAAGCAGAATAGAGCAGAGGTTGTTCTTTTATTCAGTGGTTTCTCACCATTTCTTTGAAAGAGATAGAACTGAAAATTAAGTGATGTGCAAAATACAAATAGAGTCCCTAATTCTGCATCCAAAATCCCTGGAAATAAATGTATTATGAGATTCACAATTTTGTCTTTTAAAATATAATTTGTGAATAGACAAGGCAAGAAACAACAATTGTTGGAGAGGATGTGGAGAAAGGGGATCCCTCCTACATTGTTGGTGGGAATGCAAGTTGGTACAGCCACTCTGGAAAACAGTGTGGAGGTCCCTTAAAAAGTTAAAAATTGAGCTACCCTATGATCCAGCCATTGCACTACTGGGTGTTTACCCCAAAGATACATAGTAAAGAGAAGGGCCATATGCACCCCAATGTTCATAGCAGCAATGTCCACAATAGCTAAATCGTGGAAGGAGCTGAGATGCCCTTCAACAGATGACTGGATTAAGAAGATGTGGTCCATATATACAATGGAATATTACTCAGCTATCAGAAAGAACGAGTTCTCAACATTTGCTACAACATGGACGGCACTGGAAGAGATAATGCTAAGTGAAATAAGTCAAGCAGAGAAAGACAACTATCATATGATTTCTCTCATCTATGGAACATAAGAACTAGGATGATCAGTAGGGGAAGAAAGGGATAAAGAAAGGGGGGGTAATCAGAAGGGGGAATGAAACATGAGAGACTATGGACTATGAGAAACAAACTGAGGGCCTCAGAGGGGAGGGGGGTGCAGGAATGGGATAGACTGGTGATGGGTAGTAAGGAGGGCACGTATTGCATGGTGCACTGGGTGTTATACGCGACTAATGAATCATCGAGCCTTACATCGGAAACCGGGGATGTACTGTATGGTTACTAACATAATATAATCAAAAATCATTAAAATGAGAAAAAAATATATAATTTGTGTACATTCATAAATTAACAACACTAGTGGGATTTGGTGGTGGTTCACCCCATCACTAAGCACAGCAATATTTCTGTAGCAAAGTATATCAAACCAAAAAGCATGATCCACTGAGTTCAGGTTTTGGAGGCAAACTAATAAAAATATTTTGTCTTACAGATATTTGGTTTTTAGCATTGTAGATACGCAAGGGGGAACTTGTATCTCCCAAGTCAGTAAGTATATGCATTAAAGTATACTCAATTCTTTCTTCAAAAACCTTTTTTTCTAAAATCCTTTCCCTTCCTACCAAACCCTTCCATATGCAGTTTCATACTGAGACTTTATCTGAGAGGTCCTACCCCTATGTTACAGTAAGGAGACTGACAGATTGGGTAAGATATATTTACTCTCTTTACAGAATATTGTGCTAACAAATCATGTTTTTACTTGGATATGAGAAGCCTCTGTCCCCAAATATTGTGATTCTATGCCGTGGTCAATCTGGTTTCTTCCACTGTGTCAGTCATTTTCCTCTTTGTTCTCCATGGCTTTTCCCTGTTCTGCCCATAACTCAGTGTGCTGATTCCTGCAAAACACATTTCACAGTTTCCATGGCCCACCCACTTCCAGTGAGGTTCAGTCAATGGGAGCAACTGGCTTGGTATTTGGAAGGTGGGAAGAGGGGAGAAGCATGGTGTTTTTCTTTCCTCTCTACTTCGGACTTTATCTCTTGCCATGGCTGCACATGCAATGTGGTCCTACCACACAACAATTGCCTCTTCTTCCCAGCTCCCACCAGGAACCATCCACTGTCATTCCATTTCCCACCATGTGGTTCTGGGTCCCCATCTTCCTTCCTAAGTCCCTCCATCACTAGAAACACACCAGCTTTCTGTTTTGATCATCTCTGTGCTGTCTTCTTTCTCCTGTTATCTTTTGGGCTCTCCAACTGCCTTATAAATATTTTCCTATATTAAATTCCCTCCATTTAATGATCTGACATAGGCTTTGTTTACCTCCTGGACCCTCAGCAGTACACTGCCCTACCTTAAATGAGATCCAAACTATTTGCCACACCCTCACTTCCCTGACTAGTCCTCTGAGGTCCTTTCCTACCTCATTGACTGCTCCAGTCCCAGTGCCTTCTTACTCTTCCTCAAACAAAGCATGCAATCCTGCATCTAAGAGTCTTTGGATATTTGTACGGTTCTGCCCCCAACTATTTTAGAGCCTTGCCCTCTCACTTCATTTGGGCCTACTCAAACGTCACCTCTTTAAGATGTGAACCTCTCTGACCACACTTTCTAAATTTGTGCCTGTATCATTCCATATGATCTATGATATTTCCTGCAACACATAAAGAGACCAAAATTCCTTCATGGGACCAACACCTGAAATTCAAAATCTAAAGTGACTCACTATTTTAAATGTATTCTTATACGTAAGTTTTATGTTAAGTGTATTTTTTATCGAATGTCTATATCTCCATAGGCACTTTGTCTTATAGACAGTTCTATGACTATGTAATACTGACAAATATTAGAGAGATCAGATAGTTTGATTTTAATAAATAGAATAAACAAAACAGGGACATATATATACCCATCAGAGGAGTTGAGTTTCAAATAGACAAGAATACCAGATAACCTAGGAAGATTGGAACCAAAAGAGATTTTAGATTATTGATATTTTTAACAGAATTTAGATAAAAAGGGGTATATTTCTGGGCTAATTAGTGTTATTCAGCGTTCCAAAATCCTGTTCATAAAAGCAAAACAATTAAAATAATTCCGATATCACCTGTGTAAATTGAGGACTAAGGTTTCTCTCAATTTCCTTAGAACTTGATATGCAGTTTTTTCTTTACCTGTTTCCCTGGTGTCTCCAATAATGTAAGTAGTTCTCAGAGAGTTGCATCTTTCAGTTATTGTCAACCACAAGAACATGCCAGTTCAGCTATTCAAATTTCCAGTTCAGTACAACAAAAAAATTATGGAATATAATGCAAATTTAAAATTTCTCTCCTTTTTCCAGCTTCAGCTGACCTCAGACCAGAAAAACAGCACAGAAGAAGGGGTTCATCTGACTTCCCTCTTTGTCCCACTGCAGTCTCAGGCAGCTCCTGGAGAAGTCCCCATGATGCCCTGTACGTGCAGCAACTTTGACAGGGGCCATTAACCTCCACTGGTTTGTGGTCTAGTTCTGATTCTCCTCTCAAACTGAAGACACCATGTGTCCCAGGAGAGACTAAACATCCAAAAGAGTTTTATAGGTCTTATATCATGATTACAGCAGGGCTGAATGTGTTTCTTGCCACATGAAGCTCTCATGTCTGCCAGCATTTATGGCTCATGGCTGAATCACTCCAATTTCTGCTTCCATGATGACATTGCCTTCCCTTCTGTACTCAAATCTCCCTCTGCCTCGCTCTTCTACAAATACATGTGATTACATTTCGTGCCCACCTAGAAAGTCCAACAAACTCACTCCATCTCAAGATTCTTCCTTTCATCACTTCTGCAAAGTCCTTTTGCCATAGAAGTTAATATTAATGGTTTCCAGTGATTGTGAGGTGGATACTTTGGGGGCCATTATTCAGATTACCACAGAACCCAAGGTGCCCCCGGGTTGTGTTCTGCCCCCATCTGGACCCTTCTTAGCCCACAAGAAACACTCGGACAGTTTATCCCAGTATTGCAGACATGCCATTGGGTTTTCAGGGGAACTTTCACTACTCTGTCACATAGGCTACTTCAGTGGGCATGATGCTAATATCTTTTATCCATAATGTCACACCCACATCCATTCTCCATAATTCTTTGTTGCATTCTATGCTCCTGGAAGCTGAACTCTTAACAACTGCATCACACAGACATTCTTGCCTTCTGGCTTCTGGCTAGTTTCAGCTACGGGGAGACATTGACAGGAGATCAAAACATGAGAGGAGAAAGTAGGCAAATTATTTAATTCTTCAGTTTCTCCTTGACAAATCAGGTCCTGGCAATGGCTAAAATCTGTCCTTGTGAACCCCCGGCATCCTTCTGACACTCAACAGTGGAGCATAACATGATCATTATCCTGCCCTACACAACATTGCCTAAAAAATCAATGTGTTCTATTCATTAAGGAATAAAAGCTGAGTCCTGATTAAGTGCTTTGTGGTAGTTTTCTAAAATATTGCCTGCTAAAAAATATTCGCCATATAATTACAAAATAAATAAACCATCTGTATTCTAATATGGCGTATGTGGCATTTTTTTTTCAGAAAGAGTCAGCATTTTATTTAGCATTTAACCCAGCAGTTATTTTTAATCATCATGTACCTGGTTAGTATGCTCTAAGTAGTAAAGCTGTTGCTGACATATCTGCTCACTGTCCACGTCCACTCCTCCGTACAGAATATTTCCAACCACAGTGTTATTAGTATTTGAAAGTGCTTTTAGCACCTAAACCACTGTTGATGTTTTTGTAATGACACTTGGGGTTCACAAGGGAGGCTATGAGAAAGGAGATTGAAATTTCTGATGAAAAATAAGATTCTACTGTAGAAGAGATTGGAAGCAAAACCTGTGTAAAACCTGTGTAACTGACCACGAAGCAGTAGAGTTAGTTTCAAGGAAGAGAAGGAAATCAAGACTGGGATTTCAAGCTTGGATGGAGGGATCACTGCCACTGTAACAGTCACTTTGCGTCCTAATGAGTTGGACACGCATCATCACAACTAACCACATTAGCTTCAGCATCATGAGTGGATTTTCCTTTGAAAGAGGAAGGAGGGTGAAATGAAGAGAAATCTAACAAAGCGAAATACCATGAAGCTAGAAAAATCTTTGATGTAATGAGACTGAGCTATAACATGAGATTGAAAATATCTCTGATGCGAGTCCTACACACGACTACGTAAATGTTAGAGTCATGTTCCAAATATGTGTTTCTTAGAAATTTCTTCTCAATTGGGTCTATTTAAGTAGCATATTTTGTAAACAGAAATAGTGAGCAAGTAAATGCATAGAAGAACCCCTGTCATACTGTCCATTTATATAAAACACTCTTTTATAATCTTAAACTTTCCACTAAAATAAATTGATGGATGAGAAAGGTTTTGGAAAGCACATTCCGGCATTCATATTAGAGAAACAGAAATCTAGGCCATGATAAAAATAATTTCTGAAGTAATAAGTAGGTAAAATAGCCATGGTTTATTGACTATATTGAAAGAAACAATTCATTCTTAGCAATCAGTAAAAAATCTCTATATTTAAGTGGCAGTTTTAGGAAGCATATAATTTAAAACTAAGGACTTACTTTGCAAATAGTGCTAATGGCTTATAAATCCATGGTTATCATGAAACATGGCCTGTATGGAATGCACAAGGGAGGCAACAGTGCCAGAAAATAAAGAGGAATTAGAACATCACAATGACAGGGATTGTCCTCAAATATCTATTACGTGGACCAAGAGGAGGTGAGAAAGAGAGACTCAGACATTTCTTTTGTGTATTTTTGAGGGGGCCGTACCAAAGCTTAACAATTCCAGATGGCTGTGGATGGTAGAGAGCAAGAAGACCCATCAGATACTTTAAATATTAGCCATTTTGAATGACTTTACAATAAAATGTGCACCATTGTCAGACTGCAAACGGTCTGGAAAGCTGAAAACCTGACACAGATCGTTTTCAAATTTTTGACTAATCAGACTAGAATAGTAGCAGTTTTGTCTAGAAATGTGCTGACATCAATGAGTTCCTACTGATAAGTCCATTGAAGGTCAAATACCTGATGTAGTTAATCTGCCAGTAGTGGGTGGGGCAATGCCCTATGTGTTGTGGTCTCCTCCAACAGGAAACAATAGGATCACCTTAGCCAGGGGTTGCAAGTCTGGCATGCAGTGGTATCTCTGAATCAGAAACAGAGTCTAATACTTCATGCCAGTCTATGATGGCCCTACGTTGTGTCCAGCGTGAAGATGGATCCAGGCAGCAATGGTAGCAATCAGATAGTGCAGATTCAATCAACAGCTTGATTCTGATCATTATTTTCAAAAAATATGAACATCTACCTGAGAGATGCAGACAGTTAAATGAGTGACTGTAGATTCTTTCTACAGTTTACAGCACAGAGGTGAAGTGTCTTAAGGGACCCCTGGGGGTAGGTTTCCAAATCTAGGCCACACACATAAGCCACTGGCAACCATCCATCCATGAGTCAATAAAACATAATAAGATTCATCCAGAGGAATAAAGGAATAGAGGAATTGTTAGAGCAATGAGAAGGGCTTTGAGTTCTGCCAGCTGAGTGTAGTGACCATGTCAGCTGTCGTTCTGCATAGCCAGCACTGTGCCAACATAGGCACATCAGTATCAGATTTCAAATAAGCAAAGCATCAGTGAGCCAGACCTAGTATTTAGGGGACTTCTGTGACTTAAGAGACCCACTGAGTTCATCACTTTTCCTGAGTGATGAAGTTGGGAATAAAGTTTCCACCAAAGGGACAGGCATAACTTTTTCAATTAAAGAGAAGACACTGCTGGAATCAGGCCATATGTGTTCTTGAATATAACATTTCCATTTGAGAAGGAAGGCTTGTTGTGTCCTTCTCACACTCCTAATGTTGAGTCTGAATTGACTCACCCCAAAATGGGACTGACAAGCCAAAGAATCACAAGGCCTCATGGATAAAGTGTTCAGTTTTCACAAGAAAAATTTATTTAAAGCAAATTAATAGCTGTTTTTCAGGGGTGTTTGGGTGGCGCAGTCATTAAGCGTCTGCCTTCAGTTCAGGGCGTGATCCCGGTGTTCTGGGATCGAGTCCACATCAGGCTCCTCCGCTAGGAGTCTGCTTCTTCCGCTCCTACTCCCCCTGCTTGTGTTCCCTCTCTCACTGCCTGTCTCTCTCTGTCAAATAAATAAATAAATAAATCTTAAAATAATAATAATAATAATAGCTGTTTTTCAAAAGGAATATAAAAGGTAGCCATGTTAGAGAGACAACAAGTCTAAATTCACAAAGGGCACTTCCAGGTGGAGGCTTCCTTCCTTTGCTAAAAGACCTCATTCCTCAAAATCATCAGTTGTAGGAAGTTGTGCTTCCAAGGGATCATTAAGATCATGAGCCACGAAGTTAGCATCCTACAGCTGGCTGGATTGCTTCCAACAAGCACTTAAAGTCCGTTGATTTGCAGGTTAACCCATCAAGTAGAATGCCCGATACTTTCTCCAACCCAGTAAGATGTCAGGCCTCCTTGTTGGACGTGGAAGTAGAAGTGAAGAGACAACAGTGTTTCTTTGACTTCTGGAGAAATTAAATATATGAACCAACCCATGTTGCCCCAACATTAGTTGGAAAGCAAAATTTTGAATTTTGTGGGGTTTATCAGCACCGCTTTCAGTACCCCAATCCTGGCAGAGATATGATAACACTGAAGCCAGGCCTGTGGAGGCCAACCCTTCTGTCTTTCCAACCAAAAGAGCATCTTCTATACGGTGAATGCTTTGGATGTTGGTGGGTAAAGACATTCCCTATAAATCCTTATTTACACCCCACCCCCATACACACACACATGTACACTAATGGCAAATGCCAGGGAGTTCGTCCCTCTCGAACAGCTCTACATTGGTTGGAGGCATAAACATTTACGACTGTTATGTCTTTTTGTTGGATTGTCCCCTTAAGGATTATATAGAATCCTTCTTCGTCTCTTGTTGCAGTCTTTGTTTTAAAGTCTATTTTGTCTGGTATAATTACTGCTACCTCAGAGGTGCTGGCAGTAATTTCTCTGACATTGGCCTTAGCAAACATCTTTTTAAATATGTTTCCTGAGACAAGGGGAACAAATGCAGAAATAGACTATTAGGACTACATCAAAATAAAAATCTTCTACACAGGGAAGGAATCCATCAACAAAACTAAAAGACAACCTACTGAATGGGAGTAGATATTTGCAAATGACATATCTGATAAAGGGTTAGTATCCAAAATATATAAAGAACTTATAAAATTCAACACTCAAAACACAAATAATCCAATTAAAAAATGAGCAGATGATATGAACAGACATTTCTCCAAGGAACACATACAGATGGACAATGGACACATGAAAAGATGCTCAACATTACTCATCATCAAGGAAACACAAATCAAAACTACAATGAGCTATCACCTCACACCTGTCAAAAACAATGGGTGTTGGTGAGGATGTGGAGAAAGGGGAACCCTCTTGCACTGCTGGTGGGAATGCAACTGGTGCAGCCACTGTGGAAGACAGAATGGAGGTTCCTCAAAAGATTAAAAACAGGGTGCTCCTGGATAGTTTAGTCAGTTAAGCAACTCTGGCTTTGGCTCAGGTCATGATCTCAAGGTCATGCTGTTGAGGCCTGCAGAGGGTTCCACGTGGACCATGAAGCCTACTTAAGATTCTCTCTCTCCATTTCCCTCTGTGCCTTGCTCCCCACTTGTACGCATGTACACAC
>NW_024425119.1:10203715-10211245 GCF_017311325.1 Ursus maritimus | reverse complement strand
TTTCTCTCTCTCAAAAATAAATAAATAAATAAATAAAAATAATTTAAAATAAATTAAAAATAGAACTACCCTAGGATCCAGCAATCACATTATTGTGTATCTACCCAAAGAATATGAAAACATTAATTCAAAGGGATGTATGCACCTGTATGTTTATAGCAGCATTATTTATAATAGCCAAACAATGGAAAATATATATATATACAATGGAATATTATTTAGCCATAAAAAAGAGTGAAGTCTTGCCATTTGCAACAACATCGATGGGTCTCGAGAGTATAATCCTAAGTGAAATAAGCCAGTCAGAGAAAGACAAATACCACATTTCTCTCACATGTGGAATTTAAGAAACAAAACAAATGAACAAAGGGGAAAAAAAGAGAGACAAACCAAGAAACAGATTTTTAACTATAGAGAACAATCAGAAGGTTATCAGAAGGGAGGGGGTGGTCAGGGGCTGGGTAAAAATAGGTGAAAGGGATTAAGAGTACACTTATCTTGATGAGTACGGAGAAATATATGGAATTGTTGAATTGCTATATTGAACACCTGAAACTATTATAACACTATATGTTAGCTATACTGGGATTAAAATTAAGAAATAATAATAGTAAAAATGAACCCAAAAGGTAAGAAGCACACTTAACATAATTTCAGTAAGTTAATTTATGAAGGACTGCATTACAAAGGCATGGGTGACATGTAAGGAAAACATAATGGATAGAACAGAAATTTGGAAATAAAAAATGCTCCTAGGCCTGAAGGCACACGGGAAAGGAGAAATCACTAGAACCAGGGAAGAGAAAGAACCACTTAAAGCAGATACATTGATTTATTTGGTGTTATCACAAGAAGTATCACTTCTACCCCTACATCCTCATTCTTGGACCCTTGCTTCTGCCTATTACCATTTCTCTGCCTACTCTTTCATTTCTTCTCCTTCTCCTTCTCCCCCTCCTTCTTCTTTCAATTAACACCAATTTAAAACATTTTCTGCCAAATTTATAATATTAATTTAAGTAAATTTCTCTCTAGACCTGCTTTCACTGTATCCCAATGATTTTGGACCATTGTGTTTTCACTTTCATTTGTCTCCATGTATTTTTTTAATCTTTTAATTTTTTTGGTTGACCTAATTATTGTTTAATAGCATGTTATTTAACCTTTATCTATTTGTGCTTTTTCCAGATTTCTTCTTGTGGCTGATTTCTGGTTTCATTGCATAGTGGTCAGAAAAGATGCATGGTGTAACTTTGATCTTTCTAAGTTTGTTGAGAATTGTTTTATGGCCTAATACGTGATTTATTCTGGAAAACATTCCATGTGCACTTGAAAAGAATGTGTATTCTGCTGGTTTAGGGTGGAATGTTCTGAATATATCTATTAAATCCATCTCTTCCAGTGTGTCATTCAAAACCACTGTTTCTTTATTGATTATTGATTTTTCTGTTTGGACGATCTGTCCTTTGATGTAAGTGGGGTGTTAAAGTCCCCCATTATTTTATTATTATTGATTAGTTCCTTTATATTTGTTATTAACAGTTTTATGTTTATGGATGTTCCCATGTTGGAGCCATAAACATTCACAATTCTTATGTCTTTTTGTTGGATTGTCCCCTTAATGATTATATAGAATCTTTCTTTGTCTCTTGTTGCAGTCTTTGTTTTAAAGTCTATTTTGTCTGATATAATTACTGCTACCTCAGCTTTCTTTACACATCCATTTGCATGATAAATGTTTCTCCATCCCTGCACTTTCAATCTGCATGTCTTTAGGTCTGAAATGAGTCTCTTGTAGGCAACATATAGACAGGCTTTGTTTTGTGTTTTTATCCATTCCATCACCCTATGTCTTTTGATTGGAACACTTATGCCATTTACATTCGAAGTAATTATTGATAACTATGTATTTATTGCCATTTTGTTACTTGTTTTGTGGTTGTTTTTGTAGATTATCTCTGTTCCTTTCTTCTCTTACTCTCTTCTCTCGCCATAACTTTGCTTTCTTTAGTGATATATTTGGATTCCTTTCTCTTTATTTTTTGCATATCTATTAAAGGTCTTTGATTTGTGGTTATCATTGAGTTTGTATATAACATCTTGTGCATATAGCAGTCTGTATTAAGTTGATAGTCACTTAAGTTTGAACCCATTCTTTACTCCTCTCCTCCCCATTTTTTAGCCTTATGGTGTCATATTCTACATCCTTTTATTTTTTAAGGCCTTTGACTGATTTTTACAGATAAACTTATTTTTACTGCTGCTGTGCTTCCTACTTTTCTTGCTTTTAGCTGTGGTCTTTCCTTTCCACTCAAAGAGTTCCCCTTTAACATTTCTTACAGGGATGGTTTAGTGGACAAAACTCTTTTGACTTTTGTTACCTAGGAAACTCTAGCTCTCCTTCTATTTTGAATTATACCCCTCCTGGATAGAATATTTTTGGCCGTAGATTTTTTTCCTTTCAGGACTTTTAATATATCATGCCACTTTCTTCTGGCCTGCAAAATTTCTGTTAAAAAAATCTGCTGATAGCCTTATGGGGTTTCCCTTGTATGTTACTCTCTTCTTTTTTTTTCTTGCTGCTTTTAAAATTTGGTCTATCACTACTCTTTGCCATTTTTAATTGCTATATGTCTTGGTGTGGACCTCCTTGGGTTGATTTTGTTCGGGCTCTCTCTGCCTCTTGAATAAGGATATATGTTCCTTCCCCAGATTAGGGTAGTTTTCAGCTATTATGTCTGCAAATAAATTTCCTGTCCCCTTTTCTCTCTCTTTTTCTTCTGGGATCACTATAATGCAAATGTTACTACAATTGATGGAATCACTGAGTTTCCTATGTGTACTCTCATTTTGCATAATTTTCTTTTTTTCTCTCACTTGCTCACCTTGATTCTTTCCATTACTTTGTCCTCCAGGTCACTGATTCATTCCTCCACTTTTCTAGTCTGTTATTTATTCCATGTAATGTATTTTTAATTTAGTTTATTGTGTTTGTCATCTCTGATTCATTCTTTTTTATGTTTTCTATCACTTCATTAAGGTTCTCACTGATGTCCTTCACTCTTAAGTCCAGTGAATATCTTTATGATAATTACTTTCAATTCTCTATCAGGCATATTATTTATATCCATTTTGCTTAGGTCTCTTGCTGTGGTTTTGTCCTGTTCTTTCGTTTGGGACATATTCCACTGTCTCCTCATTTTTTTCTGTCTCTCTCTGTTTCTGTGTATTAGGAAGGTCAGCTATGTCTCCTGTTCTTGAAAGTAGTGACAGGTGTGCACTTTTAACAAGATGCCAGAGGGGACATGCCTCCACTGCCAACACCAAGCTGGCAGGGGTGCTCAGCAAACCATATGCAGATGGGGCACATAACTTTAACAAGGTGCACGCATCCTCTGCAGGAGGTGACCAGCAACCATCAGTGCCAGGGCCAAGGCTCCACAAAACACATAAGCAGGAGATGAGGTGTTGGCAAAGTTTGAATTAGTCTTCAGGGGGAGGGTACTTATGACCAAGACTGAGGCACACCTGGTTGCAGGAAGCAGTGCTTGATGCAAGCAAGTTAGGTAGAATGTTTGGTGCCCTGCTGATTCCTGCAGGTGGCCATGTGTTTATGCAGGGAAGCAGGGGAGGGAAATGGCATGTGCCAGATCCTTTGTTCCTGGAGAAGTGTCTCAGCAAAACTTTTCCCTCTGGGACATGCTCTGTGATTATACATATCTCTCCCTTCCATTTTCCCAGGCTTTCGTGCTGTGTCTCTGCTGGCTTTCTGTTATGCTCAAAGGGTGGAGACTCAGTTTTCCATTACGTTTTGGGCTATCCCAGAGCAAAGCCTGCTATTTCTAATGTTCCAGGCTTTAAGTCCCACTGGTTGTAAGAAGTCATGAAATTCAGCCTCTCTTGTTTCCAGAGCCAAATGCTATGGAGATTCATCTTCTCCATGAAGTCTCCTCAGTGTGAGAGTGGTTTTTTTCCCTTTTCCTTTCCTGTGAGCCCATATAGCTCCCCACCTTGTCCCCACACTTCCTATCCTTTATGATGTGGTCTCTTCTCTAAATTTAGTTGTGGAGTTTGTTTTTCCAATCTTCAGGTTATTTTCTGGGTTAATTACATTGAAGTGAGTGTTATCTAGGTGTATCCATGTAATGATGTGAGCTTAGGGTCCTCCTACTCCACCATCTTCCCCAGAAGTCCTGTTGGGTTCTGATAAAAGAAAATGAGTCAGATATTAACAGATAATAAATAAATTCCAACAGGTTCGTTTATTTATACTAGATTCTTAACTCTACTTCCAATTTTCAAAAATCTAATGTATCATTTTTTAAAATTTTTCATTTATTTATAAGCTATAAATAATGCATACTTACAGTGGTTATCAAAATTCATTGTATATTACAAAATATTATAATTTATGTAATACAAAATGATTGCAAAAATTGTAATTAAAGAGTATACCTCAGGGGTGCCTGGGTGGCTCAGTTTAAGTGTCTGCCTTTTGTTTTTGTTTTGTTTCGTTTTTTCATTTTATTATGTTATGTCACTCATCATACAGTACATCATTAGTTTTTAATGTAGTGTTCCATGATTCATTGTTTGCATGTGCCCTCCTTAATACCCATAACTGGGCTAACTGACCCTCATCCCTCTCTCCTCTGAAACCCTTAGTTCATTTCCCTTAGTCCACAGTCTCTCATGGTTTGTCTCCCCCACTGATTCCCCCCCCCCCTTCATTTTTCCCATCCTTCTAATGTGTCTGCCTTTGGCTCAGGTCATGATCTCAGGGTCCAGGGATCAAGCCCCACATTGGGCTCCCTGCTCAATAGGGAGTCTGCTTCTCCCTCTCCCTCTGCTCCTCCCCACCACTCATGCTCTCTCTCAAATAAATAAATAAAATCTTTAAAAAAGATTTATCTTTTTTAAGATAAAAAATCTTAAAAAAAAGAGGTATACCTCAGCTTCTCGAGAAATGCAAATTAATGTTAGCTCTGGACAGTTGACAACATAACACCTTGCAATCAGAAGACTTTTTATTTGTTAAACACATTCTGGATCAAGAATTATGTCTAGTTTGTGGAAAAAAGACACATGTCCCTAACGTCTCAGTATTTTACCTTTCATAAAATCATGTTTTAAAAACAACCCATTGTTACATCAATGATAGCTTTGAGATTTTTGATAAACCCACAATTTACATTTTATTGAAGTTATTAAAATAACATTATATCAAAATATTATTTTCAATTAAAAGAATAATTCTTGCTCTGCTCTGTATTCCATGCATCTGATCTATTTATGTCTACTATTGTTACGTAGGTTAACTAAATAGCCAAAATCTCCAGTTGGTTGTCAGGAAAAGTGATGGTTTAATATACTGTGGCCTTTTGGAAGGGGATTAAATTAGTGAATTTAGTAAGAGATCATCTCTAAGAATCCAGTCGGTAGGGATTAAGCATCTTCATTTTTTTCAAACGGGCACTTGTTTGCTAAATCTGGCAACTATAACTAAGTCTTAGGATAAAAATGAGCTAAAACTAAATCAGCTACCCCAGATCAGTAAAAGGACAATTTCCTTATTCAAATAGCTTCCCTGAAGCCAGGCTTCATGTAGATTTTCAGGCTACATTAACAGCACTTCTCTGGTTAAAAAAGTCACTAGGCCAAGATCTTATTTTGTGTGTTTCTTTGTTTTGTTTTTCAGTTTATGAGATATAATTTGTATATAATATCATATAAGTTTAATGTGTATAACATAATGATTTGATGTATGTATGAAGTGATTACCATAAAAAGTTTAATCAGCATCAATATTAATTTTTCAATCCATGAACTTCAGATATCCTTCTATTTATCTATATATTTTTCAATTTCCTTCATCAGTGTTTTATGGTTTTCAAAGTAGAGAGCTTGCACCACCTTGGGTAAATTTGTTCCTAAGTATTTTGTTGTTTTTGATGCTACTGTAAATGGGATTGTTTTATTTCTTTTTCAGATTATTTGTTGTTAGTGTATAGAAATGCTACAATTTTTAGGTGTTAATTTTGTATCCTGCAACTTTACTGAATTCATTGATTAGATCTAACAGATTTTTGGTAGAGTTTTAGCATTTTGTATATTTAAATCCTGTTATCTGCAAATAGAGATAATTTTACTTCCTCCTTTCCAATTCTGATGTCCTTTATATCTTTTTCTGGTCTGACTACTCTGATAAGGACTTTCAGTACTCTGTTGAATAAATTGGTGAGAGTGGGTACCTTGTCTTATTCCTAATCTTAAAGGAAAAGTTTTCAACCTTCCACCATTAAGTACAATCTTAGCTGTGGTCTTATTATATATAGCCTTATTATGTTGGGGTACATTCTTTCATCACCTAATTTTTTAAGAGTTTTTATCATGAACGGACATTCATTTCACCAAATGTTCTTTCTACTTCTATTGATATGATCATATGATTTTTTTCTTCCATTTTATTAATGTGATGTGTCACAATGTGGTCAGAGTGTAACCATTACTCTTACCTTTTAATGCAGTCCTTCTTGGTCTTTGTAGTCCAAAAGGGTACTTTACCCTCACTGCTGTGTTCTAGGATTTTCCCTGTGGTGTCTTGTCTATGGATAGTTGCTGGTTGGTCTTCTTTGAAGGGGATGGAAGTCAGGAATGGCTTTTGTTGTCATCTTGATGACATCACCCCCCAGTATTTTAAAAGTATCCAAAATTAGTAAGGTTTCTTTGTCACCTAACAGAACAAAATGCAAATATTCTCTAGAGCAACTCATTTCATCCCAGGCTTATTAAGTTCCCATAAATCAATTAGTGAGGCAGATAAGATGCTCAGAGCCAGAAACAAACATACTGAAAAATTAAACACACAAGTAAACAAGTCACTTTGGAAAGCAACAGCAGGAACAAAATGACAGCTAAAGATTCTAAAATCATTATTGCTAATTATCAAACACATTGTATAAATTTATATATATATTTATATTTTTAATTTTAGCTATTTACTATGTTTAAAGAAATATAGGGCAAATTTAGAAATGTATTTAGAGTACAAGAAACTTAAAAAATGATCAAATAGGTTTGAAAAGATACTAAATAGAATTTCTAAAAAATAAAATAGAATAAAATATTGGATAGATTTATCATCTACCTTGGTACAGATGAAGAGAAAATTAATGAATTGGAAGGCATTTCTGAAGCTACTGTTCAAATATAGCATATAGAGGCAAAAAGAACAAGATAAATATGAAGCAACTTCAGATGCCTAAAGGTAACATTTAAGAGTAAAAAGCAAAAGGAGAAGATGTGGTCTCTGCAAAATTAATAGCAAAGACTTTTTCAATCCACTGATAATAACACACCAATCCACATATTTATGAAGTCTAATTAACACCAATCAGGATAAAAGAAAGAAAAGAATTTCACAAAAAAGACATATAGTAGAAACTGAAGAACACCAAGAACAAAGCTAAATTTCCAAAAGCAGCACTAAGGAAAAGGCAATTACTGCAAATTAGCAACATGTTTTCTTCC
>NW_024425119.1:10112855-10203708 GCF_017311325.1 Ursus maritimus | reverse complement strand
GAATTTTCAACAGCAAAAATGGAAATAAGAGGAAAGGGAATGATGCATGTGCTATGTTGACAGAAAATGAATCAAGCTAAAACTCAATACCCAGGCAGGTTTCCCAAGTATGAGGGAAAAAATATGTATTTTTCAAAAAAAAAAAAACAAAACCTGAGAGAAATTGGCATTTTCATTCAATAAGGAAATAGTATTGTTTAAATCTTCTTAAGATTGTCCAACTCGGATCTCTTTGGTCGCTTGATGTTTGTCAGAAGTATGCTAAAATTTCCTCAAATGATATGTTTATTTCTCTTTCCGGGTACACATATCATTTATCTTTATTATATTTTGAAGTTATAGTAAAAGATTATATTAGGGGCGCCTGGGTGGCTCAGTCGGCTGAGAGTCTGACTCTTGGTTTCAGCTGGGGTTGTGATCTCAGGGTGGTGAGATCCAGCCCTGTGTTGGGCTCTGTGCTCAGAAGATTCTCTTTCTCCCTCTCCCTTTGCCCCTCTCCCTGCTCATGCCCTCTGTCTAAAATGAATAAATAAATCTTTTAAAAAAGATTACATTAAGTTGTGATATATTACTATCAAATTGAAACTTTTATTAAGAAACCTACCTTAAATACTACATTTTGCACAGTGTATTTTGTCAGATATTAGAAGCTATGATTGCTTTAATTTGTGTGCATGATATATTTTCATCTCTTATTTTCAAACATTTCATACTTATCTATTAAATGTGGCTTTTGTAAATGGCATATAACATTTATTTTTTTAAATGTGCTAATTTTTATCTCTTTACTGGAACATTTAGAGAGTTCACATTATTAAGGATATATTTTTCTCTCTTTTTTTTTAAAGATATTATTTATTTGTCAGAGAGAGAGAGTGTGAGCACAAGCAGGGGGAGTGGCAGGCAGAGGGAGAAACAGGCTCCCTGCCAAGCAAGAAACCTGAAGTGGGACTCAATTCCAGGACCCTGGGATCATGACCTGAGCCGAAGGCAGACACTTAACTGACTAAGCCACCCAGGTGTCCCAGATGTATTTTCTTTTTCATCAATATCATAATTTTGTGCTTTCTCTTTGTCCTATTTATTCTTGGGCTTTCCCCGCTCTTTTCTAGCTTCTGTATTTATTTATTTTTCTCTATCTATGTTTTTTCCCTAATTTTTGAGGTTATATTTTCTACCGTATCAGCATTTACTCTAGAATTTAATGAATGTGTACTCTATTATCAGTGTCTGAAATTACTCATTATCTTTACACTCTTCCAAAACTATATAAGACCCTAGAACAGTCTATGGTCTCCCAAATTATATACTTTTGCTATGAAGTTTAAATCTATTGATCAAAGATGAGGGCCGGGGCCCCTGTGGTCACTGTGGTGTGAATATATCAGAGCATACTTTAGCTGAAAATAAAACACCTTATTCTTTCCAATGATAAAAATAAATGATATTCAACAGTCACACAAAAATGGAAAACCACATATATAAACTGAGAATCTACCAACTTAGTCACTTAAATATTATTATATTACAATCTTAAGTTACTAGGTTAGGCACGTATTATTGTATTAGAAACACATGTGTAAAAACATTTATTTTTCTACAAAATATAATATAAAATCATATTATGAAATACTTTGTGACTTTTCACCACTTAATATATTTTGGAATATTATCCATATCAGCATTTGAAGAACTCTCTTATTTATATTTAATGACTGTATAAGCTTTACTGTAGGAAGACATTATAATTCATTTAATTATTTAATTTATTGATAAATTATTCCTTTTACTTTTTTAAACAAAACATTCATTGGTCACTTGAAAAATTATAAAGTTATGAAAAATTATGTTACTAGTTACATTGAGGAGACAAGGTTGTATCATTTTCATTTTCTATAGGATACATTCTAATATCTTTTCAATTATTTATGATGAGCATGGATACTTATAACTATAAAAAAGATATTTCCAAAAATCAGTATCCATTACAATCCCATTCAAATACAATATATCACTTATTTATATAAATGTTTTAGTCTTTATTGTTTATTCATTCTTTTTAAAAAATATGGCAGAGAAGAAATAAGTATGGTTAAGATAATTTTAAACATTATCTTTGGAAATAAAGATGTGCTTCATTATGCATAGAAGAATAGCAAATTTAATCTATAGGGACTGGATTACATTGTCTTTTATTTTAAGTGGAGAAAGTAGTTTACATATTAAAGTTATCATAAACATCCTGTCTGATGATGCAATATTGAGATCTGTTTTCTGGATTCTGTCTCATTCAAACCCTCTGCTCATCATCTGACCCGTGCAATCTGATCTAAACTATGGAACAAGACACATCGGCACTGTCCAGTCCCTGTCTTGATCTTCCTCCTTCTTCGGTGGAATTTCATGAAATAAATACAGGTAAAATCAGATATTGCCATTAAGTAGTCCCTTTATTTAGTGAGAAAATAATATTATAAACAACAAAGTTCATAGCCAGATACTTTTAGAGGAGTTGAAAATCTTTTCTCTGTATGAATCAATTTAAGATTTTCCAGTTGAGGAGGATTTAAATTTCAGACAATCATCATTTGATAAGTAAATATTTACAATGCGGTTAGAGTTAATATTATTTAGAAAAATGTTACTGACTTGGTGGCTGAGTTCTACTTCACTTGTACTGAAGGAGTACATGCAATATATTGCTAAGAGAATTTATCTACCTAACGAGAATCAGACGATTTTTTTTCATGCTCTTTTAATTAAGATTAAATTCAACTGTAGGAACGGGGAAAATAGGCAGTGCTCAGTGCCTTAAATTAAGTTTTATATTTCTACTCTTGCTTCTGCAACCAGCGTTACTCTTAGTGCTACTGCCCATTATTTTCTTACAATACTATTCACTGCCACTATTACTACTTCTAAAATAATGACTTATTACATGATTTTTCCTCATATACTTTTGTACATGATTGTTTCAAACACTATGCTATCGACTTTACATACATTTAATTAATCTCCACAATATATCTATGAATTAGTATTATCTTTACTTTATAAAGAAACTAAGAATTAAAAAAGAAAAAGAATTGTCATATTTCACAAAGCAGCTATGTGATTGAGCAAATTTTAATACCTTCTCATAAGCATAAAATGAGGTAATTTTTGTTTATAATTTTTAGCATGCTTTTCAATTGTATGTTTATGTATCAGATATGTATATACATGTACATATATTAATTACATATAAATAGTTGTTTTGCATTTTTCTTACATATTTTCTAGACTTTTGTGACGAAAGTGTAACTTACTCAGCAATCAAAGTTCATAGCTCTTCAAATATTGAAAAGAGAAAAACAACTAGGAGTTTGAAGACGAACGGTAAAAAAAACATTTAAAATTCTAGATTTCCCTTTTTTTTAAAAAAGATTTTATTTATTTATTTGACAGAGATAGAGACAGCCAGCGAGAGAGGGAACACAAGCAGGGGGAGTGGAGAGGAAGAAGCAGGCTCACAGTGGAGGAGCCTGATGTGGGGCTCGATCCCACAATGCCAGGATCACACCCTGAGCCGAAGGCAGACGCTTAACCTCTGTGCCACCCAGGCGCCCCTAGATTTCCCTTTTTTACTTGAATATTTTAATGAACCAATCATAAAAACAAATACTCCTGGGCGAAACTCTGAATTGGAGTTCATCTCTCATATCAACACCATTTAAATGGTTATAGTGACATGAAGGGCTGTATTAACAGCCAACGGCAATGAACCACTGATGGCCACATGGCTTAGAATAATGTACCATAGCCATAGAATAATAATTTAAAAAATGTTTCATATATACCTTCTCAGTCTGATATTTTAACCTTGCAAAGTGTCCCTTTTATAGCATTTCTATTTTTAAAAAATGAAGCTTGTGAGGTATCTTATCAAAACTGTCACAGAATGTCGGTCTGGGCCAACAGCTAATGCAGGAATTTTATTCTTAACCTAGCTCTACTATAAAAAGAAAGAAGTCATTTTTTAAAAATCCCTAGTAGGATTTCTGAAGTACTCATTTGTAGACTTCAAAAGACTTCTTTAGTAGGGCAACTCACTGGTCCATAATCCATTCCTACATAAAAATATTCATATATTCTCTGGCTGTATCCAAATCTGCAAAATAAGTTTGGGAGTTCCCCTTTCAGGCTGGGGTATATTTTTCCACAATTCAGTGCTCTCATAACCTTAGATTTCAGTCCAGTTGAAGTGAGTTGAATATTCTCGTCCAAAATTCTTTCTAATCCCAACTACAGAATCTTTTTTTTTAAATAATAATATTTTTTATTATATTATGTTAGTCACCATACAGTACATCCCTGGTTTTTGATGTAAAGCTCGATGATTCATTAGTTGCGTATAACACCCAGTGCACCATGCAATACGTGCCCTCCCTACCACCCATCACCAGCCTATCCCATTCCCCCACCACCCCTCCCCTTGTTTCCATTGATCATCATACGAGCTCACTTTTCTCTCTTTGGACAGAGTCTCCATGGCGCCTTGTTGCAATAATGCTTGCCTTCCTTTATCTTATTTTTCTGGGACTAGCTGCGATTATGACAGCTAAGGGTAAGTATTTTTTTTAGAACTATGTCATTAATTTGTTTTAAATTACTAGAATATAATTTTTAAAGGTCTTTACATTGATTGCAAGAATTTCCTGAAGGTATTTTCTTACATTATCTATTTTAATTATATGAGTATTTTATCAATTCAGTGATTTGTTGAATTATCAATAGCAAAGGCCCAAGTGATCTTATCAAAGATGTCAGTGAATGTTGGGTATTTGAATAAAAGTGGAAAATAATAGCAGCACTCTATATTTTGCCATATTATAATGACATTCAATTCACCAAATGTAATGTAATAAAACGTGAAAACAGTTACAGAATTTATCTGTCAGGGCAGGTAAAAATGAACTATAAGGGCATCAAATCAAGTAATTTGAAAAAGAGAATTTAACAGAGGAAAGAAAAGATGGTGGGTAGGTATTAATCAAAAAAATAAATAATAAAGCAAAATGCTAATGATAGTGGACTGAGCCTACACATTGCTCAAACTCAATATGTCATTACACTATAAAAAAATATTTAGCTTTTAAAAGAATAAATCTATAACACAGTACTATTAGCAGGCCAGAAATGTGAAAAATTCCATCAAACGTAGAAAGTAAGATAAATAAGATTTATAAGTCAGAGAAAACAGCATCTCAAAACACATAGCAAATAAATTAATTTTAAAAACATAATTACATTTAAAGCAATTATAGTCTCAAAGTGAATTATTAGAGAATAAAGCAGAATATATAATTTTTAATAATAAACATAAAAAACTTGTTTAAATGTATGATTTCCTGCAAAGACACATGATAAAAAGGCTCAAGGTAATGTTGAAAAATTGAATAAAATAACTATGTTCTATAGACAAATATATTCTGTATTCTGTAGATAAATAATCAGTGATATACCTCCGAGTAGATACCTGACTGATAACTTTTAAAGGATGAATCTGAAAATATCTTAATAAGTAATCTGACTCCTAGATAAACTGTTTATAAACTAACATAAAAGAAAAGTGCCACCCAGATCAGGAAGAAAAGCATAGCATTATTCCAAATTATATCCATACACAGGAAAATAATTTAGGACAACACCCCTGACAAACATAGAAGCAAAAATCCTACATACAAGAGCTAACATAATCCACTATTATACTAGAAGGATACTATGCAATAATCAAATTCTGGTTAAAATCAGAGATGGGTTTATACATTTATCATGCAATTTGTGATATTGAGGAGAAAAAGAAATACCTACAAGTAGAAGGAAATCTGTTTAACTTGTTTTGTAAGAATCAAATAGCATCTTTCATAGCAAAAATTTAGACTCATTTTCAATAGAATCAGGAAGACAAGGATGACTGATAGAACTACTATCCTTCAACATTTCTTTGGATGTCCTGGCAAGAAAAAGCAAACATACAGAAAAACCTATTTAGGGGCGCCTGGGTGGCTCAGTCATTAAGCATCTGCCTTCGGCTCAGGGCGTGATCCCAGAGTTCTGGGACCGAGCCCCACATCAGGCTCTTCTGCTGGGAACCTGCTTCTTCCTCTCCCACTCCCCCTGCCTCTGTTCCCTCTCTCACTGGCTGTCTCTCTCTCTGTCAAATAAATAAAATCTTAAAAAAAGAAAAAGAAAAAACTATTTAGATATAATACAAATATTACAAATTACTGAAATTACCTGAAGATGATGTGCATTCTTACCCAGATATGACAAGACATCTATTTGCATCGACATGGATAGAACTGGAGGGGATTATGCTGTGAAGTAAGTCTAGCAGAGAAAGACAATTATCATATGGTTTCACTCCTATGTGGAACATAAGCAATAGCACAGAGGACCACAGGGGAAGGGAGGGAAATCTGACGGGGAAGAAATCACAGAGGGAGATGAACCATGAGAGACTATGGACCTCAGGAAACAAACTGAGGGTTTCAGAGGGGAGGGAGGTGGGGAAATGGGGTAACAGGGTGTTGGGTACTAAGGAGGGCACATGTTGTGATAAGCACTGGGTGTTATACACAACTAATTAATCGTTGAAAACTACATAAAAAACTAGTGATGTACTACTATACAGTGGCAACCAAACATAAAAAAAAAGAAAAAATCAGCATAAAAGAACACTTCAATAAGGAAGCCAGATACAAAGTTAATGTAGTGTTACTATATACAAGCGAGGACTAAGGTCCAATATCTAGGTCCTCATTTTCAGTCTCTTACTAACATTTCTTCTGAGATATCTTAAAAACAACTAGCACACTATATTTCCAAACAGACTATCTTCCCAACCTGGATCCCTACCAACATCAAGGAAAAAATCAGATATTTTAATATTATTGTCTTTCTTGGTGCTTGATGTCTAATGAAACAAACCTAGGAGTCATCTCTGTTTCTAACTGCCACAAATTATCTCAACTTAGTGAATTAATACACTTCTCTACAATTGCATTATTACCCATTTAATCCAAGGCAATCTCCTTCTCCCTCATTTTCTCTCTCTCTCCCTCCATTTCTCTCTCTCTCCCTTCCTCTCTCTTTCTACTCTCCAAGCCTCCAAGTGATCTAATTACATTCACTCACGACTTCTAATCAATTTCCAGAGTAGCCTCTGCAAAATATAAATTTTATAAACTCACCATACTTTTACTGTTAGCTTCTTAATACTCTAAATTCAGTATAATCTAAAAATCCTTAACGTGGTTTATAAAGTCCTTTCTTATTCGGTCCATGGATCTCTACCCCGGCTAGTACCATGTACTTTCTCACTCTCTAGGCTCCAGCCACAGTTGCTGTCTTTTAGTTCATTGAATGACTCATTATTAAAGTTACCATGGTAAAGACAAGGATAATTAAAAAAAAAAAAAGACAAAGATAATTTTAAGAATGCGGTAGATGCTGTTGATAATTACTCTGGGACGACGAGCATGAATCAGGACTTCTCTGGGAAGATTGATGTGAATTGTAACTTTTTCCAGGATCCCGGCTACAGAGCACATGCATTAACTGTTCCTTTTACCCTATGCACCCTTACTTATACTGATTTTTGGAGTAACTAAATCCTAGAGTAATCAATTGTCACAGAAAATAAATTTTCCTTTATAATTTTATAAGTAAGCTAGCTTTCTCTAGTATAGTATCTTATGTACCACCATTTGTAGCATCTTTCATAGTCTTAGCTGTATATCTGTGTGGCTATTTATTCAATGTCTGTCTTTCCCACTGGATTGGTAGCTCCATTAGAACACAGCTCATGTCTGTATTTGCTCTACATTTTATCCTTTGCTTCCAAATACTGTGTTAACACCTTATAGGTACTTAGTGAATATTTTTAATTAAAAAAATTCATATACCTAATAATGTATATGAGATTATAATACTTTATTAAAAGGCATAAAGAAAGACATTAATGAATTGAGTATATACTAAATTTTCCTTGGTAGGAAGATTAATAGTGTGAAGATGATAATAGTCTTCTAAATTCATCTAAGATTTATATGATTCCAATGCAAGTATATTTTCATAGTAAATAAATTAATTAAAATTATACATAGAAGTAAAAATGTGTGAAATTAACACAACAAAAATTGAAATATACTGACAAGAGAGGTAGGGATCTAGCCTTGTCGGATATCAAAATAGTCTATAAAGCTATTAAGCTATAAGAAACATTATAGCACTGGTATAAAATAAATAAATCAAAGTAAGAAAAAGCAACCTAATAATAAAATCACATGCATGCTCATACCTATGGCATATATATATTTAGTATATAATACAGTAGGCTCTTCAAAATGACAGATATTTAACAATAGGCTTGGGTTAATACATGGACAGTGAATACTCTCATACACATTTTTTTCTCATACGCATTTGATGTATGAAATTATCAAGCTTATTTTTTAAAAAATAAGGATGAAGTATACATGCATACATACAAACACATACACACATATAAATTCACGCAAAGAAATCAGAAAGACATACAATAATCTGTTAATGTGGAAACAATGATTAATATGAAAGCAAGCAATAGCCTGTTAATATGGAAGATGGAAGTATTAAAGTGTATTTAGGCATGTAAATAATTTGAAAACAATCAGAATGATATACACAAAGCTATTTACAGTAATTGTCTTTGCTGAAGGTAGTGGTATTGTAGGGACTATGAAAGGTACTCTTTCTGCTCCTTAGAGTGGATACACTTACTTCTTTTGTAAAATAAACAAATTCATGTATTACTTATGTAAAAGAGAAAATAATTTAAAAACAAAAACATTATATTCTAGAAATGAAGAAGTATTTGGGTATGACAGACATAGGGTAGTAAATATCAAAATAAAGTATAACTAGGATTCTGATGGGTATTCATCTAAGATATTGTACTTGTTAAAGCCTGTATTTTTATAATAATTTTTTATTATATTATGTTAGTTACCATACAGTACATCCCTAGTTTTTGATGTAGTGTTCCATGATTCATTACTTGCATATAACACCCAGTGCACCATGCAGTACGTGCCCTCCTTAATACCCATCACCGGCCTATCCCATTCCCCCACCCCCCTCCCCTCTGAAGCCCTCAGTTTGTTTCCCAGAGTCCATAGTCTCTCATGGTTCATTCCCCCTTCTGTTTACCCCCCCTTCACTCTTCCCTTCCTTCTCCTACCGATCTTCCTAGTTCTCTTGTTCCATAAATGAGAGAAACCATATGATAATTTTCTTTCTCTGCTTGACTTATTTTACTTAGCATTATCTCCTCCAGTCCCGTCCATGTTGCTGCAAATGTTGGGTAATCGTTCTTTCTGATGGTTAATATTCCATTGTATATATGGACCACATCTTCTTAATCCAGTCATCTGTTGAAGGGCATCTTGGCTCCTTCCACGATTTAGCTATTGTGGACAATGCTGCTATGAACATTGGGGTGCATATGGCCCTTCTCTTTACTACGTCTGTATCTTTGGGGTAAACACCCAGTAGTGCAATGGCTGGATCATAGGGTAGCTCAGTTTTTAACTTTTTAAGGGACCTCCACACTGTTTTCCAAAGTGGCTATACCAACTTGCATTCCCACCAACAGTGTAAGAGGGATCCCCTTTCTCCACATCCTCTCCAACATTTGTTGTTTCCTGCCTGTTTTAAAATTATCACTAAGTATAGAAGACTATTTTATTGTGAGGTCCAAGCTGTGCTTTGTAACAATTACACATACTATTTTGATCAGCATATCCTGGAAAAGTTATGAAACATCAATATAATTTAGGTATGGAATACTAACTTGTGACTGAAATAAATAAAATAAATTGGTGAAATATCCTAAAAAACACAGCTTTTTCTTCTGTTTTATTGTGAGAAGAGAGAAGCAGTTGAACCAGCAGAAGTATTTCCCTGTGTCAAATAGCTAATCTTATCTGTGAATTACCAATCAGAAGGAAGATCTTCCTTGATATTTAGGCTTTAGTATATCAATAAACCAGGCATGAATAAACATGTGGCAGAAACAGAGGGGCAACTTTGTAAAGGAACAAGAATGCAATTGGTAGAAAATTTATTTAAGTGTGGCTTGCTCTTTCAATTAATAAGATTTAGCTTAATTATTTGGCTTCTCATTTTAAACAAGAAAGAAAAGTTGTAGGTCTGTATTCAACTAACATCACATCAGTGACTAGCAGGATCCTTCACAGGAGAATATGTTTAAAATATGTAATAATTCTGGGCACCTGAGTGGCTCAGTCGTTAGGAGTCTGCCTTCAGCTCAGGGTGTGATCCCAGGGTCCCCTCGGGCTCCTCTGCTGGGAGCCTGCTTCTTCCTCTCACACTCCCCTTGCTTGTGTTCCCTCTCTCGCTGGCTGTCTCTCTCTCTGTCAGATAAATAAAATCTTAAAAAATAAATAAAATAAATAAAATAAAATATGTAATAATCCAGTTTAGGAAACAAATATGAAAGATGCAAGTTTGAGGGAATGGAAAGTTGATGATGATACTTTCTTCTTTAACCATTAAATTGGCATAGGAAAAATACTTTAATCGTCTAAGTGGTCTGATGAGGGAATGACCCAGCCATATTTATTACATTGATTCCCATATGTCCAGAAATGCATTTGGGACTCAAGCTGGAGTAATATGGTCCAGACAACTTAAAGTCATGGTAACATGGGTCTGCACCTGACTAAGTTGAAGCCCCATATCCAGCAAATTTCATGTTTTTGTGATTGGACTGGAATCAAATCGTGGTAAAGCAATCATGCAGGAAGATTTTCTCTATAATTTGTGTGAAGTCTCCAAAATCTGTTAGAAGAAACCATAAGCCATTCACACTAAAATAAATTTAAACTAGGAATGTTCCATTCACTCTTATTTTTATTATTATTTTTTTAAATTCAAGCGTGCCCGATCCTTCAAAATAAAACAAAGCACATCAATGTGAAATGATGTGGGTTAAAGGTTTCATTTCTGAAGATAGTTCAAAATGGAGCTGTGAAGAAAAATGATACAATTTTGTAAACTTTTCGTTTTAGTGCATTTGAATTTTAGCATATAAACAATTGCTAGTTTCTGCAGATGGTTGAAAAGGTAGCCTAACTCAAGCTGTGCACTGGCGGTGGAAACTCTAGAGGCGTTTTGAAGAAAATAGTGACAAGGAAGCACTAAAGGTAGAGATAGAAACAGTGTAGAATATTATAATAGCTCGATACAAAAATAATGAAAATCTGAGTAGGAAAAAGATTACAGTACGGTGAAAAAGGGAACAGATATATGAAGCAATGTAGTGATAAAATAAATAGTACTTTGTGGCTGATTGGACATGTGCTATGTCACAGGTGTTTGCTTCAAATACAGCTTAGGTCATTATGTGCTGACTGTCCAGGTTTACTAACCGCTTAGAATGGCATCAATCAGATGTAGAAACTTAGAATGATCAAAGCACCAGTCATTAACTCATAAGTATGTGCCATAAGGAAAAGTTCATACTTGAAGAGCAGTTACTTGCCAATGATAATTTACAATTCATTCCCCAGTTAATAATAAAAAATGAATGGATAAGTTGTACTGAAGAAATGTTAGATTTTTATTTTATTTGCAACACTGTTTGAAAATAAGAGTCTTAAAATATATTTTCCTTTGCAAATTTTATGAATTTCAGTTCGTTGTCTAGAAAGGATTCTGATGACAGAGGAAAGCGCGATGCAAAATGGCACTACACACTGCAAGATAATATAGCAAAGCAGAGGTATGTATCAGATTGCAATGGGAATCTTGACATCCCATATAAACTGCTTCAATCTAGATGCATATATGCAATTAATAAATCTAACATCAAAGTTATTTAACTATGGCATAGTTATCAGAAAAAAAGTTTCATATAACTCAAAATTAGGGAGCATAATTGAAAATAATAACACAAAAATTATAGTACATTGAACAAACATGGTGACAAAGTTATCTTCATGCATGTATTTTTTGTTTGTCAAGGTAACTGGTCTCTCTGAAGAAAACTGATATTTTATTTCTGCTGAAAAATAAAATCTTGGCAACAAGGAAACTGTTCTGAAGTACTGAGCTCCAGTCTTATCAAGACAAATGGCAAGGAAGAATTGGAAGTGTATGGCATGATATTCATTTCCATATTTTCTTATATAATTATAGACTTTTTAATATCTTGTGTGCTTTCAAGCATGCTCAACTCAACATATTATAAGTGAAGATCAAACTGAAAATATTAAAATGGACTTAAAATGTTTATGTGATTTTTTTAAAATTTAAATATATTTGCATATAGACATATATACTAATATATAAAAATTTCAGACCTTAGTAAATAAATGGGGAGGGAGCAGAAATCACATAAGACATACAAACAAAAGGGAATCTTGTCACAATTGGCACATAAAAAATAGCTAATGTTTATTGATTGCTTCTAATATTCCTAGTAATACTTGAGTTATTACATATATTAAAGCATGTACTGCCCCAATAATCCTATGAGATATCATTACTGTTGTCATATTAATACACTGAGGCCCAGAGAGGATGAGAAATTTTTCCAAGATTATGTAGCTAGTAAGAATTAGAAACAAGATTTAAGCCATGATATTCTTACTCTAGAGATCATTAGCATAATCATTATGCTATGCTAAGCCCAGAACAATAAATCATATTAAACCAAATTGTAAGAATATTGCTTTTGTTCTAAATAGTCAGATCTGCTTATACAAGCAGATTTACATTTTTTTCTCCCCTGGATGTATCTTTCAGAAAGGAACAAGTAAGAAAAAGAACTTTCAAGAATCAAATATCATAATAGCTGTTCATGAGCAGTGACATTTTTATACTAATTATTCTCTGAATATGAAAAAAAAAAGATTAATAGAGGGGATTTTTCCCCTAGTAGACTCTAACAAGCCTAAAGAACATAGATCTCCTTTATTTTTAGTTCTCCTACAACATGTGGCTGTTTCTTTATATTGTTGCTCTTTTTGCACTGTATTCAAGTTCTGTTACTGCCTTTAGTAGAGACTTCAACCTACATCTGCGATGGTAAATTTGTGGCATACATGCTGACGATTTCTACATGGTGCTCTTGGGAAGGCACGTTCACAATTACAACACCCTTCCTTACTGAGGCTGAACTCCACTTTGAGTAATCTTCAACAAAGCACACCTAAAAGTTTTCCCCAGTTGAGATGCTCTCACCTCATCCACACACTATGCTTTCAACTAAACTTGTATATACAGATCATCACTGAACTCCTTCACGAAAAGCATGTAAAAAAATATATATATATATAATGAGTTTGCTAAGGTAATGTCTCCTAAAGGTCTATTGCCTCAAAATTAGCTTTTGTAAATCAGTTTACCTATAATCTAGAGTGAAAGAGAGAAAATTCCAGAACTGACAGAAGACCTCAAATTACATATTGACAAAGCCTCATGAACCCCTGGAATGTGAACAAAGTGAAAACAAAGTTATGTGTATCACGTAAATTGCTGAAAACCAAAGACAGGAAAAGGTTGAAAGGCAGTCAGAGAAAAATAGAATTTACCTTCTATTGAGCGGTTGGCAGCTAACTTTTAAAGGCAAAGAGGGCACCTGGGTGGCTCAGTTGGTTAAGCATCTGCCTTCAGCTCAGGTCTTGATCCCAGGGTCCCAGATGGAGTCCCACAATGGGCTCCCTGCTCAGGGAGTCTGCTTCTCCCTCTCCCTATGCCCCTCCTCCCAACTCATCCTCTTGACCTCAGATAAATAATTTTTAAAAACAATAAATAATAAATAAATAAAAAGAAAAAAAAATGAAAGCTACATACTTACTGAAAGACAAGCGCCATGCTAAAATTCTACTCCCAGAGGAAATATTCTAAACATGTAAGAATCGTATGGGTACATAATCATATTTCACAGAGGAAATGAAAGTAATTAAAGATAGAGAAAAAAGAAATTATTACCTTGGGTCTGCACTAAGGATATAAACTATAATGTGTTCTTCAGGTGTAAGAAAATTATTCTAAATGGAACCTCGAAGATTCAGGATAAAGGGCAATGAAATAGATAAATGTGGGTATAAGTTGAAACAGTGATTATATAAAACCATAATATTAATGTTTTTCGTTTAAAATTGTGTAAAATTGAAGTACACTATAAGAGGGGGCGCCTGGGTGTCTCGGTCAGTTAAGCGTCCAACTCTTGATTTTGACTCTGGTCATGATCTTAAGGTCATGAGATTGAGCCCTGCATCAGGCTCCGTGCTGAGCGTGGAGCCTGCTTGAAATTTTGTCTCTCTCTCTATCTCTCTGCCCCTCCCCCCACTTGCATGCTCTCTCTCTCTCTCAAATAAATAAAGTGTTTTTTTTTTTAAGTACACTGTAAGTGTAGCAATTAAACTGAAAGGGGGATAAGTGGGAGTTAAAAGGCCCTAAGTTTATCACAATGTCTAAGAAGAGGTAAAACAACTATTTATATTGGACATTAATATGCCAAGGACACATGTTGGGATTTTCAGGATAACCACTAAAATAATAACAAAATTTTATGTAACTATGAATATAGTGAAAGAATATATCTCAATTAATGGAACAATTCTTATCTCGCTGGCTGTCTCTATCTCTGTCCAATAAATAAATAAAATCTTTAATAAAAAAAAAAAGATGCAGAAGTTCAAACAAGAACTTCAGCGTTATCTTTTGGGTCCTCTCTGAGTGTTCAGCGGCCCATAAAGTACTTAGGGTGGATACTGGAGAATGAGAATGAATGATTCTAAGTGCAAAAGTGAAATCATCCCCAGGTACCTCGGAGTCACAGTTTTCCATAGTTCTTACAGAATCACTTATCTCGGATAGATAGATAGATAGATATCCCACAATACGTTTTTTCTCAATCTCTTTTTCTAGAAAAAAAGCTATGTAGTTTTGTGAGGAAGCCACATCTTAAGAAGCCTCTACTTTAAAAAAAAAAAAAAATCTTTTATTTATTTGGGGCACCTGGGTGGCTGAGTTGCTAAGTGTCTGCCTTAGGCTCAGGTCATGATCCCAGGGCCCTGGGATTGAGCCCCACATCGGGCTCCCTGCTTGGCAGAAAGCCTGCCTGTCCCTCTCCCACTCCACCTACTTGTGTTCTCTCTCGCTGCTTAAGAAGCCTCTACTTTAAAAAAAAAAAAAAATCTTTTATTTATTTGGGGCACCTGGGTGGCTGAGTTGCTAAGTGTCTGCCTTAGGCTCAGGTCATGATCCCAGGGCCCTGGGATTGAGCCCCACATCGGGCTCCCTGCTTGGCAGAAAGCCTGCCTGTCCCTCTCCCACTCCACCTACTTGTGTTCTCTCTCGCTGTATCTCTTTATTGAGCCCCACATCGGGCTCCCTGCTCGGCAGAAAGCCTGCCTGTCCCTCTCCTACTCCACCTACTTGTATTCTCTCTCGCTGTGTCTCTTTCTGTCAAATAAATAAATAAAATCTTAAAAAAATATATTTTATGTATTTATTTTTGAGAGAGAGTGAGAGAGAGGGGCAGAGGGAAAGGAAGAAGCAAACTCCCTGCTGAGCAGGGCTGCTGAGCAGGGCTCCATCCCAGGACCCCAGGATCATGACCTGAGTCGAAGGCAGATGCTTAACCAACTGAGCCACCTAGGCACTCCTCAAAGCTTCATCTTCATGTTATTCTTGCTCCCCATTTGTTTTTCAGTCTCAAATGAAGGCCCAAAATAAATTTCAAAGGTCTCTTTTGCAGTATTTCCTTCCCTTGAGACATATTTGTTTCTGTAAAGACTAGTTTGTCTCTAGGGTGGAGCTGGTAGTAATTGATTCTTCCAACTGCTTCAGTAGCTGAGATTTGAAACGTATTTATTATCTCAATTTTATTTTCAGTAGATCTTCTACACCAGGATTTTGTAGTCCCCCGACATAATTCCCATTATCCTTTTATCACTGACTATCCTATTTAGGCTGAATGCCCCACCATTGTTCCTTTAAAAGAAGATGCCTCTCACACCAAAATTGCTGGACAGAATTTGCTCCACTTCCAAAAGGCCATTTTCTTGGGAAAGANNAGTTTATGTCCCATGATGGGAAAAAACTGTCTACTAATTCATTGGACAAACACCACAAATGACTCATGAAGCAAGGCACAAGAAAACTAAGGATAACACATGGTGCTACAGACTTTGGTCAGACCAAAGAAAGATGAGCTTGGGCTGAGCACTACAGATTGCACAACAGGAAAGGACTCCTGGTTTCCTGCAGATTCATATGTTTATAGAGGGAATGGGAGTGGCAGGCATCATCTGACATGAGCTAGATTCACCAAGACATCTACCAAGTTAACAAGCTTCTCTCTCCACAACCATAAAAATACTTTTAATGTAAGGTAATAACACAAAAAAATTGGAGAGAGTTGGAGTGATGTCAACAAAATGGCAAACTAGGAAGTTCCAGGCCCTTGTTTCCCCCATAAAAATATTGAAAATGATCCTAGCTAAAATTACTGTATAAATGCTTTGGGAAACAAAGACCTACAGAATGTCCAATCAAGAAAAAGCCACATTCAGAACAGTAGGAAATTGTGTGGCATTTTTGCTTGCCATTGTCCCACAGTCTCCCTGATGCGGTATGGCCTTGGTCTGGTGGGAGTGGCAACCCAGATCTTGAGCTCAAAATTTGGACCCCCTGGGCTTATCTTTTTCTTTTATCACTTTATCCAGTGACATTAGGAGCAACCAGTCAACATCATTATAATCATTAGTTTCCCAAAGTGCTTGAAAGTATCATATACACAGTTACTCAGCTCCTTGATTCTTCTAAGTGGTTGCTTAGAAATAGCCAATGCAGATATTTGGCGTATCTCTGTCACCTGATCATGCCAGGGACTATCAGTGCTCTCCTTGTTACTAAAAATACTCTCTAGGCATCTTTAAACCTAATCAGGTTACAGAACCAATTCCAGTAACCCCAAAACCAATTCAAGAAAATGCATCTTAAAATCCTCTTCCTCTAGAACCATTCTTGGTACCAAAATCTGTACTATTCAGTGTTCTCCAGAAAAACATAACCAATAAGATAGAACCAATAGGATGGGAATTGACTCATGCAATTATAGAACTTGAGACCAGCAAGCTAGAGAAATGAGATCCATCTAAGATCTTGTTATGATCTGCCATCTACAAGCTGGAGACCCAGGAGAGCCAGTGGGTGTAGTTCCAGTCCAAGTATGAAGATATACACACCAGGGGAGCCAATAATGTAAATCTCAGACTAAGGGTAAAAGAAGACTAATGGTCTACCTCAAACAGGCAGGCAGGAGAGGAATGAATCCTTCCTTCCTCCACTCTTTGTTCTAACCAGGCCTTCAAGGAGACTGGATGATAGCATCCGCAAAGACACAGGACGGTAATCTACATGGAGGGAAATCTACTTTACAGTGCTCACAGATTTAAATGCTAAACTCTCTCTCTCTCTCAAATAAATAAAACCTTTAAAAAAAAAAGATTGATTTCCATCATATGAGAAATGTAAAATTAAACTGAATAGTTTATTGGATGATTCAATATATAAACATAGAAAGTATTAATGTAGTACCCGGCAACTAATAAATGATCAAAAATATCATATATACTTATATTTAATATATATTTAAATATATTATATATTACATATATGTGTTGGGGCTCATAGGACAGAGGTGGTGATTAGTTATAATTAGTTTGGAGATTAAACTTTAACTGAATTGTCTGAATTATGATAAAACGCACTGTTGAAATTTTTAGAAATTCTACTAAATAGTCATTTGGGATCAATTAACCTATCATTCTTCAGACATTATGCATTAGTTCAATACACTCAATGCATTCAATACACTGTGTCCAACATGTATGGCTGACAAATCACACTGTACAGTACAGAGTACTTCCAATTGCAGAGTCGTTGCTGCTTGAAACATGTAATGCCTGTGTAGGTCTTATGAGGATGAGGTGAAGGGAACAGCATTTCTGATGAAAAGAACAAGAAGCAACTGAAAAATATACTAGGAGTCAAAGCAGTGCACCTGGCCGAGAAACAGAAGATAAAACTTAAGGAGGAAAAGAGACCCCAAACTGAGGTGTGGAGGACTGGATGTGGGTGATCATTATCACTTTAATGTCATTGTCTGTGTTGTTATCACTCCGGTTAAGAGTGACCACAAGAGGGGCGCCTGGGTGGCACAGCGGTTAGGCGTCTGCCTTCGGCTCAGGGCGTGATTCCGGCGTTATGGGATCGAGCCCCACATCAGGCTCCTCCACTGGGAGCCTGCCTCTTCCTCGGCCACTTCCCCTGCTTGTGTTCCCCTCTCGCTGGCTGTCTCTCTCTCTGTCAAATAAATAAATAAAATCTTAAAAAAAATAAAAGTTAACTGATAAATTGATAGCCAAGCCTTATCTAGGTTAAGTAGGAAAGTTTGGGACAATGCAAAATGAGAGCAGATGCCTCTGACTTTCTCTTCTTCTATGTGCAGACCTAGGATGGGATCTTCAATAGGAAACGTACAGATTACGACAAGGGCTTTGGATGGGGGCCAAAACAAACCAGCAGTGCTTTTGCCTTTGCTCACCCTTTCTTAGCTTCCAGCCCCATTCAGAGAGATCAGAATAAGACTGTCTAAAAAGGAAAGCAGAAAGTTATCACGACCTTGGAACTTGACACAGACTCAAGAGAGAGGTTGAGGAGATGGGGGTGTTTCCTTTCAGGCTGACAGCTGAATTCACCACCAAAGAAATAGACTGAGACTCAGGGTAGAAGTTTGAGTCCTAGGGAATCTGAGCGTGATGGACAAGGTCTATACAATAAGGAATCCCAAAAGCTGGCTGGTACAAAACATGAAGACTGACACCTTCTTCATTTCCAAAGAGATGAGAGCCACAAAGACAGAGCAGTGGCACCTCCTCTGAGTTTGGATGAAACCACAAAGAAAGTCATTGGGTCAAGGAGCTCATCATAGCCACCGTGATACAGTCCCACGCCTCTGCCCAGCAGAATTCAGAGTAAACAGCCTTTCCTGGCCACAAGGCACTGCCGCAGCCCTCAAGACACCCACTCACCTCGTATATGCGATACATGTGGGAGGAGACTCATTATTTGTTCTTTGTAGAAAATCAAGTGTGAAATGATTTCATACATTTTCTTTTCAAGTTTTTTCAAGGTTATTTGTCAATAAATGAAAGAAATCTGAATTTTTTTAAGATTTTCTACACTGGTTCCAAGCTCTCTCTTTCTTGGAAGTGTTCTGATGTTGTGATTAAGAGCACAGCTTTGGTATCAGATAAGGCAAGATATTAATTCCATTTGTGCATTTGATACCTGTATAGTCTTGGTCCAGCTGACCTCCGTAATTCATTTCCATATTTGTAAAACGAGGAGAAAAAGAGTACCTTTATCAAAGAGTTCTTCTAGGTATTAAATGAGAGAGCATGAACTATTGTTATTGTCCTTTGTTCAATTTAATACCTTTTTTTCCTTTTGCATAGTTTTACTATATTTTTTTTTCTTTCTGGAAATATTTTATATAGTAAAGGCCTCAGGATTTGGCATCAAGAACTGAATCAATTGTCCAATGTAAGAGATGTTAGCAACTCCCATTTCTCCCTCTGTATGCCCACTTTAGAACTTTCTCCACTGGTTTGCTGATGCTAATGGCCCCATACTTGAAGATATGCTTACTTTATGGCAAGGATAATAGCGTATACATTCTCGGTCATGTATGCCTTTCTGTATATGAATTTATACCTGATAATTAGTGATGCACATGGAACTCAAAATTATTTTCAAGTATGAAAGTGTTAAAGTCTTCCATTGTAACAGAACAATAGTGATGTTCTAGTAAAGCTAGTGTTTCAAATAAAAGAAATTTGCATCTTCAATAAGAAAATATATTTAAATATCATAATTCATTTCATACAATTAAACATACATAAAATAAAATCTTAGACTAGCTGATTACTGCCAGTTAAGTAAATGAAATGTATTTATTGTCATCCGAATTGTTCTCAACACAGTATTGTCCTCTGTGTTACTAAGAACAAGAATCTTGTAGCATTTCTTAAAAGAGTGCCCTCTACTGTCTGTAAAGATTTTCTTCTAGCTTCTGATGCTCATTATTCAGGCTTTATGCTAATAATGACTTGATCAGTGAAACTTTTGTCAAAGTTGTCTGTAAAAATTTTATAGAAAAAGAGAGGTTTTATATTCCACTCTTGAATGGTGCTTAAGCAGTCTGTTGACAAAAATATGCAGGACAACCAATGTACATAATTTATTTGAAGGACAGTATCACTAGCAATGATGAAGGTCAGCACACAATTACAAAGACAGAGCATATGGCTTCTGACCCACAGTGATTATAAGACTCCATATATTTTAAGAGGTATCCTGATTTCAGAGATGTCAAAATGTGAAAAACAACATATCTTAGGCTTACTGAAATAGATTGAGAGGAAAATAGGAAAATGAAGCAAAATATAAGTATGATAAATTTTAAAGAAGCAAAATACTACATCAAGTCTAACATGTAAAAATCTATTAAATTATGTAATAAAATTATATAAAAATTGTGTTTTTGATGACAATTGTGAAAAAGAGTAAACTTTTTAGTTTTTTAATTAACTGAGCTATGAAGTTTGCAAACCTACTCGGATAAGAAGTTTTTAAAAGAATTATATTAGCTGACTAAGTGGCATTTCAATAAATTGTTCTGATGACTTGAATGACACTAGAAATATAAAAATATCAGTATGATAAGGGCTAAACAAATTTCAAATGCAGTTGTTATTAGCTCAGCAGAAATGTGTAGAAAATTATTATGGGAAATATAAACAGCTGATGAGTCTCAATTTAACGGCCTTGAAGATAGACTTTAATCCAGTTCACTATTTCAATTCTGTCACACACATGTGAAATACAGCTAGATGCAGGGAAGAAAAGGAAAACAAAAAAGAAAAACTTGCATCAACATTTTCTTTAAAAAAATTGTACAGTCTACAAATGATTTGATAAATGACACGTTCTTTCCATATTCCATTCATAACATGTAATTGCAGAATAAAAGGGAAAATAAATTTTTAATTTGTCTATTGAATGATACAGCATGCCAATATCCATTTCTATACCAGTTGATAAGTATTTTAATATGACCCCTTCCATTCTGACAGGAAGAGTACACAAGAAAGGTCCAGTGAATCCCCAAAATACAGAGAGGCCTTACTATTATAGCTACCGTATGAAATCTGAACATTAAAGAAATAATAGCAGGGGTAACTGGTCTAGGAGTTAACCTTGATGACTACGTGTAATACCCAAAGCTTTCTTCTGTGAGTGTACCAGCTATATTTAAAAGGCCAAGGACAGGGGCGCCTGGGTGGCTCAGTCCTTAAGCGTCTGCCTTCGGCTCAGGGCGTGATCCCAGTGTTCTGGGATCGAGCCCCACATCAGGCTCCTCTGCTGTGAGCCTGCTTCTTCCTCTCCCACTCCCCCTGCTTGTGTTCCCTCTCTCACTGGCTGTCTCTCTCTGTTAAATAAATAAATAAAATCTTTAAAAAAAAAAAAAAGGCCAAGGACAGAGCATACAGGATATAGATCATTTCTAATTTTTCTTCTGTTTTTCTGTACTTTTATCTGAAATGAGAATGTATTCATATTAAAGTCACTAACTGTAATCTTTATCAAAAACCACCAAATATACTTTTTGGATATCAGAGCCGATAGGACAAATCCAACTTAGGAGATGGCATGAAAGGCTTTTCGCAACAGGCCACAGATGGCTTCCTACATTAATTCTGAAGCAGTCAGGAAGCAGTTAAAGCTGGTGGCATCCTGACCTCACCTCCTCCCACAGACACACCAGGTCCACAGCTGCATATAGAACAATTCCTTCAGAGAAAGAACCAAAAAGTGGTCTGTCTTCCAATCGGCCCGAAACTAGCTGCTAAAAAGAGATCCCTCCCCTTGGAACACGGGCAGGTCTTGGCACATCTTCAACAACAGGGACCTATGAAGAATAAATCAAGCTGCGGCTTTCGGGGACTGTGACGCTGGGAAGGTTCCAGCCGGGCCAAGGACATCGGACCTCCCTGTCCTCCTCCCCTTCGACCTTTCCCGAAGACCCTCAATAAAATGGTTTGATCACCTCCTCCAAAAAGAAGAAGAAGAAAAAATCAAGTGGCTTAGACAATCACAGAGGTTCGAGAGACGGTCAAGAGCTAGGGCAAGGTTGAACAGTGAGATTCGGCTCCTACCCAAGACCACTCTTTCAAGGCTGGGAGAGGTCGTTGTTTCACCTAATAGATGGGAACAAGCACAGAATCACACGAAGTGAGGAAACAGGAGCATGTCCCAAATAAAAGAACAAATAAAACTTCAGAAAAGACCTTAATGGAATAGAGAAAAGTAATCTAAGCGATAAAAACTTCAAGGTTATGGTCATAAAGACACTCACCACACTTGGGAAAGAACGGATGAACACAGGAGAACTTCTACAAAGAGATTAAAGAGGGCACGTGATAGGATGAGTGTATCACCACCCTGATAGGTGATACACTCAACTAATGGATCGTTGAACATTATATCAAAAACTAATGATGTACTATACCTTGGCTAACTGAATATAAATCAAAAAATACAAATGTAAAAAAATATATAAAAAATACAAAGAGAAATAGAAGAAAGTACCAAACAGAAGTCCCTGAGCTAAAGAATACAATCACTGAACTGCAGAACTGCGCTAGAGGATTTCAACAGCAGGCTGGATGAAACAGTCAAGGTGAGGCACGAGGGATGATTTGAACACTCAAATGACTACATGTCGCGCACACCTCATCGACATCGTGTTACTACAACGCCTTATGACTGGTGTATGTTTATTAGTTTTTCCACTGGACTGAGCTCTTAAAAAAGAGATACCATACGTTGCCATAATTTTACCCCCTTGGTAATTTTATGTTTACCGGAACATTGTGAACATAAGGCTCATCTGTATTGAATGGAAAATTCCTTCCCGTTTCTTCATTCAGACAATAGTGACAACTTTGCACTTAGTCTTTCCAGTCAGAGCTTCCTCCTCGCAGGCTCGTAGACACACACACACACACACAGAACTGAAAGACAGAGCAACGTACAATTCAGACAAAAAAAAAAAGTTAACTGCAAATAAAATCTAAGGAAATCACAAAATTGGCCCACTCAACGGCAAGGCAATAATAAGGTGAACAGTATCACAAAATTCTAATACACAGAAACGGAAGGTTGATTATTTTTAAAGTAAGCATACGCTCCTTAAAGGACAGAACACATGGGAAGAAAGAAACTGGGAACTAAGGCACATAATAAAAGCATGTCAACACTCCTAAAACTATTTCGGTTATAGCCAGAGTTTCATTATACGCCAAAGTTTATATTTTGGCTCAATGAGAACAGGTCGATAGTACATAGACAAGTAAATGTACAGCAACTAATGATTAAATAATTAATACACATGTAATACGTGCATGTTTAGTTATACAGCTAAATTCAACCAGAGAGCTACAAAATTACTGGGATAATTGAGGCGAAAAGAAATTGGATTTTAATGTAATTATGCGTATTGTGTTTCTGTGTGCTTATCAACCTGGAGTGCAACAAACCTTTCTTAGACAATGAACTTTTGCAATTTACTAGGTTGGTAAACTTGAGCATGTTAATGTTTAATTCTCAGTGTCTTCATATGTAAAATATAGGGAGCGAGGGGATCCACCTCTTTGTATCGTGACAAAGGTCATATGAGCTAACGCATGCAAATGCTTAACACAGAACCAGGCACGCGGTGAACATCAGTCAGCATTAACTATCACTGGGGGTTATATTTCAATTAAATCAATGAGATTAAAACTTCATTGAAAGAGCATGGTTTCCTTCCATGTAATTGCGTGTCTTGGTAATCAGTCCTTTTTCATCATCTTTATTTCTGGCTTTGTTTCTGGTTTCTGGGGCTTGAAACCCCATAAACTGACTGATAGTGAGTGAATGGGGGATTTGGTTACAAATGCTGGTTTGTAAGTCTGAGGGGTAGTTACTAATTGAATAATTAATTTCTAGTTTTCAGTCCTGAAGTTGTTCCCTGGTCTTCCTTCAGGCATTTGTATGTCTTTTTTTTTTTTTTTAAATGCTCAAGTTTTAATAGCAAAATCATAAACTACAAAGTTTTATGAAACCGAGGTTTTCCCCTAAATCTCCTGTCTAGGGGAGTTCAGAAGCATTTCCCTGATCCTTAGTAAATTGCCTGAACCTTTGGCCACCAAGAAGTGACTTATTTGTCACAATTCTTTGGCTCTTCAGTGTGAGAAAACTGAGGTCCACCAACAGCTCCCCCAGAGCGGTGGTTTTCTGCAAAGAGCCACAGCAGCGGGCGAGCTCTTTGAAGCTCTTGCATGAGGTATTAACACCTTATTTTAGCCCCACGTACTTACAGTAATGATTAGTGAATCACATGTTTATCAAAATCACCATGGAAACACTGTATTTTGAAATCATGTTCTTCTCAGCTCTGGTTTATAAAACCTCTTCCCATGAGAATTCCTAATAGACCAATGTGCCGTATGATAGCATCTAGACGGGCACGTAGCTTTTCCTGGGGGGATGTTTCGCTCTGTGACATTGTTATTCAACCCTGCCAAGCACTGATAAGAAAAGTAAAAGCACGTTGTTCCATATCCTTCATTTGATTTTGAGTAAAGGTCCACTATCCACTAGATAGTGGAGTGGATAATGTTTTGGTTGGTTTGTGAGAGGAAGGATTGAAAGTGTTTTCTTGTTGATGTCCGAACATGAGGTGTTCGGTGAAAAAGACTTTTTTTTTTTTTTAAAGATTTTATTTATTTATTTGACGGAGAGAGAGACAGCCAGCGAGAGAGGGAACACAAGCAGGGGGAGTGGGAGAGGAAAAAGCAGGCTCCCAGCGGAGGAGCCCGATGTGGGGCTCGATCCCAGGACCCTGGAATCACACCCTGAGCCGAAAGCAGATGCTTAACTGACTGAGCCACCCAGGCGCCCCGAAAAAGACTTTCTGTGATGTGTTTTAGTTCATACTTACGGATGATTTTGTTAATGTCACCGTAAAACATACAATTGTAAACTTATTCTGCACCTAGTAAAAGAAGATCAGCACAAGCGTTGACATTCCAAATGCATCTGCAAATACGACGGTCAACGCTTCAGAGGACGTGTCAGAATGGAGAGTTGAGCAAGGACTTAAAATCATCACTTTTCTCCATTTTCTCATTGCTTCCATTGACTAGAGGTTCTGAGATGGTCACCCTTTCAGACTATAGGCCTTGGCCCCTCACCACTCCCTCACCTCCCTCACGCTTTCTCCCTCTGTCTCTATTAAAAAAATTTTTTTTTTAATTCTTTTCCACAACAGAAAATTTTCTCCATTGGTCCCTGGGTGCAGAGAACATGTTCAAAGGATTCTCTACTGAGCAAGTCGTAGGACACAACAGGATCATGACCTGAATCTGAGCAATAAACCTAAGGGGGAAAAGACACTCAGAAAGTAGAAATGCACATCCTAGAACACCTTGAAGCCTCACCCTTGGTAATTTTCTTCTAAAGCAAATTATAATGGTGAAGCTAAGCAAAGAAATTTAGCATGAAGCAGAAGGTTTTAAGAAAGAGAAGATGTAGCAAAAAGACCCAATTAAAAATGGAATATATAATACAAAAAGTGATATTCGTTGTGTATTTTCCAAGTGACAAACACTTTTCATGCAGTAAAATATTTAACCCGCATAACTACTCTATGAAATAGATGCCCTAGCTAGCCCCATTTGTCAGAGGGAACACCGAAATGCAGAAAGCGTGTATATTTTGCCCAAAGTTTTACAGCTAGTAAGTGGAGGAGCTGGGATTTGAACACAAGCAGCCTGGCTTTGGAACCTACGTGCATAACCTCAACTATACCGGTGTGGCCACCACAGAAGGATGGGCCCAGCTGGCAGACCCCTCAGTACCTAAACACTCCTCTCTGCCTGTATACTTACTATTCCAGAGCCTTGATCAGGGTGTCTAATTGCATGTACATAGTCGATGTTAAGTCACAGAGCCTCCAGGGTCACTTTCCAAGATGGATAAATGAAACACAAGAAACTCCTACAGTAGATTGCTTTACAAGACTATGTGATTTCACAACTTTAGTGGAAGCAAATTAAGTCACTTGAAATGGACAACATTAAAATCAAAGCTTTCTTACACAAGTTGTATTGCAGTAATGCTAGAAGGATAGAGAGATGGTAGAGCAACTATCAACATCAGAACCCATGACAGCTCTACCAAACAAGAAAGACAAGAAACGGGGGAGCTGAACTGGTCTCACCTCCAGAGAGCAGGTCATGCCTGTAGAGTCTTTTGCCCGGATGGACAAAGGAATTCTCCGGAAATCTTCATAGTAGCTGGGGTTCTTAGAACTCATATGCCTAGAGATTGGTTACAGAGGTGCCTCTTTTTAGTACCAAGCTTGCTTGCTATATAATAGATGTTCTTTGACTATGTTAGCTGTCCTGTATTCCCCTGCCTATCTTTGGCCATTGGTCCAGAAGAAGCCTATTTTAGACGCATGTTACTAAATACATATCTTTGGATCTTGTTAAATTATACTAAAAGCTAAGTGACAAGCCACGGCAAAAACAACAGGAATAAAGTAACAGGGAAAATCTTTGGCAACGGCTCACCTGGCTAGTCAGGCATTCCAGAATTCCTGAGCTTCTTGAACAATTTAGAAATAATTAGGTGAGTGCCCCCGAGACTCACTTTCAAAGTTTTGAAGGCCTGAACATGTGGATGAACTGGAAAATTCATCTGTGGCCCAGAGACCACAAATGTGATTTTCAAACCACTCATTGTTATCCTTTGTCAGATGAGATTCACACAACTGTAATGAAAAGAAAGGTCATTATAATCGTATGTTAAGTTTGGAAAATCCCCCTAATTTTGATCCCAAATGGACTGGCTTTGTCTCATTTCACCAAATTTCAACTCATCACTATGTTTGTTAAATCTATGTTGTATGCTAGCTTATTTTGTTTCCAGGCTACGATGTATCTGGTTCTGTGGTACGTGTTCCACATATACATGTCATTAGGCCAAGTAATTGTTCCCCTTTTTCAAATATTCATCTTATTCAACAGGCATATCTATTAAATTTCTTTCCTGTTGAGATTCCAGTGAAATTATCTGCTTAAGTTATATTCAAGAGTGCAAACTCTTACTGTTTGCTTCTCAATTCACATATAGAAAATTTTAAAAGGGGGCATTCCTTCTAAAGAGATACTGTTACTTAATGAATGTTTACTGCTTGCTTATCAGCATAGTACCTGACACTTAGTAGCCATAAATTAAATAGTCAAGTGACAAAATGGATGAATGAAAAACAGACATGGCCTCTGTCTTGTTGGAAGACAGTAAATAAAGATTTAAAAAAAAAAGAAATTACAAAATTTAAGTTAAAGGCAAAAAAATGAAAAAAAAAACAACCCACGTTCCAATCAGTGTTATAAATGAAACAAGAAAGGGTTTGAGCTTCAGAGCAATAGCGGAAGGAAGGGACAGTCACTAACTGGGTGACCAGAGATGGCAATAATTAAGCTAACACAATGTGTAAGAATGAGCAGGACATACAGCAAGCTAAGGTAGGGGCAATTCCGCAAAACATACCAGCATGTGCAGAGCCCTGAGACAGGAAATTGCTTAGCATAGTTCCAGAAACAGATGCAAGACCGCCGTGGTTTAAGATTAATTAGTGAGAAGGCAATTGACATATGAAGTATGCTGTGGAGAGATAAGCAGAGGGCTACAAATGTGTATATGTGATCTCTTTAGATTTGGGCATTATAAACAATGTTACTTAGGTATATATTTCCTGGCTGCAGAAGTCTTTTTATTTATTTATTTGTTTGTTTGTTTATTTATTTATTTATTTATTAAAGATTTATTTATTTATTTATTTGACAGAGAGAGAGACAGCCAGCGAGAGAGGGAACACAAGCAGGGGGAGTGGGAGAGGAAGAAGCAGGCTCATAGCGGAAGAGCCTGATGTGGGGCTCGATCCCATAACGCCGGGATCACGCCCTGAGCCGAAGGCAGACGCTTAACCGCTGTGCCACCCAGGCGCCCCAGAAGTCTTTTTATTTTTTCATGTTTATGTTGTTTGCCTTTTTTTTCTTTTTTAAGGCAATACCAAAATGTGTTTCTGGTCTTTTTATCCTTATATGAAAGCTTAATCTCTGAACAAACAAGGAATAGAATACGTTTGGGAAAAAGATGCTAAAAATACTTATTTCTTCTTCCTTTCCCTTCTTTCCCTGCCTCGCCCTCTGCTAGCCATCTCAGCACGGGAAGTTCTTCATGAGCTTCTAACCCTCTACAAGTGGAGGAAATGAGGGCAAGATCAGTTCAAGAGACTAAATTTAAAAGAATTTAAATTAGCACCCACTTTTTGAATTGCCACGATAGTCTACAGATAAAACTTCACCTTTTACAGAGGCACATACATTCAGAAGTGTAAAAATCAGAGTTGAAACAAAGCATTTTGCCTTTTCCCCTTATAAATGTTTATTTGGTCTTCCACTTTTTTCTACCTCTTCGGTAGCTCAAAGAAAACAAATGAAGGAACAAATTTATGTGACATGATTTCTTTTAACTAGGCCTCTATTTCCTTCAGCAATTGAGTTCTTAGATACACATCACTGTTAATTTTTTCAGCAGAAACATTTCCATGTGTTTGAAATAAAGTGTTAGTATTTATCTAGATTCTGAAAGAAATACCAGAGTTGGAATAACAATTAAAAGTGTGTAATGCATCTCCCTCCTTTGGGAAAAGTTTTTTTAAAAAGTTGACAGTAAATGAACAAGATGATCTCTCATATTTCTGTCTAGTCCTAAGATTATATGGCCTTTGATTACAGTAAGGTGGAACTCTTATTAGTGACAAATGGGAAAATGATAGCCTCCGTCTTTGGCGATGGACTGCACTGTGATTAAGTGGATCTGGCCCGCCACCTTGTGGCCATAAGTGTTCATTACATATAAACACTTGGCAGGTGTTTCAGAAACCTAGACTCCCTAGCTGCGACAGAGTTGGGGATAAAGATACCTTGCAAGTTAGTTCATCAAAGACTTTCAGTCAGATCAAAATAGCATGAAAGCCACTGCTGACAGAAGACAGGTGGCTTATTTTCTTAAAGATGTGCAAGAAGACTCACGCTATAGCCTCTACTCCTCTGTAGCAGAAATCAAATTCACTAACTGAAATTGTCGCAGGGTCTGCAACACTGCAAGAGTTGAAGAAGGAAATATAGATCTGGCAAGAATTATTCTGTCTGTTACACAGAAGAAAAATTAAGCAAATTCAGGAGAGAAATTCCTAGTTCCAGAACTGATACCAATGTATTGTTCAACAAGAGCAGCCAAAGGAATTGTTCACAACCCTGACTAGAGATCACTTGAGGGGTTTGTAAAAAGTAAAGATGCTGAGACCCTCCCCCTGTCCTTCCCAGGAGTGATACTGAAGTGGGGCCCTGGTATCAGTGGTTTTAAATGCTTGTGACTTATGCTAATAGGTAGCCAGAAATAGAAACACCACGTCCCTTAAGCCCCATTCAGTAGGATGGATGGTGGTTTCAATTCAACATGGTTATAAAGCCACAGGTCATTTTGTTCAATGATATACAAAAAAAAACCCTACATTACAGCAGATTATAACATACTAATATTATCTAATTTTTTTTGAAGATTAGATGAAAAGAAACCCAAAATATAATTTCTTAGAACTTCCTTGGATAGGCTCCAATAAATCCGTTCTACAAAGAAAGCATCCCAAATGAGTCTCCTGGTTTTCATTCCTTCTGGGGCCTCGATACATTGTATCATGGACAGGATTACACAGATTGTGAATTTCTCTCAGTCTCTAAAAAGTGTGACACTTTACCTAGTGGATCCCAAGATTCCATCTACATACACAAAGCCTTGTTTAAAATGCAGTTCTCTGTATTTACCCCTCTGAAATTCACATTAGTAAGTCTGGAGTAATAAGGAAAAACCTCTCTTTACTTAACAAGCAATCCGGAGATGCAGGTAGCTTCATGCATCTCAGAGAAGCATTGCGTAGCCATATTGCAACTTAATAATTCACCAAGGGCTTGGGAGTGTGTAAGATAAGGTAAAAGGTGTTTTTATATTTAATTTCTACTAACGTGGTTTCCAAAGTATGGCCCTTGGACCAGTTGCATCAGCACCACCTGGGAACTTCTTACAGAAATGCAAATTATAGCCCGCCCCATCCCCCCCCCACCTAGACTTTCGGAATCAGAAACTCATGGTGAGGCCCCAAAAAAGTATTTTAACCAGCCCTCTCAGTGATTCTGATATACTTTCAAATTTGAGAACCACTAGTCAAACCATCCCATCATCCTTGATGGCTTTTTGGTGTAGCTTCTCCTTGTTCTTAGAATTTTTTTTCTCATCCTCCTAACATGTCTTTAGGAAGGAAGCATGCCCCATGCCTGTATATCAACATGTGGAGAAATGCCCGGTTTTTTTTTTTTTTAAGGTTTTATTTATTTGACACAGAGGGAGATAGCCAGAGAAAGAGGGAACACAAGCAGGGGGAGTGGGAGAGGGAGAAGCAGACTCCCCCCTGAGCAGGGAGCTGGATGTGGGGCTCGATCCCAGGGCCCTGAGATCAGATCATGACCTGAGCCGAAGGCTTAACGACTGAGCCACCCAGGTGCCCCAAAATGCATGGTATCTGAAATTACAAGAACTGGATGGGAATATTAACTCTTGTCAATTACTAGGAATCAAAGCATGCATAAATCGTTTTACTTTCTGAGCAAACTGCTCAGAGAGTAAACATTAAACATTAGAAAGGAAGGGAACATTTATCCAGTAAAGAACTTTGAAGCTTTACCCTTTTGTCAGCTGCAGTTGGCATTACTTGTATTTATAGATGAGAAAATGGAGACACAGAAAGGTGAACATGCTTGCCTAACCCCAGACCCACTGGACACAAACCCTTGGACAGTGTTTACGTATCTGCAGAATGTGGATAATGAATGACTCCATGAGTTTGTGGTAAGGGTTAAATAAGGCACTGGAATTTTAAAAGATTTGTAAAAGGTAAATATTACGTTTGTATTTATTATCTTAGTAGTGTAGTACGTTGGGTGGAATCAGCACACCCAAATCTTCAGCTGAGAAAAATAGAAAAAAAAAAAAAAAAAAAAAAAAAAAAAAAAATGACACCAGAGGCTCCATCCAGCCAGGTGATTCGATGATTCGATTTCCCAGGTTCTTCTCCCGACTCAAGCATCCCAGGTGACTTGGAGTGGAACAGGTGCAGCTCTTCTGGTCAAAGGGTGAGGGAAGAGGCCTTGCACAGAGAGCATCACAGACACCATTTCTGTCTTTTGCCATGAAAGGCCTATAACGACCATTACAAAGAATAGTCTTCAATTTTCAGATGAGCCTTCCTGAGGAGAATCTTGCAGCTATTTTCAGGAACTTAAAAAAAAAAAAATCTCTGCCTGCTGCTCTCTCTGCTAATGTCATGCTGCAGTCCAAAGCAGATGAATGCTAAACAGACCAGCGCCGTCTGCGGGACATGTGACATGTGTCCTTCAGGGCTGTGGTTGAGGGGATCGGATCCCTGCGAGAAATGCTTGCAGTGGTGTCTCACCAGAAAAAGCAAAGGGTCTTCTCCAGCATCCTAACAGGAAATGCAAAGCAACACAAACTTCTGTCTGCACTGTTGCAAATGCTACTTTTTTTTTTTTTCCTCCTATTGGGTGTTCCCTGATATACTTCTCTTGCCAAATAATTACATTTCTAATTTTATGTTTCAAGTAGAAGACAAGTGAGTAAAACCAGATGATAAAACCATGGTTCATATTTTGACTCTTCATGTTTGCTTGAGGGACAAGCTATGAAGAACAAGTTGGAACAGGGTAAGTACTTAAGTACCTTGTAAAGAAATACTTATATCTCTCTATATAAGCCTATTAGTTCTTCCAGAGAAACTTGACTAATAGAGGGAGAGATATTCTAGATAAATCTTTGGAAGGTCTTGAGGTTGTGAGGATCTTGGTGAGTTTGAGGAACTAAGTGAGCCACCAAAGTGACAGCATAGACGGCAAAGGGCGGAGGCTGGAGAGAGAAGCCGGTAGGAAAGTTAAATTATACTTAGCTCCAGTTGGCTTTGAAGGTTTAACTTTGCTTCCAAGGATGCTTCACCTGCTGGCTAGAGAATTCTGAGATTTGCATTTAATATTCAAAACATGAAAAATGCCCAATCTGCTTTAGTCTTTATCGCTATCTTATACTGCAGTCATTCCAGATTCAACAAAAATGTTACTCAGAGTCAGGCACTGAGATGCAAAGATGATTTTAAACATAATTCAGGTCTTAAGGAGAGAAACAACTGAAGAGTGACAGGATTTTAGTAACATCATAGTATTATGTATAGAACTATGTAATTCTGAGGGGCAGATACCATTATTTCTAATTTACCGAAGAGGAAATTGAAATTCATGAGTTTAAAGTCACTGCCATATTTATGCACAGTTGCAAGTAGGGCAGGAAAATCCCGTCTTTATTTTGGATGGCCGTGTTTGTTCTTCCCCTCCCTCTCACCTTTAACTCTCCTTCTTGCACACTCATATTTAAGAAGTGTGGGTTCTAGAGGGATTTACCACTTGGGGATTATAAAGAAGACCGAAGAGACGAAAGATGACAAAGAGAAAAGACAGCTAACTTGCCATCCCGGATCTAGTCTTTTGGAGCCGTGGGCGGCACTCAGGAGGGAGGAAGTGCCCCTGGTGGGCGGCACAGCACTTCCGGTTGCACAGCATTTCCAGCTGCAGACCACCAGAGCCAAGGGCATTCTCCTTGGAAGGCAGCGCTTTACATTCTGCTTTCGGTGGCATAAAAACTAATGAATGGGAGTTAGCTGTGTTAATTCATGCATACCATCTTGAATGTTTGTCTGGACATTCCATAATTATTTAGCAAAAAAAAAAAAAAATTCTTTTTAAGATTCATGATACTGATTCCAGTTCTATAAAGCTGAAAAATGGTCTAGCGACTCTGCCCCACGTCTACGTTTTACTGCGTGCTGTGGAAAAGACCAACAGTACCGAGGATAAATGGAGGATAAATGGCAGCTACTGTCATCAAGAAAATCAATCCTCAAGGAAGGGTTAACAGAAAAAAAAAAAATCCTCTCTGTGGTGTTTCCCATCATCTAAGAGCTGTTTTTACAGACATCCAGCTGAACAGAGGCCGCTTCATTTTCCCTGACTCCTGCCCTATCCTACGAATGTCAATGAACGTCAGTAAAACAACGAACACCTAAATTGTTCTGCCAGCTAGCCTGTTACTGTCATTTTAAATAAAATTGACTCCGAATAGGCAATAATTCTGTTTAATTGTTTGCAAAGGACTTATTCAATATTCACAACCTAAGATGTAACTATTATTGTATCTGAGAGGAAAGGAAGTCACAATTTCATTCGAACGTAAGACAGATTGGCCTGTGTCACAGAGCTACTGAAGTGGCAGCCCTGAGATTTGAGCCCTATTTCCTGCCTCAAGATCTTGTAGTAAGCTCCAAGTGGCTCCCAGAGTTCCTTGAGTGGCCCTTTTCTAATCTGTGCTTTTATGGTCAATTTAGCTCTTAACAGAATTGCCTACTCCTGGAACTGAAACCTTCTGTCCTATCAGAAGCGACTGTTCTGTCACTATTTTTGAGCATAAACTATATGCCAGGCATAGTTCTGACCAGTTCATGTAAATCAGTGAACAAAACAAAGTTTCTGCTTTTGTGGAGCTTATTATCTACTGAAAAGACTTAAAGTCACCTGGACGGCGCAGCCAGTTAAGCACCAGACTCTTGATATCCGCTCAGGTCCTGATCTCAGAGTAGTGAAGTGAGTCCCACGTCAGGCTCCACCCTGAGCACAGAGTTGGCCTGGAGTTTCTCCTCCTCCTTCTGCCCTTCCCCTCTCCCATGCCTCCCCCCCACCTCATTTGCATGCACACTCTCTCTCAAACAAATCTTTAAAAAAAAAAAGGTGATCTGTGCTAAGTGCAGAAACAAGCACGGTAGGAATGAGTGGGAGAGCAGCGAGTCGGTGCAGGTTGCTGAAATACTTGAGAGGGTGCCCAGGATGGTCCCGAGGTTAACAGCAGAACAAAGACTTGGAGGAAGTTAGCTAATGCCAGCCCCTAACACACAGCTTACTATGACTTTTAGCCTCTGAACACCCAGCAAGAGGCAATCAGGACGCTCTCCCTGAATAATCTGAGGGAAGGCTGAACCTACTTAGAAGTGCGAAAATAGAAAATGCTTCAACCCACCATCCAAGATCTCAAGATCACTTTATTCAAGTTTTAGGTGCTTAAGTGCCTCTCAACCAAAGTCATGAAGATCTTAGATAAACACCCTGCCAGGCTGCAAGCAGAAATGTCGAAACAAACGGTCCAACACGCTGTTGGACACACACCAGAATGACTTGGAGCTTGTTAGTCACTGTTGAAACAATGGCATATTGAATTGTCATCTGACTACTTCTAGGGTTGATCACTTCCTCCTACTTCAAATGTGGAAAATAATCTGCACTTATATTTCTAAAATACTGAAGTGCCTGTAACTGTCATATAATAATAATAGAAAATGGGAAAAAATGATCTTATAACAGGGCAATCAGGCTCACATCACCATACCTCTCACAGCCTTTGAGACAGGGATTCTTTGTGTTTCTGGGGTTGTTTTTGTTGTTAAGCACGTACCAAAGTAAGAAAAACAAGCTCCACCACCCCAAGTCATCCTGTGTACCATGTGCCACAGGCCAGAGCTGACCACACTTCACACCTAACACAGCAATACCCAGGTAAACAGAGCGGAGGGTGAGGTGGGTGGGAGGCAAGAGATGAGAAGGAAATACTTGGTTACTCAGGGTTGCACTCAAGTGACAACCTGGACTTAGAGCTATCCCAGGTCCAAAATGGGCCAGTTTCTGAAAATAATTGGTGGTTTCATGCAGGGTGGTTAAAAAAAAAAAAAAAAAAAAACCCAAAACCCACCACAAAACAATGATGAATGCTTGGAGCTTGTTCAAATCTCTCAGAGTAAAAAAGATCCAAAAGAAAACACAGCTACGAATACTTAAGTTCTGTAAACACTGGATGGAATCAATGTATCAACTCGGTTATTTTCCAGAAGTGACTGAATTTGTTCTTTACAGCTGACTTGGTGCTGTACCCATGGGCAAGTGTACATGTGCCCCCTCCCCACCCGCCTAGACGCAAAACCAAAATCATACCACACCTACACTTGCTTAATGATAAAAACACAATGTAAAACTGCCTAATAAACGTACCGCTTCCATAGCAACTGGCAATCCTTAATGCTGTGTTCGAGGGTCACTGTGACAGCCCAGAGGACTGGGTACCACCCACTTTGGGGAGCAGCGTTCACACTTGGCCATAGAGGCGTACCTGGGAGTGGCGCAAGGCAGTGCTCATGCTTGCCTAGCTACCTCTGTGCTTTCAGCGCACGGTGCTTTCAAGGAAGAGAACAATTCTGTACTGAGGAAGAAAAACCGGAATAAAGCAGTAGTCTGCCATTCCGAAGTGGCATTTTTTCTAGTCATCATCCGCAAAGGGTTAAGAGCTGTACTGGGGCATGCTGTCTGGATGGCACAGGCATTCTCTCTCTTGATGGGGGGGAAGAAACTTTACTTAGTGTAAGGAGTAGGGCCATGTGTTTTGTCCACTGGGAAACTTGTGGAAGTGAAGTAAGGAACCATTAAAAAATCAGCCAGGACAACGTGCATGAACCCAGGCTACCCTTGGGAAACCTCTGAGATCTAGGCTCACCCGACGTCCTAGTATTTGAGATCTCTCAGAACACTGCAAAGGACTCACTCATCTCTGCGGAGTCACACTGGCCTCTGAGGGAAGAATGGGCTTTTTGACACAATATTCAACCTTGGTCTGCAGAAGGATGGATCAGGGTAATGAAATCTTACCTGGGACATGAGACCAAGGTTAATGAAAAGACATTTCCTGAAGTGTTTTAGTTCAAGACTGACACACTGCCTGAGGATACAAAGCGCTTTAAAGCTTCACTAGCAGGGAATAGCACGCACACTTGGGAGATACGGTTCACGAAAGAGCATCATACCCGAATCACAGCACTCAAATATCTGGCCTGGCTCTCAACTTAGTTCTGTGTTACTCAACTTTACATGGGCACCCGGGTGGCTTAGTTAAGCATCTGCCTTCGGCTCAGGTCATGATCCCAGGGTCCTAGGATCGAGTCCTACATCAGGCTCCTTGCTCAGCGGGGAGCTTGCTTCTCTCTCTGCCTGCCAATCTCCCTACTTGTGCTCTGACAAATAAAATCTTTAAAAAATAAGTTATTTTTTTTTAAATAACTTTAAAAACCTTTAAAATCAGAAGGCTGGTCTAAAATGGTATGAAACGTCCCATCCAAGGAGCAATTTTCCCCACCAGGAATATCCAGAAGTGAGGAGGACTGAAATAAAGGCTGCCTCGGGGAGAACCTCCAAACTTAACTACTTTGGTTTATCAATGGCCCGAGTCTCCTGCACTACAGGGACCGTCTCCACCATGTAGAGAGCTGGGATCTGCCATGTTATGTGTTAGCTTTTAAACAGTCACCTAATCTCATGCCTAGCTAGTGCGTTGTCTATTCATTTCAAAACATAGTTTGAATTGTAATTCAAATATTAGCGTCCATTTGACTGTATCAGAAACACCCCCCCCATTGTTTTTCTGTCAGTATTGACCAGTGTTCATTTTTAAGGCTCTGTTGTCAAAATCCCAATGCCTGCGAGCATAATTCTCTGCCTGTTGTGCTTGAGGGGCTCATGTTTCTTTTCTCTCAGTTCTGATTTAACTTTCTCCATCAGTGCACTGAGCATGGTTTGGTGGTGGGTGGAATCCCACCACGGATCTTTTGTCACCACCTATTTCTATTGTCTGGCAACTGTGATATAGTCCAACTGAGTCTACAGAGACAGACACCACTTGGACACATGGCTGGAAGAGATGAAAGGAGATTAGAGATGGCTTTTAAGGTTAAAAAAGGAGTTTCTACTACTTCCATGGTTTTTCAATGTCTCATTAACTTGCACCCTCTCTGCTCACCCACATTTTGGTTTCAAATGAGTGACTGACTCTCATATGGCCAGAAAACACCAAACTTGTTCTGACCCCGAGAGCCTTACCTATGTGCCATCTGCTGCTCTGGGAGATGGCAGCCTCACAATGACCAAGATGCGACAGACTAAGTTTGGTGGGTACTCAGAACAAAAGCAGGTACACAGAGCAATGCCTCTCCACCTTCGGCGTGCCGCAGAGTCAGGAGGCACTGGTTAACATCAGACACCTACGCTGAGATTCTGAGTCAGCTGAATCTGGGACGAGGGTTAGACATCTGCACTTTTAATAAGCACACCCCCACCTTACCCCTTATAGTCTCACACCCGGCAGTGTTCCATCTTCAGCTTTGAGAAACACATCAAGCAATGACAAAGCATTACCAGTGGAGCAGAAAATCACACACCCATCACCCACACACCAGGCACGCTGCCCCACCACGCTCACCCCTGGTCCGGGAAGAGCTCAGTAACCCTGTCTATGGCTGACCATGCCTGAGCATGCATTTCTACCAGCCGCCCTCACTCGAAGTTTTCTGCTCAAGAGTCCACACGTCCTCTATCTGCACGTACAGTCAAAAAAAGCAACATTTCTGAAATCATGGTTGGTTTTCAAGGTATGCAATTATTTTATTTCCTTGGCCTGACAGCATAAACTTCATTACACAAGAATCTGCAGCTGACAGACGGACACAGATTTCTCCCACAGGAAGGACCCTTTTCATTAGCAGAGATGAACTGAAATGTCGTGTCTGAGTGAGATTCCTGTTCCCCACCCCCACCCACATAACCCCGAAAGTGAAAGTAATCAGAATCCACAGAAGCCCCAGGAAGTATTAAGTCATCCCCTCACACTTGTCCAACTAGCAGCTGCAGTACATGAGAACCTAAATCAGCAGGCTGCTGGCCATCACTTCGCAGTTGTGTGTGCCTGGGACTGAAGGGACAGCAACAAGGGCGCAAGAATCCTGGCTGAGTGGGAGGCGCAGACTATCTGTGTCACTCACACCTGCCCCTTCCATACGTAAGACATCTCTGTCCCTACACATGGGGCGAAGTTTGGGAAATGCTGAAGGAGTGGTTTTAGCCCGTAACTGGAAATGGTTGTGGCTCACTGAAGTCCCACGCAGGTGTGGGGTAAGGGGCACCAGAGAGAGAGCACGTTAGACAGAGATGCTCGACTTAGTGAATTCCAGTTTAATGCTACCAAAACTATCTTCACAACTGCACCGTCCCTCATGCCTGGTTCGTCTTCCAGTGGTGAGAGCGCTCCTTCTCAATGTTGGCCTAATGTCTATCCGCACCACTGGGTGGTGCTGTGATATCTGTATGTGGGATTATGACAGGGATGGGAGGTGTGGTGATAGGTCAAGGTCACAATGCTTTAATTACAATGGGCTTCTTTTGGTCCCTAGGAATGATCTACTACCAGTAGTCCTGAAACATCCTCATCCCCTTTCCCTACCTGTCTTGTGCAAATGTCAAAAATAGAATCTCTGCCCAAAGAGGAAGGAGAGCAGGAAGTTACTGGTGGTCCGCAATCATCTCTGGCCCCAACTTCCCCACCTCCTGACTCTTCCGTGAAATCACACAAAAATCAATTCACAGAAATGTTGCGAAATTAAATCGTCTTCATTCCTCTATCAAAGCCAATCCAACATCTCTGTCCTGACATGCTTTCTCCCTGGGCCGAGGAAGCAGCAAAAAATATCAGTTGAGCGTGTGAAAATATGATGACGGTGTGTGCGGTGTAGTGTTTCCAGATGTCTTCCCCTTCTGTCTCCTCCACGGTGGGAGCCCTCCCTCTCTTTCCCCAAGTCCCACACACACCCCTCCCCCTACCCCCGAGTCCAGGTGCTCCCATCTGCTGGGCTTCCACCACTCACTTCCCATAGACACTCTCGTCACTGTAGGCCACATACAGAAAATAGTCTTCCTCATGGTTGTCCTGAGGGAAGAGACAAGAGGATAACATCACATTATCTTCGGGACTCTGAGCCTCACGCAAGGTAGGTAGATATGCAAGGCATCGTCAGCCTCCACTGAGAAAAGAATAAAGAATACGCAGACGTGGCTGGAATAACTTTTGAGTTCACAAAAAATCTTCAAGGAGAACATCAATACATATCGATTATCAGGGATAAGAACATGACCCTTAAAAAGGTTTTTTTTTTTTTTTTTAGCTCCTTCTAGCAAGGGGAACACAGATACAAAAAATCTATATACTACAATATACACTAACAGGGAATATATACTATGGAACACAAATGAGATTAGGAGATTGTTAGAGTAAGTTTACACAACTCACAGGGCACAACAAGGAGGCAGTACCATGTGCAATCCTTTCAGGAATAATACAGCCACAAAACTGGGTGATACGTTATGAGCAAGTCCTTTGTAACAGTTTTCTCATTAGATTCTGACAGTTTACCAACTAAACCAAATGAAGTCAGCAAATTATTCTCTCAAATTGAGTTTATCTGTTAAGACGAATGAATCAATTTAAAGGCTTTGCCTTATAATTTTAAATTTCATTCTATCTGGAATTTGCAATCAGAAACAATTTCTTGCTGTTTCAATAAAGACGATCCAAGATCAGAGCCCTAGGATAAGGCAAAACTGGGAATTCAGAAAGAATGAATCTAGTGGGCTGCGCCCTCCCTAGAGCACGAGTGACATCTCATCTCCCAGAGCCTTACACTGCAGCGTGTAAGGGGATACAGGGAAGTAACACCTCCTTCCCCACTTCCCAGGTGTGTCATCAACAGACCCTGGAACAAAGGCTCGAGAACACGAGACTGCACGGTATTGTGACCGGGACACTCACCTCATACAGCTGGCCCATGGTAGCGCTAGTGGGAGGGATAGTGTTGTTGACAAAGAAGAATAAGGCGTCCTCAGGCCTCAGGTGGATCCTCTTCCGGATTAAGAAGTAGAACTGGCCAACTGGATAAAGGAAGAAGGTTTTAGAAAAGGCAGGCAATTAGGGAAAACAAGGGATTATGAGAAGGTGAAGGCCCAGAAAAAAACCAAACCAAAACCAAACCCTCTACTGCACCTGCACCCTTTACAGTACCGGCTTTAGATAAAATCTCACCAGAGCCCAATACTGTCCTATAGCTTCAGAAATAGAAAGTGCAACTCAAAGAAACCTCCATATTCCCTGACATGCCACTGAGAAGCTGCTTCTTCAATCCTTTCCCACCCTCCTCAATTTCAGACATAATGCGAGCATCTCCACGCAAAGCCTGACGACGACTTTGAGGGAATTCCATGTACATCTAGATCAAAATACTCTTACCATTGTCTAAATGGGATCTGAAATGCGCTCCCATCCCTATTCCCACCTATGACAAACAAGTGATAGGGAGAGGTCTACTAGACTCCAGTCATCTCAGCATGGTCACTCATCCCAAGGTCTGGGCAATGAGCGGAGTTCAACAGCACCTTCTACCGAACATATTGAAAAAGTTCTAGAAGACTGACATTCCAATCCGACAATTCTGGTGCAAACACATCCACACAATCTTTCCAGTGTTTTCTGGATCCCTGATTATTCCATTAAGGATCATTAAGGTCAAGAATATATTCTTTGTAATCCCAAACAGTATCTACAAAACGTATTACCAAATATGAGGAGACAAAGTATTCAGCTGAGAATCTCTAAAATGAGATCCTCCCTCTGACTTTCCTTTTGGAATAAACTGTTATCACAATAACAAACAGATTCTAAGCAGTTTAAAACACAGGCATCTGGTCACTGCTTTCAATGTTATGCATTCTGCTGTGTCTAAATCACAAGACATTGTGATGGGAAATGCGTAAGGGAACTGGCAATGGAGAAGGAACCGCTGAGTCACTCCAGTTCGAGTCCCCCCACTCTTTGGAGAATCCCACCCACTTTCTTCAACCTACTTCCTCTCAATCCCACCATCCCATGCACACAGGAGGGACCAAAGAGGCTCCATGATGGGAAGGAGAATCTGGGGAGGGAAAAGCATTACCAGTGAGGTCAGAGGGCACCAGGTACTTCCTCTTGTCCAGATCGGGCACCCTGGCCTTAGGAGCCTTCTCCACAATCACCTGGGGGGGAGGAGAGTGAGAATGAAAGATACAGAATCTAATCTAGTATTTTTCCTTCCACATCCTACAGTTGCCCTATTTGAAGTGCATTTGTCTAGACCCACTAAAATGTTCCCATTTCTTATTCCCCTTTACCTCTTACAAAACCTATGGGAACATGGGCTTCCTTAGTAAGGTGATAGTTCTAATACTGCAATGAGAAGAGAATGGAGGGCATGTGACGAAAAGTGAAGAGAACCTTGAGTTTAAGTAATTACAAGTTACCTGTCAGGTATAGATCTATACTTCCTAGTATTTAATGAGTGCATCAAGAGGACTGTACGTTTCCTCTGCGGCTCCTGAGTACCTACTCGTTTTACTCTTTCTAATGAATGCCACTTATTAAAGGTATACATAAATGCGGTTTAAATTTTATACTTGTTGAAATTTTCGAGAGTGACTGAAAATGTTCACAGCACATTTTATGAAGTCAAAGGGAAGTACTAAATAGTACTGAGAGTATGAGATCCTGTAATACGAAGTCATTTACAGTAACTCATTTATCAATACTGGTTAGGTGTTAGTGTTTTAAAGGATTTCAATGTCTACGTTAAGTATTTCTATAATACTTCAAATGTTATAGAGATCATATATTTCTGTAATGAAAAAAATGAAAAAAATGAAGATAGATTAAAACGGAAGATTTTATGCATAAAATTTTAAAAATTTAAATAACATTTATATTTATGTAGTAACCATAAAAATATACTTAGTATTTATAGCTTATTGTAATTTAATTGAAATTATACATATTTACAATCTTTTATAAAACCATCAGCTTTCGATTTTTAGTTTAGAAAACAGGGGCGCCTGGGTGGCTCAGTTGGTTACGCATCTGCCTTTGGCTCAGGTCATGATCCCAGAGTCCTGGGATCAAGCCCCTCGTGGGGCTCCCTCTCCCTTCGCCTGGTGCTCCACCTGCTTGTGTTCTCTATCTGTTAAATAGATAAATAAATAAAATCTTTAAAAAAAAAAAGAAAAAATACAATCATTCCTGATCTAACATACAGAAAGTATAGAGAAGTTACAGAAGCAGAAGAAACACTAGACAGGTACCCCAAGGAACTGTGTAATCTCCAACAGGTCACTTAATTTCTCTCAGCCACAGCATTCCAGTGAGTAAAAGAAGATGGTATCTTTTACAGTCACGGTACTGCTACAATAACCTTGAGTAATCCATAAAATTTTATATGAAAATGATTTGTAAATTATAAAGAATTATCTTAATATAAGGATTAGCTTAAAGAGAGGGACTTGGGGTTAAATGAAAGGGAAGACATTAGAATAGTAAAAAAAACATTATTTTGTGTTTCTGGAGAAAAAGAATCCTGAACCAGAAGACCAGAGGGACATGAAATGAAAACTGAAGAAAAAAATATGTAACTCAGAAATTCAAAAGAAAAAGTAGGAAGAGGTTCAGGAGAGATCAGTGAAGGCCCAACAATGAGGATGGACAGGAAGTCAGTAGGTTAATAAAGAGAGGGAGCCTAGCACTGTGTCTCAAAGGAACCCTGAAAGTTGTCGGCTCCCATCAGTAGGAAGCGATGGAAACCACAAAGGGCGAGCAGAAAAAGAGGGCAATAAAACGTAGGGCAAATAAAACCAGGAGGGCAGGATTTAGAGAGGAACAAGAGGGTGAACGGTAATCATTAAGGTCTTGGCTTACCAGAAAATATTTTAGGTTTCCAAGAATCCCAACTCTACTCGTGAGCCCTGGGTTAGATGCTTTTCCTCTCTGGTTCTCAGGTTTTTTTCCTTCTGCGCAATGTGGCCAAATATTCCACAGGGCCTTTTACAAAGTTTAAAGACTAGACAATCTGTTCCTAAATTTCCTGCAGTGTTGCAGGTTTTCAATACATTGTAGCTATTAAGATACTTTAAGATCTCAAGAAACGCTCCCTTCCCAAGGTATGAGCACATGCATTCTTTTGGATGGTACCTAAGAGATGAGGGGCCAACTAAATTGAGTTTATATGAGCAGTCAGGATACTCGACTGCTTTGGTAACAGCCATGGTCCAACTGGAAGGAAGGGGCTTTAGAAATCACTTACACTAACCCTCTTTTCTGTAAACTGGATACTTTAGTACAGCAAGATTATGGATCCTGCCCGGAACCAGAACAAAATCTCACAACTCAGAGCACAGCTCTTCTTCCTGCGTCACAACTACAAAGGTGGTCACAGGCTGAGCACCTGAAAAGCAGTTGGGAGGCTTATAAACTGGTTAAAATCCAACCGTGAGATCTGAGTAATGGTTCTAACAGCTTACAAATTATCACGGAGGTAAAACATTTTTTACACCAAACAATGAGCAGGAAAATAGGGAGGATTAGTTGAAATATTCTGGGTGAATGCATGTAAATGACTGAAATGGGAAGGGCTCAGTTTTGAAGAAATACATGGGAATTTTAACTAGATTTAGGAACAGGTACATTTCAGAGTTTGTGACTTAGGCAGAGCTACTGAACAGAGCCTCATACTTAGATCTGAAAAAATGGTAGCCATTGATGCTTTCTGGCAGCAGACAACTCTGACCTTTTGAAGGCCGCAATGGTTTTTTTTTTTAATTTCTAATACCTAACAGTGTGAGGTACACAGTAACTCCTTAATTGTTTAACAGAACTGTATTAGAAATTGAGAAACAATATGGCATGAAGGATCCAAAAACCTGAGTTGGAATCTCAGCTCTGCCATACACCAGCCCCAAGAAACCTTTAGGAATACTTGATTTCTCTGTCCTACAGATCCTTCATCTGTAGAATGGGATTATAATGGTGTGAGGATTAAGTGAATGAAGTCAGAGCACGTACAATACTGCCAGGTACACAGTAAACAATCAATGAAAGTTGTCATTTTTAAATATTCTAAGAAAGTAGGATTGCTATCACCACAACTGGGGGAAATTTTTGATACAGTCACCCAAGGTCCAGAGACTAAACAAGTAATTTGCAAAGGATCATTTACTGAGTGGGTAACAGGGCTAGCTCTCCTTTTTAGTCCAACACCCGTGTGTGCAACTCCTGGTGAATGAACAGCCCTAAGGTCTTGATTCCTTATAAAGGACTGCAGGGAGTTTCTACTGCGGGCCTAAGACCCAAGCTGCTGCCAGTAGCTGTTAACACCATGAAAATGAGGTAAGGACCGGAGAAGAGTCCCAAGGAGTACCTGCAGGTCAAGAACTGGCACCAGATAATAACAATTATTTTACCCGTACGTAATATGTAATCTTTATCCTAATATTACATATTATAGAGAGCAGAACAAGGAAGTGTCTGCTCCTTCATTACAAAACCCGACGGTGGTTGTTCCCCCTACCCCACTTAAAAGTCTTCTGCCTTGAATCCGGCTGCGCAGCCTACATTACAGAAAAACCAGGGTAGCGGCGGGGGAGGGGGTGACGGGAAAAGCGCCCGGATGCAGAAAGCTACCTTAACGTTTCCTCTGTTCCTCCTGACTGCCGGCACTAATTTTAACCACATAAACCAGCTTCCAAAACGGAAAGAAAAAGGCCTCAGTCCTTAATTATCGTGTCCAGGTATAATCTGCTCGAATAAATACCGGAGGGAGGCTGGCTGCATCTACAAATGCCCTGGAGCCAAGAATGATGAGGCAATCGTGCTGTTGCGCAGAGAACGTGACCTTGTTTTGTGGGCCAGGCCTGTCTTGTGGCGCCCCCCCCCAACACACATACTTTTCTAATTCTTATGGAATAAAAGAAAGGGTCCACTTTCCCTCCCAAACCCAATATTATGAGGACCAAAATCAACTTAAGGGAGAAGCACCTAAGGCAAAAATGGATGGACGGAAACCTCATAGCATCAAGCTATTTCGAGAACAACTTCCCTGGGATCTTAAAAGGAACAAATGTAGGGTCCCAACCTGATCCTTCTCTCACAAAAGGGCCACATTTTGAACACATCTCAACCTGCACATCCTCTGAATACTGCTGAGTCACTCAAACGTAGGGTCCGCTCTAAAGATGACGGGGCCTGGTGAGATGGGTTTTAGAAGATCTGCAGTGAGAACAGCCATTCCATTAGCTCTCCTAACAGTGAAGGGCGTTCAGGGCTCAGTCATCAGAGAGACCCCCTTCTTCTTGTGCCTCAGGGCAGCCATCACGACTCCCCCACTCCCCCCAACCCCCACTAATCCCCTTCCCTCCCCCTCCCCGTTCCCTATTACACTCACAGGGACCCTGTCCGGGTATTTCTTCCGGATCTTTTCTCCTTCCTTTTTCCGATACTCAAAGGGATGGTCCTCCTTATACTGGAACTTCATGATGGACCGCAGGGTTTCTAAGATCCCCGGACGGGGCCTGCCTTCCTCGCTGATGGTTGCGTCTCTCCCGTCGCCCTTCCCTCTGCCAAATTTCGACAGGTATCAGAACCGCCTCAGAAATGTCAGCTCCCGTCGCAACGCAGCTTGGCAGAGCTTTCAGGAGGGATGTCGGGTCCCCTCGAGCGCAGGACGGAGTCGGTCAAGTAGAGAAATCCCAGCGGCTTTTCCCAGAGCTGGGAGCACAAAAACAACACGGCAGCGCGTTGGTATTGTGACGTCATGACGTCCCGCCTCCCCGCCCCGCCTCCAGCGTTTGGACCGCGCCGGGTGGGGGGAAGAGCGGAACACGATCTATTTCGAAGACTTCTCTTTCAATCTAAACTTTCCTGAGTAGAGTTTGTTGCAACATGAAAGTTTTTTTTACTTCGAATTTTATTGTGGCTGTGACATTAAAAGTGGTGTGAATGCAAAAAATGCGTTCTAAAGATATCTTCTTCCCTCTTTCTCCCTGTTTCTTGGTTTGACCCAAAAACAAACACAGACGGCGAAAATCCAGCTTTTTCCAGCTTATTGGGATCTGGAGTCTAGGGAAGGAAAGAATGGTGGTCCTGGAATTCCTTTGGCCAGTACAGAAGTGCGCAGTGATGGCATTTTGCCCTTTGCTCCTTCAGTCGCGCCGCCAGGGCTCGGCGTGCTAGGCTGGCTCCCTCCGACCCTGACCCCTCCTTAACCACGGTGGCGTCATTTTGTTTGGGTCCTTGCCGCAATTTGCTCCTAGAGTAGCAGCATAAACAAAGCATGACTCAGGAATTTGAGGAGATGTATAAGGTGAAGGGCAAGCGATGTAATCAAGGTCCAGAGAGTGATGTCAGTCATGACTGCTAAGGGCTTCGCTCATATTCCAATATAGAAATGATTCACTTTCTCCTGTTAACTCAGAAGCTGGGCCTGTCTTCTGTAAAAGAAAGTATCAAACAATTCAGGCGGTTAACGCGGTACTTCTTAAACATTTCTGGTTTTATTCCACAAAAATTCACCAGAGGATAGTACTACTTGTTAAGTGTCCCTAAGATGAAAATGAAGTGCTACCCGAAGGGCTGGTGGAAGAATGGGGCTAGGTGCCATTTGTCGCCTCCCTCCGGCCCTCCTGTCACCCCACCAAGAATCAAAGTACTAAGGCCTTTCCAACCACTGCTAATGGCAGTGATTCCAGGGACTTGTAGGGGGAGGGCAGCGAAAATCTTAAAAGATACAAAAGAGAGAGAAAGGATCGCTTTGCTCTGATGCGGTCCAGGGAGCTCTGAAATACACACGGCAGTCCCTGTCACCTATCTTCTTTTATCATGGTCTCGGTGTCTCTGGTTTAAAAAACAAACCCACAAAATACAAAAAATAAAATAAATTTAAAAATCTAAGTTTCATCATTGAAAAAAGGAAAATGAAGAGCATAGCCTTACTTCTCGATGTTAATTATTTATTCTATGGCGTATTTCAGTCCTTTTTTGTATAAAAATCCAGGAACTACTCTATCATATTATAATTTATAATTTTTAGTCCTTATTTTCAAATTGAAATTATTAGCTCATTTTAGTTTTGACCCAATATAGCTAAGATCTCTTAAAGGAAGTACTTTACAACCAGTTGGGAAAAGTAATAATGATGGAGATTAATATTTTGAGAGTGTGGTTCTCTGATCAAATCATAGCTAAAATGCTGATTTTAACTTTTATTTTAAAAAATACTTGAGCACAATGGCAATTTACATATAAAAAATAATTTGAAGATAAAATTTCAGTTACTATTTCTACCTCAAAGCTTTTATAAGTGCCGATCTGAGAATACACAATTTGTTATCTTCCAAACTTTGCTCTCTACCTTTATTATCAGCATAACATTTAAAATATTATGCAAACGATAATTTTATAAACTAACACATTTAATAAGATAAAATATCCAACATTCATTTTTTTTAACCAGAGACAAAATATTATATTAAAAACTCCATTTCAGGAATTCCCATTCATTACTGAGAGGAATGGAAAATGGCATAGCCACTTTTGAAGACAGTTTGGTGGTTCCTTAGAAAACTACACGTACTCTTCCAGTATGATCCAACAATCGTCCTCCTTGGTATTTATCCAAAGAAACTTAGAACTCTGTCCACATAAAAACCTGCATGTAGATGTTTATAGCAGCTTTATTCATAATTGCCAAAACTTGGAAGCAATCAAGATGTCTTTGGGTAGGTGAATGGATAAACTGTGGTTCATCCAGACAATGTAATATTATCAGTGCCGAAGGGAAATGAACTATCAAGACATAAAAATATCTTAAATGCATATTACTAAGTGAAAGAAGTCAATCTAAAGGGCTAAATATTGTATGATTTCAACTGTATATGACATTCTGAAAAAGGCAAAACTAGGGAGACGGTAAAAAGTTCAGTGGTTGCTAGGGGTTGGGAGTCAAGCGGTGGAGGATAGTGAAAATTCTCTGCATGATAGTATAATGATGGAACAATGTCATTAAACTTTTGTCCAAACCAGTATAATGTATGACACCAAAACTGAACCCTAATGTAAACTTTGGACTTTGGGTGATTATGATGTGTCAAGTAGGTTCCTCTCACTTGTAACAAATGTACCACTCTGGTGGAGAGGCTATGCATCTGTGGGGGGCAGTAGGTATATGGGAAATCTCTCTATCTTTTCCCAATTTTGCTGTGAACCTAAAACTGCTCCAAAAATAATAAGGTCTTAAAAAAAACCTCACATTTTCTCAAATATACATTTCATTTTTCTCTTGTAATCTTCTAATTTTTTATGTTCCCAAGGGTTAGATTTTTTTTGATCTTTTATGACCATTTTCAAATAGGTAAAAAATTTCCACATGATGAACACCTATATACCCACCACCTTGATATTTTTCATTTGAAAGTAAATACAAACTTCATGACACTTTACCCCAAAATACTCAATACTCAAATGCTCCTGCTAAGAATAAGAAATGTTCCTACGTAATCATGATACTATTACACCTAAAAAAATTACCTATATTTTTCAACATTAATACAGAGTTTATATTCCCATTTTCTCAACTGCTCTTAAAATACTTTTTTATATTTTCCCCTCAATCAATCATTAGAATATGAAAACAGCTGGAATTGACCATATAGGTAGGTCTGATTTCTTTTTTATTCAGGATATTTTTATATTATCATATTTAAACTAATGTGTACCAAAAAACACATGAAAAGAAACTCAATATCACTAATCATTAGGGAAATGCATACCACCTTACACCTGTCAGAAAGGCTAGTATATTCTTCCTCTCCCACTCCCCCTGCTTGTGTTCCCTCTCTCGCTGGCTGTCTCTCTCTGTTGAATAAATAAATAAAATCTTTAAAAGAAAAAAAAAAGGCTAGTATCAAAAAGACGAGAAATAATGAGTGTTGGCGAGAATGTGGAGAAAGGGACCCTTTGCATCATTGGTGGGAATGTCAATTCGTGCAGACACTGTGGAAAATATTGAGTTTTCTTAAATAGTTAAAAATAGAAATACCATGTGATCCAATAATTCCATTACTGGCTGTTTAACCCAAGAAAATGAAAACACTAATTTGAAAAGATATATGTACCCCTATATTTATTGCAACATTATTTATAATGGCCAAGTTACAGAAGTAACTTAAGTGTCTGTCAAAAGATAAGTGGAGGGGCGCCTGGGTGGCACAGCGGTTAAGCGTCTGCCTTCAGCTCAGGGCGTGATCCTGGCGTTATGATATATATATATATATATATATTTATACACACACACACAATGGAATAGTACTCAGCTATAAAAAAGAATGAGATCTTGCCATTTATGACAAGACCTAGAAACTATTACGCTAAAAGTAATAAGTCAGAGAAAGACAAATATCATGTGATTTTGGAATTTAGATTCATATGGAATCTAAAAACCAGAACAAACAAGCAAGCAAGAACAGAAACAGAATTATAAATACAGGAACAAACTAGTGTTTGCCAGCAGGGAGGGGCTGGGGGATGGAGAAAATAGGTGAAAGGGATAAAGAGATGCAACCTTCCAGTTATAAAATAAATAAGTCACAGGGATGAGAAGTACAGCATAGGGAATAGAATCAATAATATTGTAATAATGATTATTATGGGGCGCCTGGGTGGCTCAGTCAGTTAAGTATCCAACTCTTGATTTCAGCTCAGGTCATGATCTCAGGGTTGTGAGATTGAGCCCCATGTCGAGCTCCATGCTGGGCATGAAGCCTGCTAAAGATTTTCTCTCTCCCTCTTCCTCTACCCCCCACTCTCTCTCTCTCCTTCAAAAAACTAACTAACTAACTAACTAACTAACTAACTAACTAAATAATAATAATACTCCTGTAATAATGTTGTATGGTCACAGGTGACTATACTTAATGTAACGAGCATAGTGTAATGCATAGAATTGTCAAATCACTATGTTGTACCCCTGAAACTAATATAACGTTGTATGTCAACTATATTTTAATAAGAAATAAACTAATAAAAATAAACTAATGTGTAAAACCAGAATTTCAATGTATTGATCTCAAATAAGAAATATAATAACCAGGGGTGCCTGGGTGGCTCAGATGGTTAAGCATCTGTCTTTGGCTCAGGTCATGATCTCCAGGTGCTGGGATTGAGCCCCATATTGGACTCCCAGCTCAGCAGGGAGTCTGCTTCTCCCTCTCCTCTCTCTCTGCCTCTCCCCCTGCTTGTGCTCTCTCTGTCTTTCTCTCTCTCAAATGAATAAATAAAATCTTTAAGAAAAAAGAAAGAAAGAAGAAAAGAAAGAAAGAAAGAAAGAAAGAAAGAAAGAAAGAAAGAATATAATAACAAGGTTTAGCAATTCATAACCATTTGCCATATTCACTTGATAAGCTTGGAATTTAAACAAAGGAGTTAGTTAATTTGAATTTTTAGATAAACTGTCATCTGCAAAACAGTGCCAGCTCCCATCAGGATGAGACCGCTTGACTCCAGGACCAGAAATCTTTCTTGCCCAGGACTGTGCGTGGGTGGATCTTCCTTCTTAATAATTTGAATGTGCCCACTTTGCTCGGTCCCAACTGTCACTGTTAGTATAGTTTTATTAAAAAACAAAACTCAACTGAGGACATTTTAAAGGTCTTATTGGTAGGACACCTGGGTGGCTCAGTCAGTTAAATGCCTGCCTTCGGCTCTGGTTGTGATCCCAGGATCCAGGGATCAAGTCCCGTGTCAGGCTCCTTGCTCACTGGAGAGACTGCTTCTCCCTCTGCCTGCAGCTCCCGTTGCTTGTGCCCTCTCTCTCAATAAATATAATCTTAAAAAAATAATAAAGATCTTATTGGCTTTGTTCAGTGATCCCTGAATTGGGCAGCATCCCATCGACCAGACAGAAAGGAGCGCTGAAGAGCTGTACAAAACAAAAGAATTTTTTTTTTTAAAGATTTACTTTTTGGGGCGCCTGGGTGGCAGTCGTTAAGCGTCTGCCTTTGGCTCAGGGCATAATCCCAGGGTCCTGGGATCAAGCCCCGCATTGGGCTCCCTGCTCCACTAGGAGCCTGCTTCTTCCTCTCCCACTCTGCCTGCTTGTGTTCCTTCTCTACCTGGCTGTCTCTCTCTGTCAAATAAATAAATAAAATCTTAAAAAAAAAAAAAAAGATTTACTTTTTTATTTTGGAGAGAAAAAAAACAGAGACAGCATGCACAAGCAGGAGGGGTAGAGGAAGAGGGAGAGAGAATCTCAAGCAGACTCCACAATGAGCATGGTGTCCACCACGGGGCTTGATCTCAAGCATGACCTAAGCCTAAGCCAAGAGTTGGAAGCTTAACCCACTTCACCACCCAGGTACCCCCTAAATGAAAGACTTTTATAGGCAGAAGAGGGTGGGACAGAAAGAGTGAATTGTTTGTGTCAGGGTCACTTTCCTTTAGGGGACATGTATGAACCAGATTAAAGATATCTTGGACAAATCTGCCATGATGATTCTCTCTGACTCAAAGCCTTCTTGAGCATGCCCCCTCCTTCTTTCTTTCTGTTTAACCAGACTCTCAAAGTACAGCCTTGGGGCATAACATCCTTGATCTGCTTTGGAGATGCACTGTTCTGGAGACCTTTTCCAGGATGGCCTCCCAGCACGTAGTCCCCAGTCCCTAGGGCTATAGAAGCAGGTTTTAGGGAGGTGAGCTTTGGAGAGATGTACTACTCATCTTGTGGTTGCCCAAGACCTTTTTTCTTCATAGAGTCTCACCACAGGTCTTTCACATAGTGCTGCAAGTTGGGCAGGCTTTTTCCATGCCAGATGAAGGCTCTCTGAGCAAACTTCCCAAAAGAAATCAGCAGAAAGCACCTGGCCCTTGAAAAATCATCTTTTGAGCTCTCATGTGACACTTCTGCCTCATTGTATTCCTCAAGGCAGTCACAATGTCCTGCCCAGCAACAAAGAGAGAGGACAGTAGCACCCTCCTCAGATGGAAGAAGTGTTAACGAATTTATGGACATGTTTTTAAACCACCAATATCACTCAAACCCATTTTTAATTAGTCTATAACATTGTCCTTGAGAGAGAGAGAGGCAGAGAGAGGAAGCTCACTGATGCTAGAATAAATATAATAAAGCCCTATTTCAGAATGTGTCAATTCTCTTCTTAAATATCATTCAGTGGTCAGACATTCTCCATAGTCTTTGGGAAAACTGGAAATTCCTTAGAAAAATTGAACATTTATGATCTGGCTGCCGTTTCTCTCTCTGGCCTCACATTCACCCAGGTCCTATTTTGCACTCTATGTTCCAGGCATACAAAGTGCCTTAAACTACTTCTTTCCCTATACTGCCCTTGTTTCTGGCCATTGGATATTCTTAAAGGTTCTTCTTATTGTTTTCTGTCTAATTCCTGTAAATCATTCAAGGTTCAGTTCAGTTCAAGCATCCCCTTCTTCAGGAAATCTTTTTCATCTCACTTGCCTGGGTTCTGTAACTCTTCAGTGAGCTTCCAAAGCACTTAGTGCTTATAATGATATACATTAGCTAATACAATGCCAATTACTACTCATTGTTTTGGGGGGCGTATAGAGGATTGCAGGGAACTCCTCCTCCCACACTGATACCGCATAGTTCCTCTAGTGGGGCCCACCAACCTTGACAGCCTTGACTATTTAGAAAGCCCCATGACTTACACAAGACTAATCAGAATCTTTCCTTAAAATTTATCACATAGGAACTAAGGAAAGTGTTAAAAAAACAAAATTCAAATGAGTAAATTTGAAGATCTAATTGGCTTTATTTGATGATTTATGAATCAGGCAGCGTCCCATCCCATCTTAGCAGATAGAAAGGAGCTCCAAGGAGCTATACAAAGTAGAAGGCTTTTATAGGCAGAAGGAAGCAGAAAAAGAAAGTTTATTACAAAAAGGGGTTACTTTAGGCAAGGTCACTTTCCTTTGGGAGAAGGGGGGAGTCTATCAGGCAGATTACCTCACTAGTGCTAACCAGATAGTTCCAGATTGACTGGTGAAAGGTCATATTCCTGGGAGAAGCTGAAAATACAACTAGGTTAGGTATTAAGTCTATGGTGATGCGGGCTTAGCACAAGTGACTCTATTTCAGGCTTGTCTCTCTCTCTCTCCTTTTTTTTTTTTTTTTTTTTGGTAAGACTTTATTTATTTGTCAGAAAGAGAGAGAGAGAGAGCACAAGCAGGTGGAGTGGCAGGCAGAGGGAGAAGCAGGCTCCCCACTGAGCAGGGAGTCCAATGTGAGACTCGATCCCAGGACCCTGGGATCATGACTTGAGCCAAAGGCAGATGCTTAACAGACTGAGCCACTCAGGCATCCAGGGCTTGTCTCTTTTTTAACAAAGTAAGCTTCTCTGGTAATGAAGTTGGATGATACAAGATGAGAGGTTTACAATAGCCATCATTTTAGTTTTGTGCAGTCCAAATGCACCACTCAGAGATAATACAAAGAAAGTAACATTCAGAGAAGCCAGATATACAAGAAGGGATATAGGGAGATAGATACAGAGTTAGAGGGAGTCCTAATGGCATTTAAATCCTTAGCTTCAGGTCATCTTTTCCAGTAGACTATGCTATTTGATGGCATATTACTGTTGCTCAGTGAACTAGGGAGGCCCTGGGGCATGACCCAACCTATCCCAAAGATGTAAGGAAGGTTCTTGCTCACGTCACAAGAAAGAATTCAAGGACAGACACAGCACAGTTAACAAGCAACAAAAGTAGTAAAATTTATTAAAGCAAAAGTACACTCTTGAGATGTGAGAACAGGTAACTGACAGAGAGACAGAGAGAGAGAGAGAGAGAAAGCTGAGCACCCCAGTGTTTGGGTTTCTATCTTTTATTGGCAGTTGTTAACAAAGGGGTGGAATACTCACTACTTGGCACAGGGATTTCTTGGAAGAAGTGTTTTGCACTTTTTCTTCCCTGTTTGGTCAAGGTTTCCCTGTCAAGGCATCGGCCATCTTGGACCCATCTAGTTTGATCTGGATCCTTGTGGAGTGCTGCCAGGATAAGCTTCCGACTTTCCTGATAGCTGGCCATGGTTTCCATTATGCTGGCCTCCAGTTACCCTGTTAGAACTGAACTAACTGACGCCTACGCTAACATTACTTCTGTTTATATCCTGAGTGCTTTGGATACAAAATAAAGACAAAAAATGTGGAGTATGTCATAGTCAAAAGAACAAAGGGTAGATTTTTAAATTTTAAGATGGTGGACTAAAAATGATATATTTGCTTTTGCTGTCTCTTGAAACTCTCCTAAAGTACAGTGTCATGGATTGAATTGTATCCCCCCAAAAAATGTTGAATTTCTAACCCCCAGTATCCATGAATGTGACTTTGGAAATAGGATCTTTGTAGATGATCAAATTAAGATGAGGCCGTTAAGGTAGGCCTTAAACCAATATGACTGATGTCCTTCTTAAAGAGAAAAATTTAAATATCGGGATAGACATGCATAGAGGAAAAAGTATGTGAAATCACAGGAATAGTGCCATCTGCAAGCCAAAGTGCAGGAGTCTACCAAAAGGTAGGAGACAGGCATGAAATAATTTTTCTCACAGTTCTCAAAATGAATCAACTGTACTGAAGAGGAAAATTGCCCGGAGCAGGCCCAGGCCAGAAGGCACCAGAAGATGGAAAGTTACTAACAATAAGCTAGATAGAGATAACCAGAAGTCATACTGGGAGCAAGAGATAACCAGCCTTTTCTGCTTCTGTGAACAGCCTTCCTGCCACAGGCTCCCTGCACTACTGTTCCCACCTAAAGCAGCCCCCACTCCCCCAGTTTAAACCCGCCTACCAGCAGTCAGCATAGCCCTTGGAACCTGACTGCCTGCAGTCACCTATAAAAGCCCTATCACCCCATTGCCCAGGGCCCAGAATTTGGAACATGAGCTGAGCTCAACTGGGTCTGCTGGCATAAAATAAATCCGAATTCTCCTACTTCTCCAAGTGTCACTCAGTCTCTCGCCAGTCTGATTCTAATTTTTCTTCAACATTTCTTATACCCTGATTTCAGATGTCTGGCCTCCAGAACTGAGAGATAATATATTTCTGTAGTTTTAGCCATCCGGTTTGTAGTACTTAGTTACGAATGTTTGTGATATTGTGATTTATAATAATAAATAGATATTTGGTCTTTTAACTAGTTCCTGTCAGAGCTCCTAAAAACCCTTGGAATTTCCTAAGTGAGGAAAGCAATAAAGGTATATTTTGTTGTGCTAATGGACTTTTGAAGTGCCCCTAGGCAATCTAAGAATGGGGGCTGGTCACCTGAGGAACCAACTGAGGGATTAAAGAATTGGAACTTTCGGTCCCACCCTACCCGCCCCCCCCCTCCACTTCTGAGGAGAGGAAAGGGGCTGGAAATTGAGTTCAGTCACCAATGGCCAATGACTTAATCAGTTATGTTTATGTAATGAAGACTCCGTAAAAACCCAAAAGGACGGGCTCAGAGTCTCTGGGTTGGCTGAGCTCGTGGAGGTGCTGGGTGAGTGACATGCTTGAAAAGGGCCTGGAAGCTCTCCACCTCTTCCCACATACCTTGCACTACACATCAATTCCACAAGTAAAATGTTTCTCTGAGTCATATGACCCACTGGAGCTAATTAATCACCCAAGAAGGAGGTCTTCAGAACCCTCCAAGTATAGAAGCTCAGGTGACCATCTGGATTTGCAATTGGCATCTGAAGTTGGGGGTGGGGAGAGCAGTCTTGTAGGACTGAGCCCTTAACCTGGGGGATCTGACACCATTTCCAGGTAGACAGAATAAAACTGTATGAAACCTGGGGACCTGAGAGACTTCATTTTGAGAAAAGATCCATTCTCCTTTCCAAAACAAATAAATGGCTAATGAATTCTTGAACTGGGCAAAAAGACTCTTGAACTGGGCCAGAAGCAACAATTCTTTTACAAGGAACTGTTCTTAAAAGTCAACAGGACAGGAGTTATCTTGATCATAAGACTTGATTGTAGACTTTCTGAAGAGAAGATAGTTAGCTAAGGCATACCAGGAATAATTTCATATAACCCCAACAGGGCAGTCAATCAATGTGTAGACAAAAGCAGCTCAGCCTGTTAGTGCCAACTGACATTTTGTTTTTCTTTTTTTATCCAGGTCATATAAACGCCCCCTTTCCTCTTTCTCATAAAAACCCCTTGCTTTTATACCTAGACCAATGTGAGTTGCTCGTTAGCGAGTCGGACACAACAGGTGAGTTGTCCCACAAAGTAAACTTTATTTGCAGCAAATAAGGAGATCACAAGGAATCATCTCCAAAGACTGTGCTAACTCCCTCACAAGGGTGAATGGACTCCTTTTATTTAAGGCGAGGATGAATATTTAGATAAGGAAGCCTTGTCACCATAAGGCATAAGGTCACACATATGCCTTCAGAAAACATGCCTATACATACATTGTATGTTATGTAAATGAGGCTGAGGCTTTTCCTTGTATAGAGGTTTTATTTTTTCATTTTTTATTTTCTTCTTATTTTTAGTATTATAACGATGTAAAGGCAACTGTCAGTCATCCCACGGTTTACTCCACAGTCCATCTGTGCAGACACAAGTTGAGCTCAAAAGGTCTGGGTGGTCTGGGTCAAGGGAGGTCTTGTAAGAGCGGGCAACATCACCTGAGGGGTGGTTTCAGGTGTCATTTGCCTGAGTTAAGAGGTAAGCTGGAAAGAAGAGCTTAAGGAAAACTGTAAGACAAAGGTTAGTGAGTACAAGCAGGTGGGCAGTGAAGTCAGGTCTTGGGATCTAGCTGGTCACAATTTCACCCCACCGGTGGGACAATATTTGGGTTTCTACCGGAGTCTGTGCTCCCCAATTGCTATTCTGAGGCCCCAAATAAAGGCCTTTGTTCTTTTTCAGTTTTGCCTCTCTTCTATAGTATCAGAATTGAGTTGAATTGCAGGAAAACCAGTTGGTGTTGGAGAATTTCTTGGTATGGGCGAATAAACCCACATGTGGGAATTGGTGTCAGAATCCTACAGCCTGAGGAAACAAATACCTACTGTAAAAGGAAAAAGAAGTCAAAAACTCACAAAGTCAAAGAGAGAGAGAGGGAGAGAAATAGAAAGCCATTTTAGAGTCTAAAAAGAGTGACAAATGATGAATAACAGACTAAGACAAGAAATCCTAAATCGACAGTAGGGAATATGTAAAGTAGCCCATTATTCATTAAAGAACTGAGAGAGAAATGCTCAAGCATTTTTGCCCCCAGGCTACCTCCCTTGCCCCATACAACCATGTGATTGTCTCTCCTTATTCCCTGTGCAGACAGGAGATTTGCTCCTTGTACAGAGTAAACAAGGTCTATGAACTGTGGCAGAAGGGGAAAAAGCAGGCTCAATCCAAGATGGCGCACTGAAAACGGAGGGGTGGGGGCAGGGGCAGATTCAAAATTTACACACTTGAATCCCCCACCTTCTTCCTCCTAATCTGCCAGAATTCTGGCAGCCCAGCTGGGTTTGCATGCATACAGAATTTTAAATGAGCTTTTTAGTGCCCCGTTCTTAAATACAAGCAGACAGTAAGGAGTCAGGATTTGAGGGAAAGGGAAGCAGTGAACAACAACTTCAAGAGAATAAAAAAAGACTACTTAGGGAAATTACAACCTCAAAAAATTTATCATTAATATCCTCAGAGAAACAAGATAACTATTGCATTCATGAAACAAAAATAGCTTACAATCAAAGGATATTCAGACCATAGAGAGAGAGAGAGAGAATGAGGAACGTGAAATTTAATAGAAGTATTAGAAGACAGTTGAAATTTTTTAGAAAGTAAAGTAATAAGACAAAAGGATGAGGAAGGAGGCTAAGGGTATGTAAATTAGAGGTCCAACTTTCAAATACTAGGAGTCTCAGAAAGAGAATATAGCAAATGTGGGAGGGAGGTCAGATTTTATTTAAAGCTAGTTATCCCTTTAAAATCCTAAGGGAGGGGTGCCTGAGTGGCTCAGTCCTTTAAACATCTGCGTTCAGCTCAGGTCATAATCCCAGGGTTCTGGGATGGAGTCCCAAATGTCCTTCCCACCCTCTGGAGCTCCCTGCTTAGCAGGGAGTCTGCTTTTCCCTCTCCCTCTGCCCCTCCCCCTGCTCATGTGCGCTTGCTCGTTCCCCCCCAAAAAAAAAAAAATCTTTAAAATCCTAAAAGAAAAAATTTTCTTCCTAGAATTTTATGCTAAACTATTATTTAAGTATGAGGGTAGCACAAGACGAAACTTAGACATGGAAGGTCTCCAGAAATGTGCTTCCTCTGTATCTGTGTTTGGAAAGAAAGCATTCCCAAAATGAGGAAATAGACCAAGAAAGGAAAAGACATGGAATATAGGAAACTAGATTTAACATGAGAGATAAAGATAATCTATAAGATGATAAAAGTTAATACTTATTAATGTATAACATACATGTTTTATGTACAGTATGTACATACATATTAACCCCATAATCCTCACAAAATAGTATAATGTAGATGTACTTATATGCACTCATATGTACTTATATGCACTCATATGTACTTATATGTACTCATTTTACAGGTGAAGAAATTGAAGCATAGAATGATTAAGTGACTATAACCAGAGCCAGAATTTTAACCCATAAGGCCTGATTTCAGGCTCTTACCCATTAATAGTCATTTTCCTGCTTCCCAATATACTCATTTAATCAAAAATTGTGATAGAACTGTATTTAGAAGATGGGGGAGGACACAAGAAATGTTCTAATGTGTCCTGGTAGCCAAGGAAGAGATGGTGGTGATGGAAAAGAGCTAAACTTTCATCTTCCTTAATGGCACGTCAATGCATGATACTCCAAACTGAATATAAAAATCAAGAACAGGGGCACCTGGGTGGCACAGCGGTTAAGCGTCTGCCTTCAGCTCAGGGCGTGGTCCCGGCGTTCTGGGATCGAGCCCCACATCAGGCTCTTCCGCTGTGAGCCTGCTTCTTCCTCTCCCACTCCCCCTGCTTGTGTTCCCTCTCTGGCTGGCTGTCTCTATCTCTGTCAAATAAATAAATAAAATCTTAAAAAAAAAAATCAAGAACAGCAACATATGCATAGTATTTGGAGAAATGTAGGTTTAAAAAGATCGACTGCAACTATTACAAGGAGGGAGTGGAAAATATGTGCACGGTGAGGAACTGCTCTTTTCCTTCCTAAGCCTTGTAGAGCTATTTGACTTTTTAATCTGTGTCAAAGTCTACATTTGATTAAAAGGAATAAAGCTTAAATTAAAAAAAAAAAAAATAAGAGCCGCAGAGTTTTCAGTTTGGAGTTTGAGGTCTAAGTAATTTGAGTATATAACCAGTTCAGTCAACTCGGGTCTCTGCAGGTTATACCACTTCTCTGCCATTCAGCCTCCAAAGCTGATAATTAATTAATTAAATGCTGCACTTTAGGCATTCAAATAGTTATGACTACTTACCAATTATTTGACTCCTGATGGACTTTTGTCCCCTTTCAATTAAATTTCCGTTTTTTACTCTGGTATTTATTTGGTTGGATTTATGACCCATGGTAATTAGTGTTAGTATCATGGGGGAGAGCAGATTCTAAGTTTAGTGCAAGAAGAGAGTAAAGCAGATGACCTGTATAGGCAAGTTTGACATACAAACTGGGACTCAAGAAAGGTCTAGACAATCGGAACACTGATAACATTTGTTAAATAAGGACCACCACAACCAAAGGGCAACACAAACAATTAAAGAATAAGTACCAAAAAAAAAAAAAAAAAAAAGTACCAGGAAGCTGAAATACAGAGAAGAGACATTTTATTTAGTGGGCCTTATTTCATAACTTTGCTTATAACTAACTAATCTTTTATGAAACACAGGGAAGAAGTATGGTCTTTGGGGTAGTTCAGGATTATAATGGTCTCCTTGTCTTCCAGATCTCACTTCTTATGCTTTATTGACAGCCCAAGCATTTTACAAGTTACATGATCTCTTTTCTCTCTTCAGAACTTTACAACGGCTTTCATAGAATGCATGATAGAGATCAAAACGCTTCAGCTCCCATGTAATGCCTTCCATATAAAGATGCTCACCTGTGCTTCCAGATTCATTCCCATTATATCACTCTTGATATTTTTAACATTCTCCGTGATTCACATTCTCATTTTTGCTCTTTACTCACAGGCCAAAAACACACACAAAAAACCAAAACAAAAACACCCCCCAAAAACGCTTATACTGTATATTTGATGTTTAAATTTATCATCCTGTAGGGTTCAACTCAAGTATTACCACGTTCATGATACCCTTTCCAAACTTTTAATGTGATGAGGATTTCTGAGGTGGCAAATAGTGCAATTATGGGTTAACTAAGGTGAAGGTGCCAGGAGAGACACTGGCCAACATCATTCAGAGACAGCATGTAGAATATTTCGCACAGTTGAACTCTCAGTGTATCTTGGACAATGCATAAATCACTGTAATTGTTTTCCCAGTCAGTCTGCCAGCTCAAGGGCAAACTTTCCACCCTGGCCTCCTTATTACCTTCCAGACAATCTACTTACCCAAGGCAAAGAAAACAAAACTTGCTATTTTCAGACTCTGCAATTTTTCTCCTCAGCCTCTTAAATTTGTTACATAGATCCCATTTTTGCTTTATTTCCGTACTCTCATATACAAGTATACTCTTGATGTGTAAATGAATCAGACCCTCTAAGACCTGTCTTACAGACCACACTTGTAAGGCTAACTCAATAAGACTCAATACCGTAGCTCCTGACAGATGACAGGCAGCAGAATTGCCACCTCAAAATATGTTTGTTTGGCATAAGGATTATCCTAAACTGTTTATTTTAAAAACAGCAGACAGGAGAAGTTCTGAAAACTGAATAATAGTTTTGTGAAAGGATTTACGTTTGTTTATAAGGGAAATCTCACTTTGTAAGGGTGTCTCCTTCTCTTTCCCAAGAAGAGGAGGATGACTAAATCTCTAGAAACTCTCAACAATGGAGAAGACCTTGATTTCAATCAGCATAACAACCATACTTTTGTTTACTGTGCTTTTCCTGGTAACCTCTCACACTCCCCCACCCCACCCAATCTTCTTTTGTCTTTAGCTGGAAATCTATTCAAGATGATGGCTTGGGCCGTTTCAGGGAGTTACTCAATTTTCTTGGGTCTCTCCCATGTATACAGGAGGTGTACATGTTATTAAATTTCTATTTTTCTCTTGTTAATCTGCCTTTTTTTTTTTTTTTTCTGGGGTGTCTCACTCAAGAACCTAGAAACGTAGAGGGAAAATTATTTGTCCTCCTCTACACAGGCCAGTGCAAGTCATCCTGTACTGTTCTATTTGCCTCCAAATAGATAAAACTAGTCAACATAGTCCAATCGATCATTTCTCAGACCCATCCCCCCACTCCCCAGGAAAGAGAACCTATATTGCTCTTCTGTAAATCAGTATATGTCCATCTTTCAGGTCTCCCTCTTGGATTGGAAGCTTTGTGCTATCAGAATTAACCCCTCCCAATATGTAGGTGTAGACACCTTCTTTCAGATGGTGATATCCCAGTAGATGCTACCCCCTACAGGAGTTTTCATTTGGGCAAGTAACAAGCTATGGAAAATATGGTGGGGGGTTGGCTGGTAATCACCCCAAGAAGCCCAAAGTAACCTGTAGAGGGTGGATAGTGCAGCTTCACTGCAGGCTATGGAAGGTTTAATACATATTTGTGTCATGGGCTAAGAAAGAGGTAGGAGAGAATCTCTATTGCTTAAAATCAGAGGAAAGGGGCACCTGGGGGTCTCAGTTGGTTAAGCATCCAACTCTTGATTTCAGCCCAGATCATGATCTCAGGGTCATGGTCTCAGGGTTGTGAGATGGAGCCCTGCTTTGGGCTCTGTGCTCAGTGCAGAGTCTGGTTGTCCCTCTCCCTCTGCTCCTCACCCCACTCTCACTCTCTCTCTCTCTTAAATAAATAAATGAATAAAATCTTTAAAAAAAATCAGAGGAAAGATCTAGAGAAAGACCTAAAGAACCTAGAATTCTGCTGACAAAAAGAAATAAATCACCACCCCCAATGTTCCTTTTCAGACTCTCACCATCTTTAACTAGGATTTTTACAATACGCTCCTAGCTGAAATAAAGACCTGATTTCCTTACACTTCACCCAAGACCTCAAACTTTCACTGGAGTATCTTTCTAAATATTGATCACATTATAAAACTCTCCCGCTAATAAAACATTAAGTAGTCCTCATTGTCTTCAAGTTCAGTATCTGAATTATTTAAGCTTTAACAATATGACATTTTTCTTTAACTCCGTGCTCCCGCATTTTGCAATATGTAATTTACACTAAACTACTATATAACAAAGGAAGGGAGCCCATAGAAAGTAAACAATTGAAGAATAAGAAAAAGGAAAAAGAAGGAGGATGGGGAAATAATTATTTCATTTATACCCATAAACAGTTGACCCTTGAACAATGAAGGGGGAAGGGTTAGGGGTGTGACCCCCCATGCAGTCAAAAATCCATATATAACTTTTGACTCCCTCAAAACTTAATTACTAATAGCTTACTATTGACTGGAAGCCTTATCAATAATATAAACAGTTGATTAACATGTATTTTCTATGTTATATATATAATATATATATATAACATATATATAATATGCTGTATTCTTACAATAAAGTGAGCTAGAGAAAAAAATGTTATTAAAAATCATAAGAAAACAAAAATACATTTATGGTATTACACTGTATCAAAAAAATCCATGAATAAGTGGATCTGCACAATTCCAACTGGTGTTCAAGGATCAACTGTATATTCTTAAGTTTAAACATAGCAAAGAGAATTTTATTGAAGTAAAAAAAATGAGTTTATTTGGGAATAGAGGAGGAATTATAATTCAGAACAGGAAGCTATGGTGAACCATCGGTAGGTCCAAAGAGACAGAGGGAAGGTCAGCTTTATTAGGTTTTAGGAGGAAACTGTGAATGGTTGTTGGAACAAGTTTATAGGGAGATAAGAGTTTGAGGTTGTTAGTGGTGTCTTGCCTGCAAGCAGTGGGTAATGTGTTGGTGCTGGGGTGGGGAGGGATCTTCCTTCCTTTTCTAAAAATCAGGAGATGTAATGTCCTCCCTTGTTAAAATAATTCTTATCTTCCTTATTCCTGCCTGTTATGTAGGCTACAACGAGGGGTATATGCTTGAGAGCTCCCTTTTCAGGGCTTCCTAATTCCATTTGGAATTATTTCCACAATATAAACGGACATTTTAACTTGATGGCTTCTAAACTTGTATCTTCCTTCCCAGACCCCACTGTCCTAGATGGGCATATCCAGTAATCTCTGCCATTTCCAGGGGATTATTTTATAAATATTGCAAATTATGAAGGCCTAATATGGAATTTCTTTTTTACAAATTGAGACTTTCCTCATTTAATCTCAAGGAAAACTTTGATTTTTCCCAATGGCACATCTGAATTTTTTTGCTGCTTTAGTGAAGTACGCATGACCTTAGATTAACTTGGTATATATTTTGTCATGAAATGTTTTTTCCCCATTTTAGAAATCACTACCTTGAATTTTCCCCTAAATCTGGTCTTGCACAATCTTCCCTAATCAACAGTACACCTTCCCTAATCCTTATCAACAGCTACACCCTCCATGCATTGGCTCAGGTCAATGATCAAGGAGTCATTTTTTGTTCCTTTCCCTTACTACATTTCTCTACTCAATCCATCAGCAAATGTGGATGATCCTATCCCTAACATATCTTTCAAATTCCTACATTTATCTCTATTTCCACTTCTAACATCACCATGCTAGTCCACACTCATGGACTATCCACAATCTCAATTCCTAGCCACAATCACCTCTTGTCTACTCTTCCTCAGTATCTCCTATCTAGTCTTCATGCTTTCATTCTTCTCCTATTCCAGTCCATTCTATAGCATCAAGAATCATTGTCTCAAAATTCAAATTTCATGGGGGGCGCCTGGGTGGCTTAGTCAGCTAAGTGTCTCCCTTCGGCTTAGGTCATGATCCCAAGGCCCTGGGATTGAGCCCCATGTTGAGTTTCCTGCTCAGTGGGGAGCCTGCTTCTCCCTCTCTCTCTGCCTGCCTCTTCCGCTGCTTGTGTGTGCTCTCTCTCTGTCAAATAAATAAGTAAAATCTTAAAAAAAAATTCAAATTGCATCAAGTGACTTACTGTTTAAAATTTTCCAATGGCTTCTCAATGTGTGTAAAATACAGTGTAGACTCCTTGCCCCCAAGACTCCTTTCCCCTCTAACTTTATTTGCTGCAGTTCTCTCTTTAGCTTACTAAAACCAGCTACTCTTTGTTCAGTTCCTCAAACTTATCAAACTTTCCCTCATCTTTGAAAATGTTTTCCCAGGGCACCTGGGTGGCACAGCAGTTAAGCGTCTGCCTTCGGCTCAGGGCGTGATCCCGGCGTTATGGGACCGGCGTTATGGGATCGAGCCCCACATCAGGCTCCTCCACTATGAGCCTGCTTCTTCCTCTCCCACTCCCCCTGCTTGTGTTCCCTCTCTCGCTGGCTGTCTCTATCTCTGTCGAATAAGTAAATAAAATCTTAAAAAAAAAAAGTGTCCTTCCCTCATTCTGCCTTTTCCAAGGGTTCTCTGCACTATTCATGATTGCAATCATTTTATTTTTGACTTTTTCTTAAGCTCTGTGAGGACCATGTATCAGCGTCCCTGACTGTCTCGCCCACTCTTTCACCCTCAGCTGCCTCTACACTATTCTTGGCAGATAATTTTTTAAACAGTACCTTTTGAACACAGAAACTGTTGAATCAATGTAATGCAAAACCTAATTAGAAGTATTATATTGGGGAGGAGGAAGGACATCTATTTCAATGAGACTGGAAAGAAGGAGGAAAGAGCAGGCACTGGTCTGCAGGGGCTTATAGCTTTGGGCTAGGAAGTTACCTGAAGGCTTGATTTCCTTTCTGAATGAGGAGGACAAGTCCCCTTCCTAGAATTAATGAGTAGGTAAGGGGGGTATGGGGTTTGAAGGCAGCCACTGAAAAGGTTTTTTTTAAGATTTTATTTATATATTTATTTGAGAGAGAGAGAGAGAGTGCAAGTGGAGGGAGGGAGAGGGACCAGCAGACTCTGCACAGAGCCCAGGGCGGATCTCAATCTTACCACCCTGAGCTCATGACGTGAGCCCAAATTGAGAGGTGGTCAGGGCGCCTGGGTGGCACAGCAGTTAAGTGTCTGCCTTCGGCTCAGGGCATGATCCCCATGTTATGGGATCGAGCCCCACATCAGGCTCCTCCGCTATGAGCCTGCTTCTTCCTCTCCCACTCCCCCTGCTTGTGTTCCCTCTCTCACTGGCTGTCTCTATCTTTGTCAAATAAATAAATAAAATCTTTAAAAAAAAAAAATTAAGAGGCGGTTGCTTAACCAACTGAGCCACCCGTGCGCCCTGGGAGCCACTGATATTTGAATAACTAATAGGAGTAGTAGAATTACAAAAGAAACTCTGGAAAAAATGGCAGGTGGTTCAGGTGGTGTTGGGGACCATGACCTTGTCATGACTCTCTTAGTAGAGTTGAGTTTTCTGCAGCACTGCTCAGAGCATAGACTTTGAGGAGAAATCAGCTTCACTGAACCAATGTTTAAAGTTTAAAAGATAGGTGTAAGGAAAGTAAAAAGGCGTTTAAAAAATTGAGAACAGTGGTGAAAGTGATTGCACCGATTAACAGAGATCCTATATTGAGTAGAGAAAGAGGTGAAGCCAAATGGTCGCTGATCCTCTGAGAAAATGGGAGGATTACAGGAATGCAAGTATCCCTGTGTCTGAGGAGAGGGAGAGGCAGAGGGGAGAAGTGGAGCTCAGAGATCTCTTTAGAATAAGATACTTACAGGAGGATTTCTTCCAAGATCTTTTTCTACTGGATGATGTTTCAACTTCTTCAAGACTGTGGTATCTTGAAGGACAAATGAGCCTAGAATATTTTATGAAGGGGCGCCTGGGTGGCACAGCGGTTAAGCGTCTGCCTTTGGCTCAGGGCGTGATCCTAGTGTTATGGGATTGAGCCCCACATCAGGCTCCTCCGCTATGAGCCTGCTTCTTCCTCTCCCACTCCCCCTGCTTGTGTTCCCTCTCTTGCTGGCTGTCTCTATCTCTGTTGAATGAATAAATAAATAAAATCTTTAAAAAAAAATTTTATGGAATATGTGATAATGAAGTGATTCATTTGTCAGTAGCAAAACAAGGCCACTACAGGGCCTATTAACAATTCATGCATCTTAACAATTTCCAGAGGCAATTTGATAAATGACTCAGGATAAATTCAGATCACCAGCAGCTTATACTCAGAACATTTTCCCCCTTGGGCTGAGGGAGCATTCCAAGAATGTATTTAATGAGGTGCTATACTAATCAGCCTTTCCCTGGGTATATGTCTCCATAAGTGCTGAAGCTAATTGCCGAATAAACGTGTTTTCTCAAATATTCCTTACCTCTATACAGACCATTTTAAAAGGAATCACATATCTTTAGTTGTTAACCTCAATCAACAAATCTTTATTGATGAAATAAAGTGACTTTGGTGTGACTTAGTGATAACATCACAGTCTGACTGGCAAAAGGACAAATGAGAACATAATTCTCAGTGGAATCATAGCAGAAAGGTGAAAATTTGACGTCAATAGTAAGAGTATCAAATACGTGGGCATAATACTTTACAAATCTTGTCTTTTATGTTTCGTTTATTTGATCCTCACAACAATCCTTGGAGGTGTTATTATCCCCTATTTTACAAGTGGGAAAACTGCTTTACAGATTTCCGATGATTTATCTAAGGTCACTGGGAAGTCATTTTCCCCCAATACACTTCACTTCCTCAATTGCCAAGTAACAATACATTACATCCTCAAATGTCCAGTAGTATGTCAGGTGCACAGCTTGGCACTACAGGGCAAGATGGTGGCCCCCGGAAGTATCCCCTCCAGGCTGAGTTCAGTTAGTCGCTCCAGGAACTGGAGAGGGGTGCGGAGAGCCATTTCTACCATGGTTCCACTAGGTGGCAGTGAAGGCCACCCCACTAGAGTGTGCCACTATGGACACGTGGCTTTAAGTGGTCAAAGCTGGAAAGAGAAAAGCAGCAAACAAAGCTATTCTTTTAGACTCAGAAAAGACAGCATATGCATGTGTATGCCTGCATGCGTGTGTGTGTGTGTGCACGTGTGTTTGCAAGGCAGAGGAACCGAAAAATGAGTAGAAACTGTTTCGGCACTCTGTGCAGTTTCTCATACTGCTAGTGGGTAGGACTAAAGTGAAGGAAAGACTTTGATATTTGGCACTTTGATACTATACTGTGTTCTCTTAACCCGTATCTGCAATTCTACCCCTGGATCCTGGATGTCCACTTAGGTATGACATGATGTCCCAGAGTATCATTGCCATTCAGCATAAAAGTGAATGTTCTCTCAGGAGGAAAAATTCATGACTTCGATGCATTAATGTCCGTGGCTGTGCCTATGCTCTTGTCTTTCTCTTCAAGTGTGTTACTATCTATTACTGTGTTATAGCTGGTGGAAAGAAAAACCACTTGCAGTATCCTATGGGTAAAGGAACTCAACAGCTAAAGGATTTCAAGATACTTTTGATGCTTTCTTGGTTCTGTAGTAATCAGCATCGCTAGAGGTTAATTGCAAAGTTTGGCCACCGGACAAGGAATTCAAGTTCCCCGTTAGGGCAATTCCATCTTAGAAAATAGATGTGGCTGGAAATCAAGAGTTGGAACCCAACCTTTCCACTGAAAAATGTTTAGTTGTCTTCCTAAATCTTCCAAAAGTTAGAAAAAAAAGTTTCATTTGTCTGTCTGTAGCAACTCTGGAGAAACCCCCACCCCATTTATAAAACCAGAGTTCCCGTCAGTTTGAAGAGTGTTCTGCTCCAGGAGACTCGTCCTTTGAAGGGAGCTGCTTCTCTTCTGGCACTGGGGGTAGATCAGGTGCCTTCTGTCCACACCTTGCAACGGTGAAGCGACTCATGTGGAGAGCTTCTTCATACCCTGGAAGGGTGTCCAAAGAGGAGGGCAATTGGCCAAGGGGACTGTGGGAGTGAGCCACAGCCAGGATTCTTCGAGCTGCAGGGCCAAATATTGACTGCAGGGCTAGGGAGGAAAGAAGGAATAGAACTAAAGTAAATGTGACATCCTCAGAAATCAGGGACTTACAACACGCTTAATTTCCCTTCATTTTTAGCAAGTGTCCAAACCATTGTCACTCTTGGCCACATATGTTATGAAAATGCTGTGAAGCTTGTTTGGAAACCAACTTCTCTCTGGTGGAAGATCCTGTCTTCTCTGGGGTCCTCAACCAATCTAAATTGTGTCTCACACAATTTGTATCTCACAACACTGTCCTTCCCCTTTTACGGACTTGGGGCCCTTTATGTCAACCCACTGATAATGTGGACTCCTCAAAATATTTATCTTTGTCTCATTTATCTTTTCTCAAAGGACAGTAGATGAAGCAGGAAAGGCGAACAGCAACGTATTCTCTTTTCAAAAGACATATCACAATGTTGTGCCACCCGCTGTTCTGACTGGTCTTTCTTCTCCCGTTTCAGGAAAGAAAATAATATGAAGAGAACAGAAGGACATAAAGGAAAGTGTTTTATAATCATCAAGGTGATGTTAGGCTAACATTTAAGTGTATCAACAGATACACTACAGAAAAAAAGAATTGAAAGTACACATGACTAATTTCTTCAAAGATATAAAATAATATATATGTAATGAAAATACAGGTTCTCACAAAATCCAAGACATTTTTGAAAAAGGGTTACACTCAGAGCTTAAAATAGTTTTATCTAAATAACTTTATAAACCGGGTAGTTCCTCCTATAAGACTTTTCCAATATTTTCTCCAACATTCTACTTCTTTCTTCACTCTATCATTAGACCATATTTGAGAACACAGCATCAGTGAGAGTCTAGGTCACCTCACCATCAGGCACCTGGAAATTAAAACAACCTTGAGTTCTAGAATCTCTAGTACTTTTCAATCCATGTTTCTTTCTTTTTTATTTTTTTAAAGATTTGATTTATTTATTTGACAGAGACAGCCAGTGAGAGAGGGAACACAAGCAGGGGGAGTGGGAGAGGAAGAAGCAGGCTCCTAGCAGAGGAGCCTGATATGGGACTCGATCCCAGAACGCCGGGATCACGCCCTGAGCCCAAAGCAGACGCTTAACAACTGCGCCGCCCAGACGCCCCCAATCCATGTTTCTTCTTCTTTTTTTTTTTTTTTAAAGATTTTATTTATTTATTTGACAGAGACAGAGACAGCCAGCGAGAGAAGGAACACAGCACGGGAGTGGAAGAGGAAGAAGCAGGCTCCCAGCGGAGGAGCCCGATATGGGACTCGATCCCGGAACGCCGGGATCACCCCCTGAGCAGAAGGCAGATGCTTAACGACTGCACTACCCAGGCGCCCCCCAATCCATGTTTCTATATTGTTTCATCATCCTGATCATTCTTTTATTTGTCTTTTTTTTTTTTTTAAAGTAAGCTCCTCACCCAGCATGGAGCCCAGTGAGGGGCTTGACCTCACAACCCTGAGCTCAAGACCTGAGCTAAGATCAAGAGTCTGACACTTAACCAACTGAGCCACCCAAGTGCCCCCTGACCATCCCCCCACTTTTTAAAAAGATTTTATTTATATATTTGACAGAGAGGACAGCGAGCAAGAGCACAAGTAGGGGGAGTGGGAGAGGGAGAAGCCGGCTCCTGGCTGAGCCGGGCTCCTGACCAGGGGCTTCATCCCAGGACTCCAGGGTCATGACCTGAGTGGAAGGCAGAGACTTAACCGACTGAGCCACCCAGGCACCCCCTGATTATCATTTTAAACCTCCTCTCAGGTTATAATGCCAGAGTACTCACAAGTGATAGTGCTCTGGAGAGTGCTGTCATGATCGAAAGCGATGACTGTCACTTCATAGGGAGGCCGGCCCTCATCTTCCCCATTTTGCTGGCGACTCAGACAGCAGCGGAAGCATGCAGAAGTCAGGCCGCACAGGAGAAGCAGTGCGCCAATTACCACCAGCAACCTGTAAGAAGACCACCCCCAGTGAGAGCTCTGTGATCTGGTGTGTTTCCCAACCCTGGCCATAATTGGTCTTCAGTGTCTGCATTTTGACTTTGTTTGACTATTTTATACAATAATCCTAAGATTTTAATTTCAACACTTTCACTTCACATACATACTTACTTTGTCAGCAAGCCTAAATCAGTTCATTAAAGCAATAAGAGATCTAATTCGGTTTGGAGGGTCTGCTTTCTATTTTATATTCTCCTCTCTGTAGAAATTTCTAGAGCTGACCCTGAGAAAATACACAATAACCTTTTAATGTTGCCTGAGGAGATGGTACTGAAATAGGAAATCCTGGCATATTGTCACATAGTTAATGATGAGGTAAAGAAACTTTACTCCAGGAGATGCTGGGTAAGTAGGTGGCTGTCTCACACATTTTTTTTTCCTGATGTCAATATATTTAAAAACTAAAAAAATAAAAATGAATGCCCCTGAGAAAAATAAAGTTCCTTTGAAATGTCTTTTTGGGTATGATAGCTGAAACTTACCATATATACCAGAGATGTACCCAATCTGTGGTCAGGCAGCTATGGAGAAAGAATAAAGGTTTTTTTTGCAATAAAAACATAGTCAGTGCCTTTTGTAGTTCCAGAATCAGGAATATGAGTTACAATATAATTTGCTACTTTGTTATGATAAAAGCATCACAACTTATATATATTTTTTAAGTTTGCATTTTAATTCCGGTTAACATACAATGAGTTATACTAACTTCAATATAACCTGCAGAATCTATTGCAAAATGGGATGCCTTAAAGTGTTTAATACTACAGATGGCATTGTGTAAATAATTTTGTAAATCATTATAAGACAGACTAGTGATTATGAAAACGGTGTTAGTAGAAAATATAACCATGATCACCATAAACATTTATGATGACAATGACCAAGAAAGAATTTGGAATGTAAATTTGCGAAGTTTGAAAATGGGTATGAAAGTTAAGGTTCTCTACGACATCGGCCAAAGCAACCTTTTTCATGACACATCCCCAAAGGCAAGAGAAACAAAAGATAAAATGAATTTATGGGACTTCATCAAGATTAAAAGTTTCTGCACAGCCAAGGAAACAGTCAGAAAAACTAAGAGGCAGCCCACGGAATGGGAGAATATATTTGCAAATGACACTACAGATAAAGGACTGGTATCCAAGATCTACAAAGAACTTCTCAAACTCGATACATGAGAAACAAATAAACAAATCAAAAAATGGGCAGAAGATATGAACAGACACTTTTCCAATGAAGACATACAAATGGCTAACAGACACATGAAAAAATGTTCAAAATCATTAGCCATCAAGGAAATTCAAATCAAAACCACACTGAGATACCACCTTACGCCAGTTAGAATGGCAAAAATAGACAAGGCAAGAAACAACAATTGTTGGAGAGGATGTGGAGAAAGGGGATCCCTCCTACATTGTTGGTGGGAATGCAAGTTGGTACAGCCACTCTGGAAAACAGTGTGGAGGTCCCTTAAAAAGTTAAAAATTGAGCTACCCTATGATCCAGCCATTGCACTACTGGGTGTTTACCCCAAAGATACAGACATAGTGAAGAGAGGGGCCTTATGCACCCCAATGTTCATAGCAGCAATGTCCACAATAGCTAAATCGTGGAAGGAGCCGAGATGCCCTTCAACAGATGACTGGATTAAGAAGTTGTGGTCCATATATACAATGGAATATTACTCAGCTATCAGAAAGAACGAATTCTCAACATTTGCTGCAACATGGACGGCACTGGAGGAGATAATGCTAAGTGAAATAAGTCAAGCAGAGAAAGACAACTATCATATGATTTCTCTCATCTATGGAACATAAGAACTAGGATGATCGGTAGGGGAAGAAAGGGATAAAGAAAGGGGGGGTAATCAGAAGGGGGAATGAAACATGAGAGACTATGGACTATGAGAAACAAACTGAGGGCCTCAGGGGAGGGGGTGGGGGAATGGGATAGACCGGTGATGGGTAGTAAGGAGGGCACGTATTGCATGGTGCACTGGGTGTTATACACAACTAATGAATCATCGAGCCTTACATCGGAAACCGGGGATGTACTGTATGGTGACTAATATAATATAATAAAAAATCATTAAAATAAAAAAAAAAAGAAAGAAAACCAAAAAAAAAAAAAAAAGAAAGTTAAGGTTCGTATATATATTTGAGATCAATAAAATTTAAACATAAAGAAAATTTCTGTTATAGGCATGAAAGCAATACAATGAAGTTTGTAATTTATGTTTTGCAAATTGTTGCAAAAAAGGTCACCATTAAACCATAAAAATTCCCCTAAACCGTGGAAAAAAAACCCTAAACTTTCAAGTCCAATAGGAAAACTGATAAGCACACCCACTGAAGCCAAATAGGAAGGAGGAAAAATGTAGAAACCAACTTCACCGTGTTGAAAGTTAAATTAACTGAATTTTCTCTATAGAGGTGACAACAATATGGGTTGCATGGAAGAAGGAGTATGGGGTAAGCTCAGGAGTGGGAAGGGAGAGGAAAGAAATATTTGTGTTTGAAGAGGAACAGATTTAATAATACTTTCTGATATATTGAGCTATTGAAACCTATTGAAATTCTCTCCCACATTCTCTTTTTGATTGCACGGTTGTAGAATACAGTTAGCTTTTTCAATAGACAAGGTCTCCTCTCGGTTTCTCACATTCTCCATTTATTTAAAACCTCTTCTAGTTCTACAGTATTATGATTCTGATTCTGTCAAAGTGATTCTTCTTGAGTGGAGGCGTCTAAAACCTCAGACAGTGTGACAAGCACCCAAGGCCACCACCATTTCCCCTGGGTTTAACAGTCTTGGGGCTATTGAGAAACCCTTCCCACGGCTAAGTATGTGTTTTCCTTCAGGCTGAGCAAGTGTTGTGTTCCAGTTGGCCCTGCTTTCTTAATAATTTACCTCCAAGTGGAACGAATCTCTTCCCCTTGTATGTCCTCTGTGTCTGCGTAAGACCTAAGTGTGATAGGTTTCGATTAGGGGATAACGACCTCAAAGCGATAGCTGAATGAAGCCTGCAGTAGATACTGACATGCCCTAAAATACAGAAAATGTTCTTCATGTTTCAGATGGTGATGCTACTTTGGAATTACCCAAACATATGTGCCCGGGATGAGATTTTAAATCCAGTCTGTCCTGATGAGTCACTGAGAAGCATGGAAAAGAAAGCCTTTTGCAAATTTCTGTGACTGTATAAATTGAGATTAATTCCGTTGTTTTAATGGGAAGATAGGCTTTGGAAAAAATGCTTTCAGTGATGTTATTTTAAGTACTTAGGATGACACGAGTGCATGTCTTTATTTTTGCATGACCTGTCTGTGAGATTAGTGGGTTGATGCCCATTTAAGTAAAGATAAAGGGAAGTCACAGATTTTTAATGACCTCTTGACCCTGTGTTGCGTAGTAATGTTTTTGTCTGTTTCTCCTTCTTCCCAGTTTGGTCTCAGATACGTACTGTTCAGGATTCACGCAGTTCTCCTCACATCTTGCCGGGGGAAGCTGTAGGAAGGGAAATAGTCTCAGACAGGGCAATGTCTCATCTGCTCTGCTGAGCAGCCTACCAACAGTTCCTCACGACTCAGCTCTGTGAGTTTCCTTGGTGAGAGCCGGGAAAATATGAGGACAAGGTCATAGGGTCAGCCGAGTTTAGGACTGTTTGTTTTCATTGTTCCCATGCCTGTTGATTATTATATGTGAAGTGGGAGAAACCAGAAGAGCAAATATCTAATTTGCGGGAGGTTTTTTGTTTGTTTTATTCTGTTTTATTGGTGGTGGGTAAGCATTACAACTTCTGTGAGTGAGAGGCAGAGGCAACATTTAAATCAGTTTGTCGTAGAAATGTCCTGATCTGTCCCTCAGGATATTGTTGCTGTCTCCTAATTCTTGCCCAGCTACAGATTGGATTCTACCCCACTCCTCTTTTTTACTTCCTTAGCTTATCTATAACACACCATACAAAAAAAGGAGAAGGAGGCGAACAATTTTTTTTTTATTTAATAGCTACTATATGCCAGTCAGGCTGCTAAGAATTTTCAATATGTCATACCATTTCATCATAATAATCGTGTAGGTGGGTATATTTAGCCTTATTTTGAAAGGTTATGTGACGGAGGCAAAGGGGTTTAAGTTGACATTACCAACTGCATGCTCCTATTGACATAGCCAGAATTCAAATCAAACTCTATCATATACGTGTGGTTGAATGAATTAGCAGAACGAGGGCTAAATCTGCTCTAACAACTCCTTGATATTGCTATCAAGTCCCTTCTGCTACTGACAATGAAAGCTTCTACTCCTGGGGCGCCTGGGTGGCACAGCGGTTAAGCGTCTGCCTTCGGCTCAGGGCGTGATCCCGGCGTTATGGGATCGAGCCCCACATCAGGCTCTTCCGTTATGAGCCTGCTTCTTCCTCTCCCACTCCCCCTGCTTGTGTTCCCTCTCTCGCTGGCTGTCTCTATCGCTGTCGAATAAATAAATAAAATCTTTAAAAAAAAAAAAAAAGAAAGCTTCTAGTCCTTCTTTTACCTTGTATTTCAGTTGACTTTTTCCTTCACACAGAGAACTTCTGTTTAGAAACTGCATCTCTCTTCCAGTAAATTGAATGACTTAATATTCTCAGGAAAACAACAACAAAAACCACGGAGGTCCCCCACAAGGGACAGATATTTGTACTTATTGAGAGTTTAATGGGAGAGGGGACACACAAGCTCATGACATATCAGGTGAAAAGGATTTGTAAAAGGACTAAAGAGCTGTCCTCTCCAGACAACATTTGAGAAATTCCTTCTTCTTCTTCTTTTTTTTTAATTTAAAATGGTTGGCCACTAAGGATGCCAAAGTATGTACTTCCTCAACCCAGTTCTGTTTCTTTCTTTCTCTTTTCTGACTAAAGGTAAGAGAAACTTAAAGTACTGAACAGACAAAATACTTTTTTGTGACTATTGCCAAAAAATAAAAAAAAAAAGAAAGAAAGAAAAGGAAAGTGAAGGGCAAGGAAAAGAACAGGAAGCAAAAGGAAAATATAAGAAGAAATGGATTTACAGACAATAATTTAACTGGTATATAGAAAGCAAAACAGGCAGTCCATTCTCTGCTAGGAGACGGACAGGAATCTGATACTAGCCAGTCCCTTCATTTGCTTGTCTTCTTTTTTTTTTTATTCAAAGTAAGCTCCACACCCAGCATGGAGCCCAACAAGGGGCTTGAACTCACAACCCTGAGATCAAGACCTGAGCTGAGATCAAGAGTTGGGCGCTTAACTGACTGAGACACCAGGCACCCTTGCTTTTCCTCTTAAGTAGTGTTCATAGCTGTGGAAACTTCCCCTTGACAGTTGTCCAGAATCCTCAATCCAGTGACCCTTTTCTCAGCTAACAGTTTACTTGGGGGCTTCTGATTTTTGGTGGGGAGGAATAAAAGGTTGGAAGGATTTTTCAACAGTTTTCCATCTTTTAACTTATTTCTGATCTGGAGGCACCTAAGCTGCTGGAATTGTATCAGGGCTGTTGTGGAAACTCTGTTTAGGGGAATTATGTAATTCATTTTGATAATTTATTTGGGATTTTGAGGGATGAGTGATAAGATGCTAAAAGAGAGAGATACGGATAAGTGGCCCTTTTAAATTACCATAGCTATCTGCATGGATGTATGGTTATCCTAATTTCTGTCCCCCCATTTCAGGGATGCCATCAGCCACACATGGGCCATGTAACCCTGAAACACTAAGGACACATTCTAGTTATTCTTTTCCCCGCTACCTCTTTGGTGCAATACATGTCTTTCCCCTCATTCGTTTCCCCCAAGGTTCTTCTGACAGTTGCTTTATCTGAGAAACAAACAAATAAACAAAAGTTTTACCTCTGCATTTTCTCAGCTCACCTGGATGCAATGCATCAGGGCAGAGGCAGTCACGGCCTGGGCTCGCACCCCCATGGGGCTGAACTGCTTCTCCAGAATCAGCTACGGAGTGTCCGTGTCCGTTGCCTCCTTTCCATGCTCTGTGTTGGTCTGACTTCTTGACCTGGAGGACTTAAGGAGACAAACTTTTCTCAGCAATACATCTTTCACTCTCTCTCTCCTCTCACTCCTTCGGGCTTTTATTTCCTGTGGCCTGTCTTTCCCCTTTCATCCTGGCTTCTTTCTCTATGTCTATTCTGTTGTTATGGTCTCCACTTTTGCTTCCCTCTGCCTTCTTACTTTCCCTTCTACTAGCAATCTTTCTATATGTCTTTAACTTTCTCCCACTGCCCCCCCAAAGAAAACATTCAGGGAGGACGCATTCAGTCCTCAGAATCAGGTATTTTTCTAGACAGTGGTGAGAGACTTGAGGTGGGTCAAAGGCTCTCCCGTCTCCATCAGAAAAGGAGTAATACTCTTGGTCTTTCACTGCAGCACTTCAGGGGGACTGTTTAATTACTGCCAGTCTCCATTCACTTCCCTCTCCATGTGATTAACCCTCCTCTCTTACTCTTTGAAACCCTCCCCTTCGCTATGTTGATAATCAACTCTCCTGGTTCTGGGTCATTTATTCGTAACCATTGCAGTAGGACTGAGAGGTTGACAAATGGACCAGAAAGCGCTCCTATCTTTGAGGAAACCAGGTCCCCTCTACCCTGACTTCAGTTTTCTTTGAAACACATAAGTCAGACAGAGAGACAGACAGACATATTTTTTTAAACTGGGTTCCAAAAAATAAAGAATACTAGGTTCCTACACCTATAGGTCTCTAGCTTTTCTCTGTCTTAAATAAAATCTAAGGTCAGAGTAAAAATAAGTACACATGGAAAGAGAATATTTGTAAAGAAACATCTCTATAGGAATGAGTGAATGCTGTATAAATGATTTATACTTAAGTCAGTGATTTCTTACTTAATGAAAAGTATTTCCAATTTTTTTTTACATACAAAGTATTTCATAGGAAAATTAGACATCAGTTGATGCAGATTTATCTGTCTCATAAGAATTGACTAAAACCACCTTTCAGATCATAGCTAATTCTGAAAGTCTAATTTTACTGAGTGATTGTTGAGGGCAACTGTTGGGTGGGATTGATTAAAAGAGTCCTCACACAGCATTAAAATGTGATATCAGCATGGAGAATATAATCTTTTTTTCCTCTTAGCTAAGAGAATGAAATAGTGACAGAAAAACCTGGTAGGATAATGGTGATTGGACATCATTAAGTTCCAAAACTAAATGAGCACTACATTTTTTTTTTAAATGTAAAAAAGACAGAGATAGGATGAAGAGTATTTTTCAAATTTCAGCAGAAAACTTGACAAGGTGAGAGGTATTTCTTAGGACAAGCAGAGCAGAAAAATCCTGGCCCTCCACTAAATTCTTTGTGGTTTCTCCAAGCCTTCATTGTCCCATTTATAAAACAGGAAGGGAATGTTCACTTGACCTGCCCTAGGTGTTGTTTCATAGAAAAAATACTGTCAGAGATACGAAGGCATTTTGATTAGAATATTTCTATTTAGAGTGGCCTGTACATGGTAGCATCACTAATCTTTCCCTGCTCTTTCTCTTGTCATAGAGACAGTAGAACACCGTGGCTAAAAATCCAGCTAGCTTATCCATGATTAAATACTTGGTTTGTCACTTATTTTTATTTATTTATTTTTTTGCTTTGTCACTTATTAGCTGCACAGTCTTGGCAAGTTATTATATCTCTGTTGGGTCAGTTTCATTCTCTCAAAATAGAATAATAATAATAATGTTACTTCATAGACTTATAGAGATTAAGTAAGTTAATATGTGTGAAATGCATGTAATTGTACTGATGTGACAAGTATTTTATAAGCATTAACTAGGATTATCTTGATTTTCATTCAGTTTTGCCAATGACCTTCACCTTCAATATGCTGAATAACTTATGTCCTCTTGGTGTATTATTACCATGACCTTGTTTTACCTTTCCTGGTATTCCAGTTCTTGAATATTTCCCCTTGCTGTTCTGCCCATCTCTTCTCCCAAACATACCAGCCAAACCTGCATGAACAGGTTTGCCAATGAACATGATTTTTACCCCATTGCACTTTCCTGCGTGTGATTGCCATCATCTGTTTGCCCTCCAGCTTTCTAACAGGTTTGAACAAAATGGGATTCCGTTAATGACCTCCTTGTTACTTTTCTTTCTTAGAATTACTACTGGCTTTTTTTTCCCCCTCACTGGATTATTCCTTGAAGAAGTAGAACTTCTTATTTATCTTAATGAAAGTGATTATTCCTTGTGACAATTTTAAAGTCGAGTTCAGTCCCTGTCAAAGCCTCCATGTCAGGAACGATGTCAGAGGAAAGATCCCTGTGGGAAGATCGAAGAGGGTACACACTGGAAGCGCAGGTAGCTGAAGTAGAGGGGAATGACCTCATTTCAATCCTACACAATCTTGTTGTACTTCCATTAAGTTCGTGAATCATTAGCTTATACCCAGGCTGTTAAGGACTTGGAGTGGAACCAATGGAGGGTGCGTGTACATAGCCCTTTTCACCTATGCCTCAGGAAATTGTTCTACAAAAGCTGTAACAAGTGAAGCTAAAAAATTACTTTTTGGCCCCTTTGATTTTTCTCCTTTTGACCTTTTCTACATCAGATGGCCAACCATGAATTCCCTTCCTTTTTGTGCCTCAGTGAAAGAGAGGCCAGGACTACCCTTACTGTGAGTCATCAAGCATGAGTTACAAAGTGTTGAGCAATGAGTTAGGTCATATGCATGGCTTCAAAAATAGATAATAAAGCAGAAGAGATCAGTTCCATCTTGCAACTTCTCCGCTAGGAAGTCCCTCTATCTTATGAATCAAGATTGGAGTGTTAAGTATTGTGTGAACCTCAGAAGTATTGACAGTCAGGATTAGATTCAAGGAAATTTGACAAAACAGAAGGATTAAGTTTATCACAGGATTATTAGTTTTTTACACCATCTAACACATTATCACAAATTATATGAGTAACAACGTAAAACAACACACATTTTTTTTTTAAATCTCACAGTGTCTATGGATCTGAAGTATAAAAACAGTTTAGTTGGATCATCTGTTTAGGGTCTCAGAGGCTGCAGTCAAGATGTCTATTGGGTTGTGTTTTCATCAGAAGGCTCAACTGGGAAAGGATATACTTCCAAGATATGTCAGGTAGGAATTCATTTCTTTGTGGCTATAGGATTTGTGTAAGCATGCTTCTTTAAATCTGACCAGAGAGGGAGGATGGAGGGAGAAAACCTTTAGCAAGATAAACACTATACCTTATGTAATCACATATACCTGATCATATATGTTCCATCTCCTTTGCCACATTCCAAGCCACAAACATCACCCACACTCAATGGGAGAAGATTACCCAGGTCATGAACATCAGGAGGTGGGGATAATGAGAACCACTCAGTGTGTGAAACTTGTCCATTTATCTGCTACATCAGGATTGTAGAAATTATCCCATGGATCTTTAAAAACAGAAGAAATACAAATGTTCATCAATCAATGAATGGGTAAACAAAATGTGGTGTATACATACAATGGAATATTATTTAGCCTTAAACATAAAGAGAATTCTGTTACATGCTACAGCATGGATAAACCTTGAAGACACTATGTTAAGTGAAATAAGCCAGATACAAAAGGACAAGCATTATATGTTTCCACTTATATGAGGTACCTAGAGTAGTCAAATTCATAGAAACAGAAAATAGAATTGTGGTTTCCAGGAACTGGGAGAAAGAAAGAATGGAGAGCTGTATTGGTCAGGGTCCTCCAGAAAAACAGAACCAATAGGATGTGCATATTTATAGAGAAGGATTTATTATAAGGAACTGACTCATGCAATTATAGAGACTGGCAAGTCCAAATCTACAATGTGGACCAGCCAGCTCCAGTCCCAAGAGAACGAATGATGAAGTTCCAGCCCACAGGCTGTCTGCTGGAGAATATTTTCTTATTTGGAGGAAGATTAGTGTCTTTGTTCTATTCAGGCCTTCAACTGATTAACTGAGGCCCACTCTCATTATGGAGGGAAATCGTTATGCTACTGATTAAAATGTTAATCTCATCCAAAAATATTCTCAGAGAAACTCAGAAAAATATTTGACCAAATATCTTGGCACCCCATGGCCCAGACAAGTTGACACATGAAACTAAGCATCACAGGAATTATTGTTTAATGAGTACAGAGTTTTTAGTTGGAGAAGAATAGTGAGCTGTGTTCTTATCTGGCATCAGATAGAAAGGAAATGTTCAGTAAATCACTTACTTTTTTTGGACTTTAGCTCCACCTTCTTAAAATAAAGATCTAAGACCTATTTTCCTTAAATTTCTTGGCATTTTTAAGACCCAACTTATTCTGGTGATGTTTTAATAGTTAAGATTCTCAAGTGTTAGCTGTTTACTGTTTGCAGAATATTACAGAATATTATAATTTATATGGTATGCCAGGGTGATAGGAAAGAATTAGTTTTTATTAATAGAAGGGGATCTATCTTTTCTTTTAAAGAGCTTGAATCTGGTTGGAGAGATGGAATAATTTTAATGGAATTGAAAATCAATAGAGGGCACTATTAGAGTATATAAAATGAGGGGGTAAAAAATGTTGGCAATCCTACCTGTAGATGTTGAGTACAGGGGATTTTTTAAAGAAAAATAATATATTTGAAGGGAGTACAGGATTTGTAGAGCTCATCACCAGGTCCTGGACTGCTTAGTGAGCTTATGAGTGTGGACCCAAAAGCAATGGATGATTATGCTCTCCTGGGTTTCAAGGGTGGGGTATGAAGGTGAATAACTGAAGTCTGAGAGATCTAGCTCAACCTTAGACCTTCTCTAAAGAATGTAGTTCTTTCTAGTGCTGTGTGTACCCTTGGGTGTTTTAGCTTTATAGTCACATATGTCCTTCCAAGACAATTCTTCATAGGCCAATCCGTAAAAGGTTGCTAGGAAGCGATGAGCTCACAAGAAAAGTGTGTCATGTCAACAAGTGTGCTTCTGTATCACATCTTAATGCACTAGAAATGGCATACAAAATAATTGAGTCACTGTGGGGAATGATAAACTGTCCTCGTCATTGAGACATGACTTTTCAGTATTTATTAATTCATTAATAAAAACAGTTTCCTGGGATGCCTGGGTGGCTCAGTCAGTTAAGCGTCTGCCTTGGGCTCAGGTCATGATCCCAGATCCTGGGATCGAGTCCTGTGTTGGGCTCCTTGCTCTGTGGGGAGCCTGTTTCTCCCCTCCGTGGGAGCCTGCCGCTCCCCTGCTTGTGCTCTCTCTCTGACAAATAAATAAATAAAATCTTTAAAAATAAATAAGTAAAAATAAAAGCACTGAGATTCTGTTTATGTGGAAGTCAGTGTGGTGAATGCAGGAAGCAATCTCGCTTCTTGGCACTCCCTGTCAAGGGAGGTGGGGTGAGGCTTGAGTGGTGAAGGTAAGTAGCACTGATTTGTTACAGCTGGTTTGACTAGTATATATTTGCTACAGGCTGAGCTTTTTTGGTGAACTGTATCATAGTGTAAAACTTTAATTTTTAAAATTATTTATTTATTTGTTTATTTATTTATTTTTAGAGAGAGAAAGAGGGAGCAAGCAAATGGAGGGGCAGAGGGATAAGAAGGGAGAAAATCCTTAAGCAGGGTCCACACTCAGTGCAGAGCCTGATATGGGGCTTGGTCTCACGACCCTGAGATTATGCCTCTGTGATCATGACCTGAACTGAAATCAAGAGTTGGACGCTTAACAGGCTGAGCTTCCCAGGCGCCCCATAGAGTAAAACTTTAAATGACAGGTGAACTATTTTCAATTTGGTCCCAGATACCCTGCACAGAAAAAGGGAATACAAGTAATCCAGGAAGGAGGAGGGAAATGGAATCCTAAGTAGGCTGTCAACATCAGTGATTTTTCTAAATAGTTTCCTAGATATTTTATTTATTTATTTTTCTCCAATGTTCTTTTATGTATCTCCTCTTTTTATTTTTTTCCTTACGTAGTTTAAAGCAAATTCCAGGTTTATTATATCATTTAGCCCATAAACACTTCAGAAAATATCCCTAATACATAATTAAAAAAAAAAGCATGTATAACTGCAATGAGGCATTTCTTCTCAGGTTAGGAGATTGTGGAGGGAAAATAGGTGAGAATTCTATCAATGAATTCATATAGGCATCCTTATGGGGAGCTCACTGAAGAGTCTTTGAGACTCCAGTCATTTATGTGTCCTTTGATGGGCAATTCAATTGTGCTGAATAATACTACTGCTGATATTAATAACTATCATTTATTGAGTTCTTATGTTTGAAGTAGAATACTTAGCATTTTCATGCAATATTTTATATGAATCCCAACAGCAACTTTATCAACATTATCCAGTGGACATTCCAACGTCCCAATTTATAGACAAAGACATAAACTCACAGTATTATGTAATTCCCCAAGATTATAGACTAAGGTACTAGCAAAGGAAAGATTTGAAACTAGCTCCATCTGGCTCCAAATTTCTGTTGCTATGTTATACTGCTGCTATGTTACTGCCACTGTATGAAATAGCACTCCTAATTAAGTTCTAAAACTACCCAGGTCACCATGGCTGGAGATGATCACACATGATTAACTACAAAATTTCTAATCTATTGCTGATTTAAACAGTCAAAAATAAAAAGGAAAATGTGAGACTTATGAAAGTCACAGTATAGAGATAGCCTTCTACAGTGAAGTAAACAAATAAGGACCCCGGAATTGAGTAATCTGGTTTAAATGCACAGTCTTCTACAAGTTTAATGTGACTTATTCTTTTGAGTTTCAGTTTCCTTATCTGATGAGTGAATACAAATGCTTTTCTTCTAATGCTCAGAGAAAATATACTTTTCCCTTTCATTAATTACCTATTGAAACATCCTGAAATACTAGCAGAATCACCACTTTCCCCACCTGCAATAGACATAACAAGAATTTGCGTCAGCCAACTTTCCAGTATGAAGCAAAGCCTCTTCCTCCTACCAACGATTGAGTCATTCTTCTATTAGATAGCAGTAGCTATTTAAACACTCCAGCAGGAGCTCACAAATTTTTACTTTGCAGAAGTCCTTGACTGTTTCACTCTCTCATTCTTGGAATGAATTTGGAAATGACTTCTGATGACTTCAAGAGCAAGACTATGAAGGATCAACCTGATCAGAAGCCAAATGGAAAGAAAGCTAAAGGTACTAGGGGTGGATGAATGTGCCCAGCAACAGAATTCAAGGATTAGCTCAAAAATGTAAATTAACTGGAATAACATAAGATTAGAAAGCTGAAACACCAGAGGATGGAAAAATATTGTAGAATTAATAACATTTACTTAAAAGAAAAACAATTCAGATATAATGGTGATGATGATGATGATGATGATACTTTGAATGAACTAACTTGGTATGAATGACAATGTATAGATTCTGATAACTTTTATTAGACATTATCATAGGTTGTGTTCTATGCTATTCACTGTACATGCACTATTTCTCTGAATCAGCATTTATAGGTAGACATCCAAGTTAACAGTAGTCATTCATTCATTCATTCATTCATTATTCATGTTGTAAATATTGAATGCCTGAATTTTACTAAAATTATGACTCTAAATCTCTCAGAACCTGATTAGATCAGTCACCTACTGAAAGGAATCCAGTTGCTTTCTGATCAGAAAATCACTAATGGAAACAGAAGTTGGATTAATGGTCTCTACCTACCAAAGAAATGGGACAAAGGGTGACCTATAGAAAACGGGAGCTTGTGTCTTCCCTGCACAGGTGTAGATCTTGTGATTTTCTTCTAAAAATTCAGGAGTTTCTTCTCTCAAGAGTGGTTGACATACATTCATAGTATAGAATGAGTACTGACCAGAGGGAAATATTCTTTGACAGATTTACACAGATATCTATCCCCAAGCTAGAATCTTAAGTGATTATTTGCAAGAGACACAACTTCTACTTCTCTGCCAACTTGCCACACACACTCCAGGAGCTTAATGACTTTTGAATTAGTGAATGAACTGTATTTCTTCCTGTTAAAATTGCTATTTTGTCTGTCTCATCTCTAGAGTCTAACAGAAGTGCTTTTGACTCTGTGAATATATTTGACCATTGATTGATTTGGATCATTACACATTTGCACTGGAAACTTTGTGATGTAATGCTCCAACCACGTAGTGACTGACAGTTGAATTAAAGACCTATGTTTGGATTTTAACATCTGTGTGATCTTTTACAATTCACTGAGACTTTGGGTTTCCTTATATGCATATGGAGGATAACACTACCAGTACCCTATTTGTTTATTGTACAGGGTGAGGAGTCCACATAGATTATATATTTTCCCATTGGACCAAAATATCTGTGCTTTTTTAGTGGTGGACCTGTGAGCTACATGACTTATTTGTTTCTATAATAATAATGGTGAGCTTTTATAACAACAAGGGCCATAGCTGGTGTAAGTATAGGACATGACATTAATATGAGTCAAATGAATGTTGAAGTTTAATCCCTATTTTTCTTTAGTCAATAACCTCAGTTCCAAGATAATTTTAGTGGAATAAAAATTGAAAGCACAAAATTATAATTCTTTGAGGCAATCTGTTGATTAACTAACTAAAGCTTATTTGCTTGGTATTTGACATTCTTTTATGGTATACTACTTATAAAACACGCTGGGTATGAGGTGCATGTGAGGTGCATACACATGGTCTGTATTAAAAGTATCAGGCTCTCTGTTCTGTGGGTGAAGTTGATCCAACCAAGCTGAACTGAGAGTTTCTTAGACAGTCATTATGGGGAGAGTAGATAAAGTATAAGCTTTAGAATCATGTACTTAACATCACATATCTGGTATCGAATCCTGGCTCTCAAATTGTGTCAGTTGCGTGACCAAGAGTAAATTACTTGAATTCTCTGTCTGTATTTTTCATCTGTAAATATGAACAATGAATTATTTTCAGAGCCCTTGGGAGGATTAGAGGTAAGAAATGCAAAGTACAAGATACAGACAGTTTCCAAATAATTGTTTGATGACTTGGTTCCATCTTTTATGTCTTTCTGATTCTATCATCTGTCAATCTAGGTCTTCGTCTTCTTTCTTCTCGGTGGTGGTGCCCTACTGCTGTGACCCTAGGGATCCTTTGCTTGGGATTACTGGTAATTCTTATAATGCTGACAATGCAATGTAAGTACTGGAACAGGGAAATGATGGAGGAAAAAGTGAGAACTTACAAACATGGCTTATTAATTGGTTTTATAACAACTATAAACAGTCTTGATTTAGATACATTTTAGGCAAACTTTTTGGAATGAGTGGGAACATGAATAAGTACATTGTGCTTGTCCCTAAAATTGACTGGGATATGGAATTAAGATTATAAATGGTAGGTTTTTGTTTTGCTTTGTTGTTATAACGTCATGGATAAAGTCTGTTTAAATCCTGGAATGATGGAAAAGAAAATAATTTGAAGCTACTAAGCCACAAGATCCCCTGAGAGACCCTAAAGGAAAAGAAAAGTCATATAGTTCACATTGAGGTTGTTTTGTTTTCTTTTTTGTCTTAGAGAGAGATTGCAAGTGAGTGGAGGAGCAGAGGGAGAGGGAGAGAGAAAATCTCAAGCAGGCTCCATACTGAGCACAGAGCCTGACATAGGGTTTGATCTGATGACCCTGAGATCATGACCTGAGCTGAAATCAAGAGTCAGATACTTAACCTACTGAGCCACCTAGGTGCCCCTACATTGAGTTTTAATAGAGATGATTAAATACCAATTTACAGTTAAGAATCAAAAACACCATCTTAATAAATGAAACATTTAAAACAACTGTAATTCAAATTTATAACATGGCCACTTAGAAGAGAGGATGTTGAGAGCAAAAGAAGTGATAAGAAGGATGAGAGTGGCCAAGAAGGAATGAAAATGGTATCGATCACCCATCTAATTGTCTGTGTATTGAGGTTGTAGATCTGAGTTATTTTGTCTATTTAGAATCTAGATGATTAAAGCCTTTGAAGTGCTATTTGTTTCTCAGTTGTTGGTTAAAGTCACCAATCATTCATTTTTTCAATCTGTTAGCACTTGGGGCCTTCCCTAATGACTAGTGGTGGTGATTGGATGAGTCTTCCTGTAAGAGGAAACACTTTACACCAGTCTCAGATCCAGCCTTAGGCCAAAGGGTCTGTTTTGTACTGAACCATCAAGCTTCTAGAACTGAGACATTTGACCCTTAACATTAGCTGCCTGCCAGATTTTACAAACTTTATTTCATCCCACCCTTCCTAAAATGTACTGTGACTAAAAAAAAAAAAAGAAAAAAAAAGAGAAAAGAACCCAAAAAACAAAAAATGCTTGAAATTGTTATGACATAGCAACTTAAAATAATTCTGTGGGAGGGTGTCTCAAAAAAGGGGTGTCACCGTTTTTAAATAAAATTAGGAAGTCTGGAAAGGTAAAGAGTTAGCAAAGGAATAAAGACACAGAGTAACTCATTAATGACAACAATTAATAATCAATGAGTTTGGCTGGCATCTATTTCAGATTGTCTGTATTTTAGTTATGCCATTGATATACCCTTTATCTTATGATTGCTTTTAAACTTGTTTGTAACCATCAGTAACAAGTAAAATCCTGTTGTTGTTGTTGTTTTTAATCAAAAGTGTCTGTGACAATTCCTAACATGTAAAAGAAAATACTACAGGAATATCAAATAACTTTTAAATTCATAATTTCTGAGTAACTTTCCAGCAGTTTGTTGTCAAAATATGTTATTTGATTCAATTCTTTAATTTCCTCAAAATTCAGTGGAGGGATTTTTATTCAGCTTTGGTAATCGAGTTCTTATTTCAGCTATGATTTAGTATCACAGGTGTCTGATCTCCTAAAGCGACAGCAAGCAAACCTTACTAACCAGGAAATTATACTGGAGGGACAGATCTCAGCACAGCAGCAGGCAGAACAAGCTTCCCAGGAGTCAGAAAGGGAACTCAAAGAAACAATAGAAACCCTTACCCAGAAGCTAGATGAAAATTCCAAAAAACAGATGGAACTTCATCAGCAGACCCTGAATCTCCAAGAAGCTCTAAGGAAAGCAGCAAACTTCTCAGGTATGGGGGATGAAGAGGGGAAAAGAAGTAGTGGACACTTCTCTGTTTAATCTTAACTCTGTTTTGAAAATGTCTCTAGGCTCAAAATTATATATTCATAGTGTTTGACACCAGAATTTCTCTAATTTGTCATCCCCACCCTTCCCTCTGCTAAATTCTTGAGACACCTGATTTAATTAAGCACAGTTTTTGGTGGATTTAAATTTTCTTTCCTCATGAAGCCTCTTCTTTATTTTTAAAATTTAGTTTTGAGATTTTTCTGGAAGAACTCTCCCACTCTTATCCGTTGCCACGGATTCTTACTTCTTTCTGTTCCAATGTATCTTAATCATTGATTTCTTTCCCTGTGGGGTCTCCTTTGTCCCTGGGAAGCTCTACATTAACTTTATTCTATAACTAACCCTATTTCTTAAAGTATACAACATCAATTTAAATTAAATGAATGGAGGTAGGCTGACTTGGACGTGTGGGGGAGATGCTCTAAGTAAGAAAAAAAATATAAAGGGCCCAGGAAGCCAGTTTATAGAAGGAGAATTGAGTTGCTCTCAGAATCTAGGAGACAGGTAGAAACAGTAGCATCTGTAAGAAGGGGATCATGATGTGAACTCTGATGTTATTACAGAGTTATCTGTGTCATTTAGTCTTTGTACGACATGTAATTAAAGCAGGCGTACGCTTTTCATCATATGGAGATTTCAGGGCTATGAGATGGAATTACTCTCAGAAATGCATTGCTTTCTTGGCAGTAGATGAATGAGTGCCCTATTCTCAGCATTAGTAACTAACTGCCACTAATAAATAGAGATTTCTCCAGTTTCTTGGTTGTACATCTCACTTGATCTCAACCATGCAATTTATTTAAATACAGATTATATAATAACAGTTCACAAATACCCACAGATTCTTATTTTATAGATGAAAAAATTAATAGCCAGAGAAGTTAAGTGATGATAATAAAGATAAGTAGTTTTTTTAAAATAAAGTTTTAGAGTTAATAAATCCCTTCAATATTTACAGGGTTATTTAAATTTCCAAAAGAAGCAGAGATTTTTAGACAAATTGATCTTTGGCAAGGATCAAATCTGTATTGTTTTTGTTAAGGAGGGAGCTACCGAGGAAATGAAAGAATACACTGTCTCTAAGAAGGTGTAAAGGAAGGAGACTAATCTATCAAAGATAGAAATGTTTATATAAGCAGACATAGCTACATACCAACCAATGATTTATTTCCCAGATGGGGCTGTAAAACAGTTTTGTTTTGTTTTTTTAAAATCAGTTGTATGAGATTAAATCTACGTCAGGACCATCCAGTACCGTCTCCCAGAGATTCCAGGCATGGGCAACCAATCAAAAACATTAAGTAATATGTTTTTCACTGGTAGATATCCCACGTAACAGGTTCCATTCCTTGACAGTGTCAGATAAAGGCCAATTAGTAGAGATAGCAAATAAAGTACCGCTTTTCATCAAGAAACTTTGAGAAGCTTCTCAAAAACATTAATAATAAAATACCACATGAAAAAAAAAACCAGTTTCCTTAAGTTTGAGGCATGTTTTATCCTTCTTACTAACAAGTCTGTGGTCCACAGTGTAGATCTGAAGAGAGAGAGAGACTCTGAGAAGTCATGGAACGTGGTTTGCAGGAGGTCGTCCGCTAGAAAGGTGCAGGCTCTTCGCAGTAACGGACTTAATATTTAGTACTGAAATTAGTGGCGGTTGTCAACCTTTGGTGTACAACATTGTCACTCCAGTAGCTTTTTAAAAATGACAGTCTCCAGGTTTACCCCGATATTCTGTATCAAAATATCTCGAAGGGCACCAAGAAATATTTCCTCGACTGATTCAAACTCGGAAGTTGGAGAGGTAGTGCCTGTCGTGGTTAAACACACGGATGCGAGAGCAAGCCTGCCGAGGTTCACATTCCCATTTCCTCTATCCGCCAGCTGAAGAAAATGAAGGGCACTTATTTCATCGTGCTGTTATGAAGATTAAATGAGTTAATGTGTGTAAAGTACTGCCAACATAGTGATATTGTGTTCATTTAAAAAAAAACACAACAACCTTTAAAGAGGACCTCGGGCTGGCTGAGTCAACGGAGCACGAGATTCTTGTTCTCCGCGTCATGAGTTCAAGCTCCGCCCTGGGGGCTTGGGTGTAAAGTTTATTTAATTTTTTAAAATTATTATTAAAAGAAACACAGGTAGTTGTAATACCACATATGGCTATGTATTGGACAACATATGTCTAGAAACAGGAAGCCCAATATTTAAGCCTAAATTCATTATTTGAAAACCTGAAGTTTTAAAATACATAAATGTATCTTTTTAAAAAGATTTTATTTTATTTTTTTAGATTGATTGATTGATTGATTGATTTTAGAGAGAGAAAGTGCATACACTAGTGAGGGGGAGAGGGAAAGAGGGAGAGAGAATCCCGGAGCAGACTCCCTGCTGAGCACAGAGCCCAAAGGGCTCCATCCCACCACCCTGAGATCATGACCTGAGCCAAAATCAAGAGTTGGTCACTTAACAGAGTCATCCAGGCACCCCAGATTTTGTTTCTAAGTAATTTCTACACCCAGTGTGGGCCTCAAACCCACCCCCAGATTAAGAGTTGCATGCTCCATTGAGTGAGCCGGTCAGGTACCCTAAGCATATCGTTTTAACAGCAGTGTGGCTATTAACATACCATTCCCCCAGCTCTTACTTCCATTATTCCAAACATAATTATAAAAAATAGGTCAGATTCTAAAGTTACATCTCAGCTCAAGTTTTGCTTTTGAACAGCCTTGTTTTGGATTTCTAAAATCAGAACGCTTTAAGAGAAATAAAGACTATGGGTCTATTGAGTCTTTGAAGACTCTGGATATAATTCCAATTAAACAGAGATGATATGCATGTGACAGTCCTGAGGGGAGAATTGATTTAAGAATTGCAGAAATATTTTTTTTAAGATTTATTTATTTATTCGACAGAGAGAGAGAGAGCCAGCGAGAGAGGGAACACAAGCAGGGGGAGTGGGAGAGGAAGAAGCAGGCTCATAGTGGAAGAGCCTGATGTGGGGCTCGATCCCAGAACGCCGGGGTCTCGCCCTGAGCCGAAGTCAGACGCCCAACCGCTGTGCCACCCAGGCGCCCCCAGAATTGCAGAAATATTTTTGCTCAGGCATCATTCACTGATTAGATATGCTACACTTCCTAGGTCCTTGTCCCCAAGACTGGCTCTGGCATGAAGAAACCTGTTACCTATTTTCCTCTGGCCCATTTAATTGGGAAAGAAGCCAGGAGAACTGCTTGTCTTTGGATGCCCAGATGCTGAAAATTAATAGCACAGATGATCTGGTGAGTTTTTATGGTTGTACATTGGGCTGGAGTAGCGCCTTG
>NW_024425119.1:10068207-10112849 GCF_017311325.1 Ursus maritimus | reverse complement strand
CAATCAGGTTTACGCCCTTGACAGAGGAGCACGTTTTTGAGAATCGGAATGCGTATTTTCTAGCCGCATCTGGCCGCTAATGATGTGCGTGACCTTGGGTCGAGATGTTACATGGTATCTCTAGGCTTCAGTAAACATTTCTGTAAAAGCATGGAAAGGATGTCAAAGACCTCTCTTGGTTCTTTAGTTTTGTGAATTTAATCTAAAACGACCACACTGACTTTATCCTCACTTTAGATAAACATTACTCCCCACAGGAATTCATCCAGCAAGCAAGTGCCCATTCCAATTTCCCGTTCTGGATGGGGTTGTCTCTGAGGAAACCCAGCAGCTCATGGCTCTGGGAGGACGGCTCTCCTTTGATGCCCCACTTGTAAGTTTCCTATTCTTTGCGGGACGTGCTAGTGAAGTTGCTTCCACATTCCACATAATGTCCTCTTCTTGTCAGGGAGAAACTTGGGGAATTTCTGAACATCTGCTTCTCCACCTCTGTCAGACAGGGACTTGCCCATTTAGCCATTCAGACCTTCTCTGGAGTTTTCCTTCCCACATTTATTACTGATTTGAAGCTTTAAGACAAGTTTAAGTTTCTTTTTTCTTTTTTTTTTTTTTTAAAGATTTTATTTATTTATTCGACAGAGATAGAGACAGCCAGCGAGTGAAGGGAACACAAGCAGGGGGAGTGGGAGAGGAAGAAGCAGGCTCATAACGGAGGAGCCTGATGTGGGGCTCGATCCCATAACGCCGGGATCACGCCCTGAGCCGAAGGCAGACGCTTAACCGCTGTGCCACCCAGGCGCCCCTAAGTTTCTGACACAAGGTGGCAATACATCTACCTTTTCCCCCCCTTCCCCATCTGCAGGTTTAGACTCCAGGGTCCAGTTTCCCACGTCTATCCTTCGGGCAGTTGTGCGTATATACAAAGGGGAGCTGTTTTTGCTGACAACTGCATTTTAACTGCATTCAGCATATGTCAGAAGAAGGCGAATCTATTGAGAGCACAGTGAATTTGAAAGCTCTGGAAGAAGAGAAGGAGAATTCTCTTCTGGAATTTAAGCTGTTCTTCACCACCGATGCAAACCATGAGAGCCCGGAGAACTGCTTGTCATTAGCTGATCACAGAACTCCTTGGCAGAGACTGGGCTTCCCGCCTGCCTGACACCTTGATATCAGAAATTTTGATTTTGTCTGTCTCTCTGTTTTTCACCTAGCTTGTCCCAAGTCTCCCTGCCAGCCCTTCAATCCCCCTTGCCTTTTTATATTTTAAAGTTGTATTCCTCTTCAAGTTTTGGGAGCCCTCTGAACTTAGTCCTCTACCTCAGTACCATCTTCCCTTCCCCCTCCTAAACCACAGAGAAGAGGAACGTGGAGAACTTGCCCAACTGGTGTATGCATGGAAAAATGCAAGCGAACACAGCCCATGAAGAAACAGAAAAGGGGAAAGGCTATGCTGGAATCCAGAAACTTGGGTTCTCAACCTGGAAAGCTATCACTTGTTGGTCTTTTAAATTGTGATCTTTCTCCAGATTCCACCACGTACACACGCGCGCACACACACAACACACACACACACCCCACATCATCACATTTTGGGGCAATTGGGATGTTCCCAGGAAGTAATTACGAATTGAATGATCTTTTCAGTCAACTAATCACAATTCATTATTGGTTTTGAAATCTGTAATTATTTCTACATCCTTTATCAAAGGACAGCCTAATCTCTTTAATCCTTCAGATAGTATCTGCTAAAATCATGGGGCCTGAGGCAAAAATAGATTTTTTTTCCCCCTAAAGTACACACCCTTTCTAAATGAGTTCTTCTCAACTCTGTTGTCCTGTGCTAATGTGGAAACACACAGGATGAAAGTAGGAAGATATTCAATTAAAGAACCAACTGAGCCAGGTATGGAAATATTGCTGAATAGAAACTGATGGAATGAGAAGTATTCCTTCAATTTTCAGTGTTTCTTCTCCCTTGCTACCTCCCTTCACAGGTTATTCCACTTTTTAGAGAAAGTCTTTCCATTTAGTTGCCCATAATCTAGCACCAACTTTAGAAAAAAAGAAAAAGCTGTATCATTCCTTGGAAGACAAGAGATATTTTCTTTTGTTAGCACATTTATTGATGTTTAATTGGCATATAACAAACTGAATATATTTGGAGTACACAATAATTTTCATATACGTGAACATGTTCGCTTGAGATCATCGCCACAATTAAGATAGTGAGCATTTCCATCATCCCTCCAACTTTTGTCGTCCCCTCCCCCAGGCCTTCTCCTCAGACAACCATCAACCTGCTTTCAGTTTGCATTTGGTAGTATTTCATGTGAATGGAGTCAAACAGTATGCCTTTTTGTTTGTTTTGGGTCCAGCTTCTTTCACTGAGCATAATCATTTTGAGATTCAATCACCTTGTTGCCTGCATCAATTTTTTCATTCTTTTCAAATGTTGAGTATTATTCCCATGTGAATATACCCCAGTTTGTTGATAAATGACCTGTTGATGACCATTTGGGGTATTTTCAGTATTTGTCTATTGCAAATAAAGGTGCTATAAACATTTGTGTACAAGTCTTTGTGTGTACACAGTGTTTCTCTTCTCTTGGGTAAATGCTTAGGAGTTTAAGGTCAGGATCACTCAGTAGGTCTACGTGCAATTATTTGAGAAATTGCCACACTATTTACCAAAGTTGTACCGTTTGATATTCCTACCAGCAATGTATGGATGTTCCAATTCCACCTATCCTTGCGAACACTTGGTATGGTTCAGTGTTGTCATTGTAACCATTCTAATAGGTGTATGCTGGTATATTACTGTGGTTTAATTCGCAGTGGTTAAATCATCTTGAGGTCTTTTTGTTTACTTAGACCACTTATTTCCTATCTACATATTTTGTTTGATAATGTACAAATCTTCTGAGAAGTTTTGAGGTTTTTTTTTATTGTTACATTTTGAGAGCCCTTTGTATATGCTGTGTAAAAGTCCTTTATCAGATGTCATTTTGATCATTTTGTTTTGTTTTGCTTTTTTAGCTTATGGCTTGACTTAATTCTCTGTAAAAACAGTTTTAAATTTTGATGAAGTCCATTTTCATGTTTTTACTGGTGTTCCTAAGAACATGTTGCCAAACTCAAGGTCACAAAATTTTCTCCCGTATTTTCTTCTAGGCATTTTATAGTTTCAGGTTTTACATGGAAGTCTATAACTTGTTTTGGGTTAGTTTGTGAGTCATGTATTAAAGTGCTCTCTCTCTTGGGGCGCCTGGGTGGCGCAGTCCTTAAGCGTCTGCCCTCGGCTCAGGGCGTGATCCCAGTGTTCTGGGATCGAGCCCCACATCAGGCTTCTCCACTGGGAGCCTGCTTCTTCCTCTCCCACTACCCCTGCTTGTGTTCCCTCTCTCGCTGGCTGTCTCTCTCTGTCAAATAAATAAATAAAATCTTAAAAAATAAATAAATAAAGTGCTCTCTCTCTCTCATTATTATTATTATTTTTGCATATGAATATTCAATTGATTTAGCAACATTTGTTGAAAAGGCTATTCTTTCTTCACTACATTGCCTTTGCACTTTTGTCAACAGTTACCCATATGTTCATGGGTCTATTCCTGTCTCTCTATTCTGTTCCATCTATCTACTTATATATTTTACAACACCACCATGAATATCGCAGTTTCTCAAAATCACGTAGTGGCAATCCCTCATTGTTGTTCTTTTACAAGTTGTTTTGATTAATCTATGTCTTTGTATTTCCATGTTAACTTTTGAATTGGCTTGTCAATTTCTAAAACCTAACAAACAAAAAACCCTGTTGAAATTTTGAATGTGATTGCATTGAATCTATTAGAAAAATGTGGGGAGGGGCGCCTGGGTGGCACAGCGGTTAAGCATCTGCCTTCGGCTCAGGGCGTGATCCCGGCGTTATGGGATCGAGCCCCACGTCAGGCTCCTCTGCTATGAGCCTGCTTCTTCCTCTCCCACTCCCCCTGCTTGTGTTCCCTCCTCGCTGGCTGTCTCTATCTCTGTCGTATAAATAAATAAAATCTTAAAAAAAAAAAAATAGAAAAATGTGGGGAAAATTGAAATTTTAAAAGTACTGATTTGTTCATCTCATAAACAAGGTGTATCTCTTCATTTACTTGTGTCTTTAATTTCTTTAAGCAATGTTTTGTTATTTTCTCTGTATAGATGTTTCACATATTTTCTTAGATTATCATCATATATTTCGTATTTTTGATACTACTAGAGATGCTATTGTTCTCATTTGTAATTTTATTTTTTTAAAGATTTTATTTATTTGTTTGACAGAGAGAGAGGCAGTGAGAAAGGGAACACAAGCAGGGGGAGTGGGAGAGGGAGAAGCAGGCTTCCCGCTGAGCAGGGAGCCCGATGCAATGTGGAGCTGGATCCCAGAACGCTGGGATCATGACCTGAGCCAAAGGCAGCCGCTTAACGGCTAAGCCACCCAGGCTCCCCTCTCATTTGTAATTTTAATCTCCAGATGTTTCTTGATAGTACATAGAATCATAATAAACTTTTTTTATACTAATCTGCTATCCTGAAGCACTTATTTTTTCTAGTAACTTGTGTGTGAGTGTATTCCATTGGATTTTTACATAGATAATCATTTCATCTGCACATAAAGACACTTTTATTTCTTCCTTTCTGGATGATTTTTATTTCTTTTTTTAAAAAATATTTTATTTATTTATTTATTTATTTATTTATTTTTATTTTTAATTTTTTTTAAAGATTTTATTTATTTATTTGACAGAGAAAGACAGCCAGCGAGAGAGGGAACACAAGCAGGGGTAGTGGGAGAGGAAGAAGCAGGCTCATAGCGGAGGAGCCTGATGTGGGGCTCGATCCCATAACGTCAGGATCACGCCCTGAGCCGAAGGCAGACGCTTAACGACTGTGCCACCCAGGCATCCCAAGGATCATTTTTATTTCTTTTCCTTGATAGATTTCATAGACTAGACAGACCCTCTAGAAAACATTGAAAGAAAGTGGTGAGAGTGAAAGTCCTTATTTTGTTCTTGATCTTGGAAGAAATTAGTGTTAATACCATTAAGTATGGTGTTAATCGTATATTTTTCATAGATGTTCTTTATTCATTTGAAGAAGTTCCCTTTTATGCCTGGAATGCTGAGAGATTTTATCAGGAATGGGTATTGATTTGTCTACATCTATTTTTTCTACATCTATTGAGATGATCACATATTTTAATTTTTTTCTTTTTAATTTTTTAACATGATGAATTACATTGAATAATTATAAAAGGTTAAACCAACCTTGGGTTCTTGGGATTTATTATCATTTTAATATTTTGGTGGATTAGTTCTGCTAAATTTTGGTTTAGGATTTTTGCAAGTATGTTTATGAAGGCTATTGATATGCACTTTGCTTTTTGTGTAATGGCTTTGTCTGGTTTATGTTTTAGAGAAGTACTCCTCTATGTCAATTTTCTGGAAGGTTTTGTGTGGAATTGGTACTATTTGTTCATTAAGTGTTTGATATAGTTTTCCACTGAAGTCATCTGGACAGGGGTTTTCTTTTTTTTTTGTAAGATTTTTAAACAACAGATTCAGTTTAATGGATGTAATAACATTCAAATAATTTTTTCTTGAATTGGTTTGTTGGGCATTAGTGTCTTTCAAAGAATTTGTCCACTTTACCTAAATATTTAACTTCTCGACCTAACATTTTTCTTTGTATTTTCTTATTATCATTTTAATATCTCTAGAATTTGTGTTAATGCAACTTCTCTCATTCCTGACTTGTTAATTTTTGTCTTCTTTTTTTACTTAGTTTGGTTTAGAAGAAAAAGTTTTCTTCTTGATGAATCTTTTTTCATTAAATTTACTTTTTTTAAAAAAAGTAGTCTATTTGTTTTCTATTTTATTAATTTCCGCTTCAATTTATATTTTTTCTTTCTTTTTTTAAAAAAAGTAAAGTCTATTTGTTTTCTATTTTATTAATTTCTGCTTCAATTTATATTTTTTCTTTCTTCTACTTAATTATGTTTTAATTTGCTCTTCTTTTTCTAGTTTCTTAAGATGAAAGCTCAGTTCATTGATTTCAGATCTTTTCTTTCTTTTTAAATATAGCCATGTTGTGCTATATGTTTCCCCTTAAGCACTAATTGTAGTGGTATGCAACAAATACCTTTTTTTTTTTTTCTCATATTCATTCAGTTCAAAATACTTCCTAATTTCCCTTTAATTTCTGTTGTCTCAACAGGAAGCCCTCGGGAGCTTCCTGTTCCTGGGTAAAATCTGAAACTGCCTCATCTTCCTTATTGGGAGGGCAAGGGAAGACCAAAGAGAGGCAGGCTACTCCAGGTTGGGAGGTGGCAGGTTTAATAAGCAAAGGGAACTTACATACGAGGCTTGTCTCAGGTGGCAGCAAGACTAGTTAATCCCCCACCTATTCTCCAAATATTAAAAATTTATACAGAGGGCTTAACTAGGCTCAGCCATGCCCCTCAGGCATGTGTTCTCATCACCACATCATGGTCTCAAGGCTATAACCTTGGAGCAGCTCCTGGGAGCAGGAAAGGCAAGCAGAAACCACATTTGAAACACAGGGGAGGGAATGAGGGAACTCTGACTGCTGGTCCAGCTCACAGGTCAATTGGAGGTCAAGTCTTTTGGATGACCTTCCCCAAAACTTCACCCTTCATGACTGGCTTTTATAATCTCATGTATCCCCCTCTTCCACAAGGTGCCCTGAGCAGTCAGCAAGGGGTTTCACCAGCATGGAGGTGGCTCCTTTGGTGGCTATCTGGCTGCACTGGAGGGATAAGCCACAGCAATAATATAGGTACATGTAAGAGAAAACAATGGTTCTAAAATCAGTGACACATTTTTTCTACCGAGAGACCGATGATCCCAGCCATTGATTTATTAAGTCCCCTGGGCTGGGGGTTGGAACATTTAGGGCATTTACTTTGTCATTCTGTGACTTAATAAAGATAATACATTAGCAGATGTATTAGGTATGATCATGTAACATTCTGTTTGGATAATGGCACCGGTGCCTCCTTGAGAGGTAGTGATAATGTCTAAGGCCATTCTATTTCTGAAGACTCTCATTAGAGTCATTTCAGCATTCAGTAAGGACAGGTTGTGTTGACTGTCATTTAAGACTTGTTGGATGAACTTAGTTAGGGCTTCTATGTGTGCCATAACATCCTCTAAACCAACAGGAAGCAAACATAGCAGTCAAACAATGAACTAGTAGAAAACAGAATGTGCCTACTTGGCCTTGAGGAGAGGGAGGTTGGCAGTTTTAGGAACCTGACCTGGTTGTGCATACCTCTGAGGGAGGCAGCACTGTCAGGCATAAGGAAATGGACTGGGGACAAGATATGTCAGACCAGGACCCCTATCTTCTCCTCTCTTTCAATGATGCGTGTTGCATTCCATGTATATATTTCAACAGGTCCATCTTGCATCTGGACAACAGAATTTCAGTGGAGATTGAATAGTTTCCCCTCACCCAGAGGGTGCAAAGTAACTCACCCATTTTGGGGGGAGGTCCTATTGCAAATTCGAGTAGATAATTTCCCCCCCAGTCATAATGGGGCTTTGTGCTCTCGACACCACAGAACATTGATCCTCAGTGAGAATCAGGTCGATGGCTGTTTCCCAAGACTTCTTATGGTATTTGTGCCTCAGCCAGAGTCCCCAGTCTGGCATATGGGGCAACAGGCCCTACTGGTTGATCATTCAAATGTATTAAAGCCTGGGATAGTACTTTAGCCCACCCAGTCAAGGTGGTTTTACCTGTTAATAATTTAATCTGCTGTTCTAATATTTCATTTTTCGTTTCTACCAACCCTGATGCTTGCCATTTCTGGAGATGATGGAACATCCAATGTCAAATCTTTTTCCCAGTCTTGTACATCATGACCTTTGAAATGTGACCCCTCACTACAGTCTATCCATAATACTTAGTTCTCTCATCCCCTAATGGTGGCAGCCTGGTTTCCCAGTGAGGGGGAAAAGCTTGGATTAAGTCAGATTCATTGTCCACACAAACCAAGGCATGCTTAGAACCCTCACTCAGAGAAAGGGGGCCAATATAATTAATTTGTCAATCCCTTACTGGCTGGGAACTTCAGTGGGTGGTCCCAGATTCTTTTGGCAGTTGTCTTGGGCATTGTTTAGAATACACAGGAAATGCTGTTATTTCATTAACCAAGTCACTGTACTTCAAGGGCAGTCCAGCATCCTTGGCAATATACCATCCAGCCAGGCACTGTGGTGGTCAGTCCTTCTATGCACCCAATCTGATGAATCCATTGAAGGGTTAATAGACAGGGTTCGTAACTGAGCTGGAACATAGCTTTCTGACTGCCCGGGGCTGTCAGTGCCTTATAAGCTGGGACGTAGAGGACAGTGAAAAGTGCCTCAGCCTCTTGCAGATGGACCCAAAAGTCTTTTCACGTATCCTGTCCCCAAAAGGGCTTGTATATGATCATCCATCCCTTGCCTTCCCATTGTCCAAGCCATGGGATTAATCCCTCTGAAAACAGCCCAACTGTCAGTGCAAAGGGTTAATGACCAGGACTCATGAGTGATCACCAGACAGATGGCTTTGAGCTCAGCCCACCAGCTGCTGCACCAGCAGCTGCGTGAGAGGCTCTACCTGGAGGAACACTGTGTATACCACTAAGAGCTGTTGCTCTGTAGGGGTCTAATGCGTTTCTGTCCCCTTACAGAGCCAGGACCAAAATCCTAGGGGCACTCCCCGTTCGGCTGTTTCTGCCACAGTGCTCAACTCCTCCCTTCTGGAGTCATACACACATGTAACCCAAATGGTAGCGCTGATTGAGAGATGCCCAGAGCTTTAATCTACTTAACTCTAACTTTTGCTTTTCATTGCTGCTCTGATCCCCTGCCCCATATGCACCCTTTCTTTAGCAGCCAGTAAAAGGAGTGGAGGCACTGGGCCAGGTGGAGAATGAAAGTCTTCCAGAACCCCATGATCCCTACAAAGGCTTAAAGATTCTTAATTATAGTTTTGGGGGCAAAATGGGTTTTATCAGACCAGACAACATCCAAAACATTATAACAGTGATTGGGCTTTGGATTTTCGGTAGGTCCATTACCTTCTCCCTTACGGATGCTCTAGCAAAGTCTGCAGAGTGTCCTGCAGCAGAGGCCAGTCTTCCCATGTTAACATTGGATCATCAGTGTAAGAAGCCCATTTTACTGACGTGGGAAAGGACAACAGGGACAGGTCCCAGCTACCATCCCATACATGGTAGGGCTGTGCAGGTAGCCTTGCGGGAGCACGGAAAGGTTCATCATTGTCCCTCCCACATGAAGGCAAATAGATTTTAGTTATCAGAAACCTGTGCTTGTCCAAGTCTTTTCCATGAATCTCCTTTAAGATGAAGCACTTTTACAAGATTTTTTAAAAACCAAAGCATCAGAGTAAAACAATAACTGCAAATGACAAAAAACTTAAAAATGGCCATGCTTAAAGACTTGATGAGAATTCATCATGATGAAATTGACAAGGGAATTTGGTTATTTCTATGACATACTTTTTAGAATTGTGATTGGTGGGCATCTGGGTGGCTCAGTTGGTTGCGTCTGCCTTTGGATCAGGTCATGATCTCAGGATCCTGGGATCCAGTGCCACATCAGGCTCTGCTCAGCAGGGAGTGTGCTTCTCCCTCTCACTCTCCCTCAGTGCTCTCTCCCCCCCTCCTCTCTTTCTCTCAAATAAATAAATAAAATCTTTAAAAAATTGCGATTGGTAATGATGAGGGAGCGGAAGGCAAGCTGAAGACAAAGCAGAAGCTGACACCCTGCAACCCCCTCCCCCCCATGGGATGTATGCAACATTCCTCAGGCACTCCTGGCTGCCCTAAAGGACAAAGAAACAGTCCTTACTACCTACAGCCCATTGACAAGTCCTTGAAATAGGCATGGTGACATTCCTCTAGGAACTCAGCAGCCTCGATGTTAATACTTGACTAAGGGCAAAAGGCAGTCCTAGCCTGACCCCCTCCCCTCCACCAAGATCCTGTAAGTCTACTTTAACGTATAAAAATTCCTTTGGAAACTTCCTTTATCTCTAACCCCCCAAGATACGTGTTGGCAATCATCCCCCAAGCATATGGCCCATCGATATATATCTGAAGGGTCTCATGACTAAGGTTTTATTAGACGGTAATAAAAGACCTTTTCCCAACAGCAGCTAGCCCCCTCAAGGTCCTGGAAACCTTGCTTCCAAAATTCCTTAGAGACTTACGCTATCCCTAACCCCTTCCCAACTTGAGGGTATATAATGGGCCATTCCTCACAACCCCGGTGCAGCAGACCTTTCTGCCCACGGGTCCTGTCCCCATGCTCTAATAAACCACCATTTTGCACCAAAGATGCCTCAAGAATTCTTTCTTGGTCGTCGGCTCCGGACTCCACCCCACTGAACCTCACTGATGTTCCCCAACTTCATCAGTAACATTATACCAGGACATATCAGATATTAGAAATTTTATACAAATACACCCTAAAGAAAGTTCAGCATCACTTCTGATTTGACAATGCTTCTCATGAAATTTAACATAGACAAAAAAATTGCATAGTTGTGAAAAACAGCAAAAACGACAAAACCTTAGATCTTTTAATAGACAAGAATTGGTTTCCTAAGTAATAAAAAACCTGGTAAAGACAAAACATGAATATTTTCTAGGCAGATTACATTAAAAGTAAAGGAAAACCTTTGTTTATAATTTCTTATTAAGAGTAGAGCCATAATCTACAAAACTTTGTCGTCCTAACAGAGAGAAAACCAAATTTTCATTTTGCTATGGTATACATTGAAATCAAAACTCTTCTCTAAGACAAACAACCAAAAACCCTACATAAATCAATTCCAATCTTAGCTTGACTACAGGTAAAATTATTTTCTCAGTATTCCTTTTCGACAAACCTCCCGCAACTTCTGAACCCATTCATCTGACATTCCAAAATTCCGGCCGTGAATCGGGTACCCACTCCCATGGCTTAAGCTTTTCACTGATATTTGTGATCTTTTGGCAGCTGTAGACTAGTTTTGGGGCAAGGGGACTTCTACAGCACTGTGTATTTTAAAAAGACTTTCTCCCCCTTTTTTTCCTTCAGTCCCTGCAAAGGTTATCTATAGGGTGTTTACATTTCGAAGACATGGTGAAATTTACAACTCAAAAGGACACAGAAAGAATATAAGTTTTCTCTTGGGAGTTTTGGGGTAATTGCTGTTTAAAATTTTCTTTGTATAAAAGATCCCAAGTCATGGGGTTTTTTGTCTGTTCCCTCATCAATCACCATAATAGCCTCCTCTTCATTTTCATCTTTCCCAGAAATTCCACTTCTTAATTGGGCTTTGTCACCAACGCCTGGGTCTTAATCAGTGGCAACTTGCATCCTCCTAGCTTTGCAAAACAGCACGCTAAGCACTCCAGCTGATTATCCTGCTCTCCCACCAGGGCAGTCAGTCCCAAAGCTACAGGACTACAGGACCCACACATCCTGCTCTAAGGTAAGCTCTTCTAACTTTCTTACTTTTTTTTTAAATAATTTTTATTTTGTTGTATTAGTCACCATACAGTACATCCCCAGTTTTTGATGCAGTGTTCCATGATTCATTATTTGCGTATAACACCCAGTGTATTAAGGAGGGCTCTTCTAGCTCTAGTTGGGCATCGGTGCCCAGCTGATGCAGCAACCATACGCTTCCCTTCTCTGCCACATTGTGCTGTCCTCAGTTTCTCCAATAAGCACATTACAGCAGCCAGCACTTTCGGGGTGTCCCTGGAGTCATGCAGTGGCCCACAAGCATTTGACATATGGACCACCCCTCCCTACATAAAAGTCAATGGATCCCCTGAAGATCCCTCTTTCCAGTGTCCTGGCTGGCTCACCACTTGTTGGTTCGTAACCCTGTTGGGAGTTTCCTCCACGTAGTCTGAAACTAGCCCCGTATTCACCAAGGGCAGAGAGAGATGAAGGAAAGAGGCAGGCCTTTCCAGATTGGTAGGTGGCAGGTTTAATAAGCAAAGGAAACTTATATACAAAGCTTGTCTTGGGCAGTCATGAGACAGTGAATCCCCACACCCATCAATTTAAAAGTTTACGTAGAGACCTTAATTAGGTCCAATCACTTACACAATGCCAGTGTTCTCAGCACCACATCACTCTCTCAAGCCTATGTCCTAGAAGCAGCCCCTGGGAGTGGGAAAAGCAAGAGGAATCATATCCAAAAGCAGAGGAGGAGGTGAGGAACCTCCCAGGGGTTAGCTCACAGGCCAATTAGCAGTTACATTTTTTTTTTTCTTCAATAACCTTCCCCAACAACTTCTTTGATCAATTGGTTATTTAGAAATGTGTTATTCCGTTTCCAAATATTTGGGGATTTTCCAGATATCATTGTGCTATAGGTTTTCAATTTACTTCTGTTCTAGGCAGAGAACAAACTTTCTATGACTTTATCTTTTAAATTTAGTGAGACCTGTTGTTAAATTTTTCTTGTATCCTTAAGGAGAATGTGTATTCTGCTGCTGTTAAGTGGAGTGTTCTAAAAATGTACATCAGATGAAAGTGGTTGATGACAGTTCAAGTCTACTATATCCTTGATGATTTTTTGGAGTCTATTATCCTATCAATTATTGAAAGAGAAATATCTAAACCTCTGACTATAGTTATAGTTTTATCTGTTTCTCTTGTAGTTCTATCAGTTTTTGCTTCATATATTTTAAAGGTCTGTTAATAGAGGCATAAATATTGTGGATTGTTATTCTCTCTTGAGGAATACAGGGGTATCATCATGAAATGAACTTCTTCATCTCTGTTAATAATGTTTGCTATGTATCTATCTGTCTAAAACTAATGTACCCATATAGCCACTCCTGGTTTTCTCTAAGTAATGTTAACATGGTATATTCTTTTCAGTCCTTTTACTTTTTTTTTTTTTAAGATTTTATTTATTTACTTGAGAGTGAGCAAGAGTGAGAGAGAGAGCACAGAGGGAGAGGGAGAAGCAGACTCTCTGCTGAACAGAGCCTGATGCAGGACTTGGTGCCAGGACCCGGAGATCATGACCTGAGCCTAAGGCAGAGACGCTTAACCGACTAAGCAACTAAGGCGCCCTAGTCCTTTCACCTTTAACATATTTTTTTCTCTTTACACTTCGAATGTGTTTCTTTTAGGTGACATATAGTTGAGTCTTGCTATTTTATATAATTCGACAATTTCTGTCCTTTGGGTGTTTACACCATTTACATTTAATGTGATTTTTATATAATTAGATTTAGAATCTTTCTGATATTTATTTTCCATCTGTCTCAACTTACCTTTGTTCCTTTTTCCTTTTCCTGCCTCCTTTTTTCAAAAAAGATTTTATTCATTTATTTGAGAGAGAGAGAGTGTGCATTGACATGAGTAGGGGAAGGGGCAGAAGGGGGGGCAAGAAGCAGATTCCCTGTTGAACTCAGAGTGAGGAGCGCAATGTGGGGCTCGATCCCAGGATCCTGAGATCATGACCTGAATCGAGGTCAAATGCTTAACTGATGAGCCATCCAGGTGTCCCTTCCTGCCCACTTTTGTATTAATTAACTATCCCATTTTATCTCCCTGTTGACTTATCAGCTATTTCTCTTCATTATGGTTTTTTTTATACTTATTTCAGGATTTATAATATACATCATAACTTATTGAAGTGATATGCAACTTCAAGTATAGGAAGAGAACCTTACAGCAGGATACTTCCATTTCTCTTCTCCCAGCTGTCATACTAATGGTACCATACATTTCATTTTTATATATATTATAAACACCAAAACACATAGTTATTATTTTTGCTTAAAGAGTAAATCCTCTTTTTTTTTTAAGATTTTATTTATTTATGAGAGAGAGAGCACATGCTCTGGGGAAGGGAGGGGAGAAGGAGAGAGAATCCCCAGCAGAGGCAGGGCTTGATCCCACAACTCTGAGATCATGATCTGAGCCAAAATCAAGAGTTGGCTGCTCAACTGACTGAGCCACCCAGGTGCCCCAAGAATAAATCATCTTTTAAAGACATTTAAATAATAATTTAAGAAACCTATGTATTTACCCATGTAGTTACGATTTCTGATGCTCTTCATTTTTTCCCCCTAGATCTGCATTATCATCATGTGATATTTTCACTTGTCTTAAAGGACTTCCTTTATCATTTCCTATTGAGAAGGTCTGTTTGTGAAGAATTCTGCTTTTTGACCAAGTTTGGCAAAATTTAAGCTACTAAGCTATTATCTATTCAAATATTTATTCTGAACCCCTCTCCCCTGCCACACACACTCTTCAGGGATGCCAATCACATGCATATTAGGTAGCCAGAAGTTATTCCACAGTACCCTAAGCTTTTTTCTTTCCTTTTCCCTCCCCTCTCTCCCCTCCCTTCCTTATTTCCCTTTTAAAGTTATTTCTCTCATGTTTCACGATTGATAGTTTCTATTGTTATATCTTCAAGTTCATTGATCTCTTTTGCTGAGTGTCTGTCATTAATATCTTCCTGTGGTTTTCAACTTACTCTTCATAGTTTTCATTTCTAGACGTGTGATTTATTGCTGTTTGTTGTTGTTGTTGTTTTTAAAGATTTTATTTTTAAGTCATCTCCACACCCAATATGAGGCTCAAACTCACAACCCAGAGATCAAGAGCCGCATGCTCTATCCACTGAGCCCACCAGGCCCCCTACTGTTTTTAAAAATATCTTCCATGTCTTTATGCAGTTTATGCATATGTTCATATTAAGAACTTATGAAGTATTTGAATGTCTGCACCTTTTAATTCTAACTATTTTAATTTCTGTACCTTTTATTGATTTTTTATTTTTTTATTATTATTTTTTTTAAGATTTTATTTATTTATTCGACAGGGAGAGAGACAGCCAGCGAGAGAGGGAACACAAGCAGGGGGAGTGGGAGAGGAAGAAGCAGGCTCATAGCAGAGGAGCCTGATGTGGGGCTCGATCCCATAACGCCGGAATCACGCCCTGAGCCGAAGGCAGACGCTTAACTGCTGTGCCACCCAGGCGCCCCCGTACCTTTTAATTCTAACCTCTGAGCTGTTTTTTTTTCTCCTCATGACCTCATCTCCCATAAGGGTCATGTTTTTCTGATTCTTGGCATGACTGTTAATCTTCAATTGAAAGCCAGGCATAGTTAATTTTACCTAAGTCAATGCTAGATATTTTTATGTTCCTTTAAATATTCCTACATTTTATTGTGAGATGCATTTGAATTATATAGAAACAGTGCAGTGTTCCTGGTTATTCCTTTTGTGATTGTTGGGCAGTACCAAGGAAGTTCTCACCCCAGGGTTAACCGTTCTCTGTAACCAAGGGAAGATTTTCTGAGGATTCTTCTCAGTGGTCTATGAATTGTGCTCTTTTCCATCCTTGCTGTTGAGAAAAGGGCAGTATTGCCTGCCCTGAGTGAACACTGCATGGTATTTCCCCTGTTCTTCTTGGAGGGTTCTTTTTCCCGGTTTTCTGGCAGTTTCCTCACACTCATGCTCTGATCTGTCCCCTGCTGATTGCTCATGGTGGACCCTCTGCAAATGCCTTCTCTCTCTGAGTAGCTGTTTCTCTTGCATTTTTCTCCAAATTCCTGCTGCCTTTGTCTTTCTCAATTCAGGTGTTTTCTAGTAACTTCCGCAGTTCCCCTTCCCTGTGTGTGGCCTGCAAACTGTAAACATGACAGGCTGGGGCAATCCTAGAGCTCACCTTGTTTGTTTTCCATCTCCCATGAATCATGGCCCCTTGTTGTCTGATAAGCAATGTTTTGAAAACTGCTGCTTTATGATTTGCTTGCTTTTGTTTGTTTCAAGTTAAAAGGTAAATCCATCTTGGCTTTAAGCAAAAGTCCAAGAGAAGGATTTCATAATTCAGTACTTACACTTTTCTTTCTGTTGGAGCTACTGATGTCTCTGAACAAAGATAGGTTGGGCTGAAAGAATCCCGGAAAAAAAAAAATTCTTGTCCAAGACTAGAACATGAATTTCTTGCCTCTGTGTCTAGAATAGTTTCTATTTCAAAGCTGATGACAAAGCTGTCTTTGTAAGCCAAGCTGACAGTGTCTGTGAGTCACTGTCCAGTCGTCACACTTGCTATTTCTGTCTCTAGTTCTTACAGACATTGGTGGCTCGTCTTCCTAAACCTTAGATTCAGAGGCAATGGACCTCATTTGATCAATTTTGGGATCTCTCTCCCTCTCTTTCTTAGCTTAGGTGACTGTTTATTGATTGGTTTAAATCGCTTTAAACAATAAGGTTATTGTTAAGCCACTACTGCTTTTGGTCTGTACCCTATTTACGTATACCCTGAAAGCAAAGGCTGAGTTTTACATTTTTAAAGCATTATTTTAAAAAAATATGCAGCAGAGACTGTAAGTGGTCCACAAAGTCTAAAATATTTACTCTCATTCTTTGTACATAAAAGTTTGCTAACTCCAGATATAAATAACTTAATGTTTATGCCTTGTTTATTTCTCATTAAAGATGTGCACAGGGACCCTGAATTTGGACTACATGAGTTCAAATCCTAGTCTATTACTATCTCTGTTGTCTAAGGTAAGTTACTTGGTATCTTAGTACCTTGATTTCCTTAAGTGAAGTCTTTAATGGATGTCTTACTACCTTGATTTCCTTAATTGAAAGATACAGGTCATGTTAGTAGCTCATAGATCCTCATATCACATCTAGTAGCTCATAGATAGAGAATTTAATGGGATCATATTTATATAATAGCTCACGTAGTGCCTAAGATTTGTCGAGAGTTCAAGAAATGTTAGCTATTTATGCTATTAGTTCGTTTTCTTCCTGTCTTTATAAAGTCGTACAAGTGTTTCTGTTTTTAGTAGTAGATTCTCAACTTCTTACAACAAATTTTGGCCAAATAACTTGAAGACTTTCTTAACCTAGGTTTAATTGTGTTTGTAAACATTGCTTAGAATTTGTTGTTGTTGGGGCGCCTGGGTGGCACAGCGGTTAAGCGTCTGCCTTCGGCTCAGGGCGTGATCCCGGCGTTATGGGATCGAGCCCCACATCAGGCTCCTCCACTATGAGCCTGCTTCTTCCTCTCCCACTCCCCCTGCTTGTGTTCCCTCTCTCGCTGGCTGTCTCTATCTCTGTCAAATAAATAAATAAAATCTTTAAAAAAAAAAAAAAAGAATTTGTTGTTGTTGTTGTTGAAATAGTGTGCTGTGGAATGTACCCTGACTTGGCACTTGTTTCCTTAACCATAAAAAAAAAATACTGTTCAACATTTCTTCCTTTCCACTTTGTAAAGATTTTCTAAGTTAATCAAGGCTCTGCAAGGCACTTGGGTCAGTATGAGAATATATGGTATATAAGTGAATATTATTTCAAATATTGGGTTACCTTAGAGTGTTTCGCAGAGTTAGGCTGTGCTGGTTTGGAGACATGAACAGAATATGTATGCTTTCCTGATTCTATCATTCAAGTTTTTACATCTTAGTAAGTAAAATGAGCAAATTTTAAATATCCGATCTTCATCTCTTAATATCTCCAAACGTACCTTCTTTACACCTACATTTACTTTCAACTTCTGCCTCGCCATGATCCTTTTTGCCTCTCCTCACCCCTTCAGTGTACATGGTATTAATCTGTCAAGGATTCTGTGGACCAGAGAATTGATGGACTACTAGTTTCCTGGGAGCAAATTTTTAAAATGAAAGAGAAGTAAATGGTTCTGAGCGTTTGCGCAGTTAGGAAACTCAGAATTCTAAGTAGGAGTACTAGTCCTTTGGCTTGTACCGGGACCATAAGGAAATCTAAGTGGCTTTGAACATTATTGAGTTGGCCCTTAGTTAGGACACATTTAAACCTAATGATCCATATTATACGTCAGTTAAAAGTTACGTGCCTCAGCTCTTCCCTGGTTTTTTTACTCCATTAAGAGCACAGCTGACAGATCATTTATAATTCTACCATTAGAGACGAGACAATCCAGTAGTAGTATAAATTATTTAAGTTCAGTAAAGTGGCCTGTAAGACTGACAGCAGAAATCTACCTCAATATATTCGTAAATGTCAAATGATCTGACTTCGCTAAGCTCTTTTCTGAGATATGCTTGTATAGGACCAAGCCTTTTGTTTGTTTGCAACAAATCTCAAACATTAACAAAAACATTTAAAGGAGCAATTTTTCCAAACATTATAACCATCAAATTAAGCACATGTGTTACATTTTGGAAAGAATGTAAGATACCTACTATATAACTTTAAAATAGCTGATTATATAGTTCAGTAACTTAAATACCAAAATAATAGTATCAGAATGTTTTGTTTTCTCCAAGTTATTCTAATTCACTTTCACAGAGAGATGTGGATTAAATGTTTTTGTCATTTACTTTTTTTTTTTTTTTGGTTATTCATTCATTTAACAGCTGTCTTGAGGGCCTTCTTTCTTTGATACCAGCAGGGCAGACAGTAATGAATATACATAGAGCCTATTCTCATGCTGCTTACAATCTAGTGTGGGGGGAAGAAAGACAACAATTGAATTAAAAATAGCTACATGTATACAATTTTATTCATTTATTTAAAAATCAGGGGTGCCTGGGTAGCTCAGTCGGTTAAGCATCCCACTATTGGTTTCAGCTCAGGTCATGAGCTCATGGGTCATGAGAGTTGGGCTCCTTGCTCAGCTGGGAGGCTGCTTGAAGATTCTCTACCTCTGCTCGCCCCCACCTTCCATGCTTTTGTGTGCTCTCTCTCTCTCTAAACAATAAATAAATAAAATCTTTAAAAAAATAAAAATTAAATAAACATACATGGCAATAATATAGATGCCTTTAAGCAGAGTGGAAGTCACATTTTTTATCATGAATCAGGTCCAGCCTGCAGAAATTCTTCAGTTTTACTCACAAATGAATAAAATAGATTTCATTTCCTCTAATTTGTCTTGAAATTCCTAATACAAAGCAGCAGATGGCACCATCACCTCGTTCACACCAGCCAAATTTTGCTAACTGTTTTTGGTTAATTTTTCCTGACTTCACTCAGATCACACACTCTATGGAATCTGTTTTCATTCTTTTAGTTATCCTGTACCTCTCATATTCTCCATCCAAGTTTCCCAATAGAGATTTGAGACCCATCATCCCCATTTTACTGGTGAAGAAACAAGCAGATAAAAAAAAAAAAAATTAAACAACATATATAAAGTCAATCAGTGACAGAATCAGGAGCAGCCAGGCAACATGATGCATTTAATAGAACATGGACCTTGAATATAGAAGTTCTGCCAATAAGAAGTTCTGAGAGGTATTTTTCCCCCTCTGCAATTTAAGTCCCTCATCTTGGGTTGCTTTCTCTATCAAAAAAAAAAAAAAAAAAAAAAAAAAAAAAAAGAGAAAAACACTGTTTTTGTTATAAAAAAAAAAAAAAAAAAAAAAAAAAAAAAGAATGGGATATACCAGGTGAATAACTTCCAACTATTTTGTGGGTTCAATTGCTTTTCTTCTAAGTGAAATTATATGTGAAATTCCTACATATAAAACAAGCAAAATCCAGGGTGCCTGGCTGGCTCAGGCAGTAGACCATGTGACTCTTGAGCTTAGGGTCCTGAGTTCAAGCCCCATGGCCCCTACTTCAACAACAACAACAAAAACCACAAGCAAAATCAGAAATGCTCTAGTTGTATCACTGCCAGGGCAGTCTAGAGATTTCCCTGTTTGTTCTGTCCTGTATCACATTTTGTTGTATCTTTCTTCCCATTAAAGATGATTCTGAGTTCAAAGGTACAGGAGAAAATGAAAATACAGTCGATGCAGTCATGTTCAACTAAAATGTGAATGCCCAATGTAGCCACAAAAGTAAACACGATGGAGAAAGAAGAGCCACTGTCGGTGGAAGAGAGAGGGACAATGCCACAGGTAACTTTACACGAATAAATGCACAAAAAACACTTCCCACTTGAAAATGATACCCACTGCCCTTTGTTTTCCTTTGCTCCCCAAAGGAAATTTAAGGACAACTTGGTTGTGATTAATCAATTGGATCACTTGATTAATTAGATTGTGATCTAATTGTGATCAATTCGAATTGCCAATAGTTCGGTTCTTTCGTAAGGTGTATAATTGCTTGTTTTCTTCCCCCTGCACCCCCAATTAAACACAGTTCTGGAGACACTGTACTAGACATTGGACATAGAATACCCATAGAGACAGAATTCTTGTCTTTTTGGAGTTTTTAAACTGGATCAGAGAGTAGAATTGGATAATTTTAGGCTTTAATATAGGAAGGCAAATGTATATATTTTGCACATATATTATTACTTTTAAAGGTTTTTTAACTCATTTATACATTGATCCAATGTGTATTTATTGCAAATGTGACATGAATCAGAAGCTAGTGTAGGTTCTTGGGATATTTCACTGAATAAGACAAACGAAATTCTTTTTTTTTTTTTTAAAGCCCCTTTGAGGCAGTAGGATTTCTTTTTTTTTTTTTTTTTAAGATTTTATTTATTTATTCGACAGAGATAGAGACAGCCAGCGAGAGAGGGAACACAAGCAGGGGGAGTGGGAGAGGAAGAAGCAGGCTCCTAGCGGAGGAGCCTGATGTGGGGCTCGATCCCGTAACGCCGGGATCACGCCCTGAGCCGAAGGCAGACGCTCAACAACTGTGCCACCCAGGCACCCCAAGACAAACAAAATTCTTAACTCATGGAGCTTACAAACCTGTGAACAGGGGGAGTCTAATTATAAACAGATGAGTGATTTTCAAATAATACGAAGTGCTTTGAAGAAAAAAATAAAGAATGGTGTGATTCAGAATGATGGGAAAGCACGCTTGATGTGTTCTGCTTCAGACTGAGGAATCAGGGGAGACTGCCCAGAAAGAGTGATGTTTGCACTAAGAACTGATTGTCTGGAAAAATCCTGCATGCAAAGTTCTGAAGGCAAAGCGTGTAGCCAAAGTATAAGTGCGAAGTCTCTCAGACAGGAGCAAATCGGTGTGTTTGTGTGATAAAAAGGCGGCCAGTGGGGCTGAGAGGTATAGTCAAGCAGGCGATGTGAGGGTAGTGAACTATCTGCAGAGAATTTAAAACATAACAAAATTTATTAAAAATCAGTCCGCTTTTCATCACCAACAATACTTAAAATGCCAATGATAAAATACTCGCTGAAAATGTATTTTGCTGCCCAAAGTTTTGAACAATTTTTGTAATTATTGTTTAGTTTTAAAACTCTGTTTATTCATCTCCACACTCAGTTCTCGTTATTCACAGTAGTTATCATCTATGACGTGACAGCGAACACTGAATAACTATTGCTTCTGGGGGAAATAACAGGGTTACGTTTCTGTAACATCTGGTCACAACAGTTTCTGTCAACAGATTAATACATACGCTTGTTTTAGATACGTTTCTTTTTAAAGACACCTTAGCAAATATACAATGTTGTTTCATTAACATTGAACTCGTAGCCAACAGCACTGTAACTCAGGACTGCATAAAGCTTACCTCACACACATATTTTCTCTGTAAGGCGCATCACAGCCTTCTTGAGCTTAGAACGCCACACTGCATTTCAGCACGATGTTTGAGAGCATTTTAAGCAGTGCAGTTACCTACAAAGAATGAAAAAAAAAAAAGGCACTAAATAGACCGTGAAAAGGACACTCTTTCATAGTATGATAGTTGGAACTAGAAGGCGGTGTTGTTTTGTTCAAACTCATCTGGAATCAGGCATGTTGTATTGTAGGGGCCCAGGGCAGGCTGCCCCAAGATGGGCCACTTTGGCATAGCGAGTATTTTCAGTTAAAAGTAAATCTAAGGGACGCCTGGGTGGCTCAGTTAGTTGGTGGTCTGCCTTCAGCTCAGGTCATGATCCCGGGGTGCTGGGATCAGTCCCACATGGGGCTCCCTGCTGAGCTGAGCAGGGAGCCCACTTCTCCCGCTGCCTGCTGCTCCTCCTGCTTGCACTCTCTCTCTCTCATGAATAAATAAAAACTTTAAAGAAAAAGAAAAAGATTAAAAAAAAAAAAAGTAAATCGAAACCCAGCAGATGCAGGAAACCTCTCTGCTTCTCCTACAGCTGCCTGAATTTACGTTGGAAAGGCAAGCCTGAAACTGGCAAAGGGCTGTGAACAGAGACTCCTCTTTACTGAAGGAACTTACCTGCATAATAGGACAACCTTGTTGGGGCTCCTGGGTAGCGCAGTCATTAAGCGTCTGCCTTTGGCTTAGGGCGTGATCCCGGCGTTTCGGGATCGAGACCCACACTCTCACTGGATGGCTGTCAAATAAATAAATAAATAAAGTCTTAAAAAAAAAAAAATTAGGACAACCTTGTTTTTCCAAACATCTCTTTTCACCTTCCTGCTAATGGCCTTCCTCCCTTTTGTGTCCTCAGATCCTCCCCATCTCCTTAGCTCGTATAAGCTTCCTCTTGTCTTCCTCTCATCTTTGGAATCTCTGTCCGCTCCCTACGCCTATTATGTTTGATTTTCTCCTGTTACTTTGTCTCCTGTAGTTTGATTGTAAGTCCAACTAGAAGGACCACAGGGCAGAGGAAGGTCTTCCTCCCCGACAGTGAGGATCAAACTTTCCACTATTCTGTGCATGCCTGTGAATGATCATGAAAGAGCCCTGATTACTGATTTGGGATTACAATGAAATTTTAGCAAGTAGGCAAATTTGTAATTCTGGAATCCATGAACAACGAGGATCAACTTATCTGTGTATATAGATCTATATTTATATCTACATAGGCTTCAAATTAGCAGTTTTATGTCCCTTTTCCTTTAGTATATATTGTGTTCTACATGAAAGTTAATTCACAGAACTAGTTGTGGTTGCGGAACAATTTGGGATGGTTTGGAATTGCTCAAGTTCACTCAGAGTACTACTTGGTTCACATTGCTTGCAATTACTCATTAAGGAATATTTCTGTGTTGAAAGTGTAGATTTGAAAAATCAACAGCTAGCATTGCCCAGTGATTATAAAGTCCAAAAGACCGAGTTTGAGCTACTTCTATTCATTCTATGTGACAATTTGCAATTATCGTTTGTCTTTATACAGTTTTTCAACCTGCAGAGAAATTTGAAAGTTTCTAAAACGTATCCTAAGAAAACAAAGACGTGAACAATATTGCAATTTCTGGAATCACTGTGAAATAGGATTTTTATAAATTTTTCCACACATATTCTATGTATAAGTCTTCTTCCTATTTATATATCTGTTGCTTCAGTGAAAGAAATTTTTTCAAAATGAATATGAACAAAAAAATGGTTGTAAGTCAGTTTTGAGCAAAGATGAATTGATGTCTAGATACACAGTCTAAACGCGAACATGTAAAAATGATTAATTTTGACAATATCATTGACAAATTTGGAGAAGGTAAGGGACACAAACAGAAATTGTAATATTATTGATTACGGTGACATACCTATATATAAGTATAAATTCCTCTCCCTTTCCAAAAAAATAAGGGCATTAATGTAAATGAAAAGATTTTATCCATTTAATTAGGAGTATTTTGTACAATGTTTATTTTTATTTTAATATACATGTTTATTCACACATTTTAATTTTTATCGGCATTATTTTATATACGACCTTAAAAAATATTTTATTTATTTATTTGAGGGAGAGAGTGCATGCGCGAGCTGGGGGAGGGGCGAAGGGAGAGGGAGAGGCAGAGAATCCCAAGAAGACTCCTGCAAGTGCAGAACCCCACATGGCGCTTGATCCCATGATCTAGAGATCATGACCTGAGCCGAAACCAAGAGTTGGTCACCTAACTGAAAAAGCCACCAGACACCCCTATCTAATATACAACTTTCAACAAAAAAAATTCACTACCTACATGTGTTTTTTGACCATTATTATTCATTCATTCCATTTCATGAGCATTACTGAAAACTATTTCGTTGTGTAAAGGAGAGGAAAGTAAAAATCAAAAATAAAACAAAACAAAAATAATAGTCGGGGTGTTAAATATGCTAGGTACATCGCTGCTTAAGAACTCAAGGATTAACTAATATAACAAAATAAAAATTATTAAAAAAAGAACTCAAGGATTAGTGAGGAAAACAGTTATAAGCATCTATCAATAAGAAAATGACACATAGGGGCGCCTGGGTGGCACAGCGGATAAGCGTCTGCCTTCGGCTCAGGGTGTGATCCCGGCGTTATGGGATCGAGCCCCACGTCAGGCTCCTCCGCTATGAGCCTGCTTCTTCCTCTCCTGCTCCCCCTGCTTGTGTTCCCTCTCTAGCTGGCTGTCTCTCTCTGTCAAATAAATAAATTTTAAAAATCTCAAAAAAAAAAAAAGAAAGAAAATGACACATAAATTCATCCCTTCTTAGGGGAGATTGGGAAATGTCAAATACAAGTGCCGTAAGAGAGTGATGTATACCCTATATATACTTCTCCCCCATTAAAATGGAAGAAAAGAGGCACAAGGTGGAAGGGGTAGTAGAAGTTATATGTGAAATGTGAACAATGTGGCAAACTGAAACCATGAAGCTACTGGACCAAAAGGGTAGCAGGAGCATAAACAGATTCAGAAAAGAGAAAGTGGATTGGGAAAAGATAATAATAAACATTGTACAAAATACTCCTAATTAAATGGATAAAATCTTTTCATTTACATTAATGCCCTTATTTTTTTGGAAAGGGAGAGGAATTTATACTTATATATAGGTATGTCACCGTAATCAATAATATTACAATTTCTGTTTGTGTCCCTTACCTTCTCCAAATTTGTCAATGATATTGTCAAAATTAATCATTTTTACATGTTCGCGTTTAGACTGTGTATCTAGACATCAATTCATCTTTGCTCAAAACTGACTTACAACCATTTTTTTGTTCATATTCATTTTGAAAAAATTTCTTTCACTGAAGCAACAGATATATAAATAGGAAGAAGACTTATACATAGAATGTGTTGTGAACAAAGCTAAGTAATTTTTGTGGTCTGTCCAAACCGGAGGTACTTAAACAGTTTAAGGTTTTTTTGTTTTTGTTTTTGTTTTGTTTTTCTCCTCCAGATGTAATGTGAAACCAATTAGGATGGGGATTGGGTCTCATTCTTCTTTGTATCCAGTCTTCTGAGAATACGGTAAGTGTTTAATAGATGTTTAATTGCTTAATGGATAGAAGGGGGGAGAGAAAGGGAGGGAGGGAGAGAAGAAGGGATGAAGGAGATCCAAGTTAGCCTTCAAATTAGAGATGAAATTTGAGGACTTTTTTGGAGATTTGTGAACATTAATGGGGAAGATACTTTGGAAGGTTGCTATCTCCTGAAGACGCAATATTTTTTTCCTACAGTTTTAAGTGAATGCTAATTTGTTTTTTAATAATCTTACTTTCTATTTAATTCATTTATTCATTTATTTGTATCTATTTATTTATTTTTATTCACTTATTTACGTAAGTTTTCCAAAAAGTCACCCTGAACATGCCTCAGGCTCTCTTGTGTTTTCTTTTGCTGGTTTAACCCTTATTCTAGTAAACCTAATGAAACAGATATTTGTGTAGGAAAGATATTATTTTTTGAGCTTTAATTCCGGGAGCAAATGCTACTGTTGACAGCAGCTCAATATATATAGAAATGAAAACATGACTGGACTGATTCAGCTATTCTGAGTGTGCTGCCTTATTGATGTAACATTTAATCCGACTCTTGATACAATTAATTGTATTTTTAGTTTATAAAATGTGTTTTTCATTTTTAAGAACTCTTCTCAGATTCTTCAGTTTTCTTTTTTTTTTTTTTAAAGATTTTATTTATTTATTTGACAGAGATAGAGACAGCCAGTGAGAGAGGGAACACAAGCAGGGGGAGTGGGAGAGGAAGAAGCAGGCTCACAGCAGAAGAGCCTGATGTGGGGCTCGATCCCAGAACGCCGGGATCACGCCCTGAGCCGAAGGCAGACGCTTAACTGCTGTGCCACCCAGGCGCCCCTTCAGTTTTCTTTTAAGACAAACTTGTATGAATGCAATTTTTCAGCAAATTTAATTTCCCTGAGAATATGAATTAGATAATTGTTGTTTGCTGTGTTTGTTGTTGTTTGTTTTGAATCGATTGGTTTGTTTTTCGCCTGTTTCTTACATTAATGTTTAACCAGGGGTATTTTTCTCTGAATACATGGATTGTTCCCCCGATCCCCTCCTGCCCCTTGAAATACTGAGAGATTTTTTTTCCACTTTGTCAGTGATTTGTATAATTACTGTTCAATTGTTTTAATTCTAGACAAAAAGAAAAGACTAAAGTTTACATTTATTGAAAATCTCTTTGACAGCTTAGAGAGCCAATTGTTTTTCTAGGATTGTGATTAGAGGAAGAGATTCCTAGAAAATAAAAGTTATTACACAAAATTCTCCCATAGGGGGGCCTGGATTGACAGGAAAAAACCAGCATTTTATTATTGCCTGGGAGGTGCTCGCCTCATTACTGTTCTGTTAGCAGGCTGACCTTTCTTCCTTGAACCAGATACACAATCTGTGAAAAAATCCCGTTTTCCAAAGACCGAGTTATAGAACTGGGATGCTGATGGACTTTGAGATTAAGATCCACGTGACTACTTTGCAACGTGTCTACAGAAAGTTAGCAGAACTTCCATGGCAGGCTAAGTGAGAGGGAGAAACTCTCTTATTTACTCTCTGTTGACTCTTCCATTTTGATATGTGTTAGTAAGAACCGCAGAGCTCTTGGCTACACTATCTCCATCCAAACTTCTGCACTAAGAGACTTGACATCATCTGGCACTTTAATGTCCCTAGGATGATATTGAACTCACCCACCCCCTCTGGAAATGCCTGCCTGAGAAAGCTTAGTGATTCCAGGAAAATTTATTGTTGTTCCGGTCAAAACTTGGTGATAGCAGTTACCTTAGAAAGCTTGCAATTATAATTCCTTTCTCTGACCTTTGAAAAGTAAACCTACCACTTGAAAGTATTTCTTCAAGGACCTGAGAGCCATCTCTCCAAAGTGCAAACATTCAGGGAATTAAGAGAGATAACGCTCACTCTCCCAGTCCCTGAGGGAGGGTAAGAGTCTAACTTCAGCGGGGGCACAATCTTGCTTTAACATGTATGGCTGCCACCATCATAAAGACAGGAGAATTTTATTTCTCTCCTCGATAAGCACCAACAAACAAATCTTCACGTGGATTAACACCCCTTAATACCACTCAGTGTCTTTCCCTTAGCATACCTTTAAAAAGTCTTTAGTATTTTGTTTTGGGGACACTGAGTTCCTTCATGCTGGTCCCTCTTTTCCACTATAATAGTATTACTGAAAGAAATCTGTCCTCACTGCTTTAATGAGTGTCTGGCTTTCTTTCAGATGTCTCCTTCATTCTGCTTGCTTCATAGTCTTGTAAGTGGGTTGGGTACCTTTCTGGTTTCCAGTAATGATAAGTGTTTTCCATATCTCATTAATTTGGGCATTTTGCATAATATTTCAGTCCCAGAATTCTCCATAAGCTGTCACACTAGTTTCTTCTCATCTTGGGGATATGTTCCAAGATGCCCAGTGGATGCTTGCCCCAAGGATAGTGCTGAACCATACACACACACACACACACACACACACACACACACACACACACATACACACTGTTTTTTTCTTCTTCCTATGCATGCATACCTATGAGATAGGCCTTGTGAAGTAGGGTTAGGCTACTATTGACTTTCTGATGATACATCAGGAGAATCATCTGCTTCCTGACCACAGTTACCTGGGGGTAACTGAAACCATGGAAAGCAAAACCACAAATATAGGGGGGACTACGTACTTATAGTATAAGTATATGAAAAGATCATGCATTTTGCAGCAAAAGTACACTTTGGTTTGATTCTTTGCTTCAATTTTTTTATTAGCTTCTTAAAACTGGCTAAGGGACTAAAATTTCTATATCTCATTTTTTTGAAAATTGAATAAATAAACTGACTGGGTGGCTCAGTCAGTTAAGCTTCTGCCTTTGGCTCAGGTCATGATCTTGAGGTCCTGGGATTGAGCCCCGCATCAGGCTCAGTGGTGAATCTACTTCTCCCTCTCCCTCTGTGATCTTTCTCACTCTCTCTCAAAATAGAAATAAATAAAATCTTTAAAAAAATAAAATAAATATATACCATATGGACTTGTTGGAACATTGAGATTGAATGAGAAAACATGTGCAATAGCTGGTACCTAGCTCAGAGTAATTGTTCAATAAATAATTACTACTTTGAATTATCAATCCCTGACAAATCCTAAAGAGATTTGTTTCTCCTCTCTGTCGTTACAACACCTCCTTATGGCATCCTTCACATACCTGTCTGTAGGTTTCCTCTATTAGGTAATGAGCTTCTTCACAGGTATCTTTTATCCCTATATCCTCAGCTCCTGCCATTTGAAAAGATGAGCATTTGATACATGTTCAGTGAATGAGCAAGTACACGAATAAATGACTGCATGTATGACTTCACGTTTCATGAATTCTTTCTTATATTTTCTTATATTTGGTCTGAAACAAAGATCTCTCTATTGTGCTGCCTTATGCTTTTCTTAAAACTCATCAGTCTTAGAAACAGGATCTAAAGGTACAAATGGGAACTTACCACAGCATGGTTTTCATTTCCTGCCTTTGGCTATATCTGGTTGGACTAGTTACTTAAGCTCGACTTGTTAAAACTCAGTAAATGACTACCCCACATGATTTGACTCATACATCCTCTTTTGTCCACAGGCAGTTGTCTTAAGAAAAGAGAGGGAAGAGCTCTCAAATGCTGTGTCAGTCAGGAACTCAGTAGAACAATGGAATCCCGTTCTGAGGTAGAAAATTTGGATGAAGATGGTTATACTCAATTAGACTTCCACTCTCAAGGCATCACTGGGAGACCTGTGATCGTAAAGAAAGGTATCTTTTCTTTCTGCTTCAATGTTCTTGTTCTCATCAACTAAAACACTTCTTTGGAGAAAATTTGAGAGATTTATGATTTGTAAGCTGAAAACCTTTTAAAAGATTTTCAGAAGTCACTGAAGATATTTTGAAATATCTTTCCTCATTGCAAGCATTTGGTGACTAATTATTAGTATTTAATTTAATTATTATAATGGCAGAAAATACAATTTCTTGGGCACCTGGGTGGCTCAGTCAGTTAAGTTTCTGCCTTTGGCTCAGGTCATGATCCTAGGGTCCTGGGATCGAGTCCTGCATTGGGCTCCCTGCTCAGCGGGGAGCCTGCTTCTCCCTCTGCCTCTGCCTCTTTCTCTCTCTGTCTCTCATGAATAAATAAAATCTTAAAAAAAAAAGAAAATACAATTTCTCTGTTCTGTAGAAATAGACACTCCAGCAGTAAGAAACTGTAAATAAGTGTGATGAAATGCAAAGATGTAAGAATTTCAGTAGGAGTGACTTGCTTGTTTAGTAGAAAAGAGTAAATCATAGAATGGAAGTCATGGAAACTTAAATATATACGAACAACATCAGGATGTTGGAGATAAGAAAGAGAAGAATGAAAAGAGAGAAGATAGGTGAGGGAAAAAACAAATTTGTGATTTTTGTGGTAGAGGCCAAAGGGACTTCCAAAGTCATGGGGTTTGGAATCATGAATCTAATGTGTTTTTTGGGGTAAGACATTGATTTGGATTTTTTTTTAATCAAATGGGACTCTTTTGTATACTAGTGAAAGAAAAAAATATGTGCTAGATGAAAAGATTCCATTTGCGGAACAGGAGTCTTAAATATAATAGAAAAGGAGTAAAATCTAGAGAAAGGCATTGCAAGCTCTCTCCCTTAATAGAATGAGTCATGTAGTTTCCTCTATGCTTCTCCTATTTGGCAATTCTCTGTAATGCTTTTCCTCAAAGACAGAACTATATCCTTGGTGCAGTGGTATTAACATAAAATGAGTTTCTTGTTATCAAGAGAAAGATTATTCATAAGTTTTGACATGAGAATTTGGTCTCTTCTGCTTTATGGAAACTCATATTGCACAACTATTTTCCCTTTATCACTTATGCAATTCTTTTCTTGCTCAACCAGTTGAGGAGGTCTAGAAAAATTGGATGATGCAAGATGTAGGGAGGCAGGTGTATGTTTCTACGTATTTGTTGACAAACAGTGAGTTACGTATATCGTGCTAGTAGCCTCTAGAGTAGATGCTTTTATGTGTTAGCTCATTTAGTTCCCACAATGATCCTCTGAGGTATTATTACCCCAATTTTCCACAAAGAGAAATGAATAAACAGAGGGAGTAATTCACCCAAGGCTATGCAACAAATAAGTGAAAAGAGAAGGTTGTCCTCAGTAACCGGGGCTATTTCCCCTAAAGTGAGCTGTCTTCTATAAAAATGAGTGGGATTTCAGAAACTCTGGTAATGTCAGGACCATCAGTGTGAAACTGAAATTAGGAGTGTACAGATATCAGGGCACTGTGCTGAAATTATAGTTCCAGAACCTTAAAGAGGTATGCTAAATGTGAGGGAAAATTCAGATAATCCTAGATGACTAGATTATCTGCATATCAGTGATTAATGGTTCACTTTAGAATTTTCCAGATTTTGATGAACTGTATAACTGAAGTGCTCTGTGATTTATCATATTTCTTCATTTTAATTTCTGTTCCCTCTGGCTTCCTAGTAACTTGGGCTACATCTCCTCGTTGGCGTCCCATTGCTGTGACTTTGGGAATCCTATGCTTGTTAATACTGGTGATAGCTGTGGTCCTGGGTACCATGGGTGAGTATTGGTGGAGGAGATCAACAACAACAACAACAACAACAACAGGCATTTGATAAGCATTTATTATGTGCCAAGCACTCTTTAAAGAGCTTGACATGCATAATCTAATTGAATCGGTATATTAACCCCATTGAATCAGTGCTATTAATACTCATTTTACTTGTAAGAGAAGTGAGAGGTGGGGAGGTGTATTTGATTTTCTAGGGCCATAAACTAGTTAGTGGTAAGGCCATGATTAGAAATTTAGGCAATCTGACTGAAAAAATGCATACTCTCTCTCTCTCTTTTTTTTTAGAGAGGGAGAGAGAGCCCGTGAAAGTGGGGGAGGGGCAGAGGGAGAGATTCTCAAGCAGGCTCCACACTCAGCACACAGCCGGACATGGGGCTCCATCTCATGACCCGTAGATCATGACCTGAGCTGAAATCAAGAGTCAGAGGCTTAACTGACTAAGTCACTCAGGCACTTCTAAAAAATGCATACTCTTAACTATATTGCTCTATTTTCCTTGAATAGCTGATTTTAAAGCTGTGAAATTCCCAAGATACATTAAAGGAAGGAAACCAGTGGAGGTGAAGAAGAAAGTATAATATGGTGTTTATCTTCCTAATGAAATAAATTCTCTAAAAAGACTATGAACTATTGTTATGAATCTCATGATTTAAGGAAATTGATCTTTAATCTAAACTCTTCTGAATAATATCAGGGATTAACTGAGGTACTTACTAAGTAGACATTTTGTGTTGGGTGAATGAATTCCTTTAGATTTTGTATCTCACACGTTCTATTGTCAATAAGGTATTATTTGCCTTCAGAGTCTTCTCAAGGAGCTCTCATTTTTAAATAACAGAAGAAAGATAGAATATTTATTACTATTTCAAATCTATCATGGCTCCAATTGATGGTATTACATGTGCCTCTTGCTTTCTCTTCCATACTCTTTGTTCTCTATCTGCTTTGTTTTTCTCCTTTTTACTACACCTTCATGGAAGTAATAATTTCTTTCCATCTATTTATCTATCATCTATTCTATCATATATCATCTATCTATCTCTCATCTATTTCTACCTCTCAATTAGCAATGTGTTATCTATTTATCATTAATGAAAAATATATCCCTTTGTATTCCAACAAAAATATGGATTTTGGAATTATAATTTTAAATATAGTAGAATGACTTTTTTTTCTGTCACTATAATTGTTGTTGGTATATGAAGCCATTTGGAGATCCAATTCAGGGAGCAACCCATTGAAGAATGACAACTTTCCATCAAGAAATAAAGAGAACCACAGTCAACCCACACAATCATCTTTAGAAGACCATGTGGCTCCTACCAAGGCTCCCACAACCACAGGCAAGGGCAGGATTAAAAGATGAATGGAACCCTTTACCCAGGAAAGTTAATTACTGGGGCTAAGGCCTGGAGTAGGGTGGGTAAAGACAGTACTTTTACATACAAGGATTATGCATTCAAGGAATGAACACATCAGTATTATCTCAGTAAAATATGCCCCTGTCATATATACAATAAAGTGATATAAACATCCCATGCATTTGGGCAACCATTTCTAAGTTAGATTTTTTTCTTCAAATCACTAATGAATTGGTCACTTTCTCTATTTTTTTAAAGATTTTATTTATTTACTTGACAGAGAGAGAGAGCGAGAGAGGGAACACAAGCAAGGGGAGTGGGAGAGGGAGAAGCATGCTTTCCGCAGATCAGAGAGCCTGATGCGGGGCTCGATTCCAGGACCCTGGGATCATGACCTGAGCCAAAGGCAGAAGCTTAATGGCTGAGCCACCCAGGTGCCCCCGAATAGATCACTTTCTACGGGATTGATCACTACTCTCCTACCTCTGTAGGAGATTGTATAATTTGATGCAGAGCAAAGAAATGTGTTCTCCCACCTTTGAGAATTGACATTTTAAAGTACCATAGATAGAATAGGAAACTGGGTGTCAGAAAGGAAGAAAGGGAGAGAAAAGGAAAGAAGGGAAAATGTGCTAAGAATTAAGAATTGCATGTGAACTAAATATATACAAAAGACATAGACGTAATAGATACATTCCTGAAAACTCTGGTTTTATTTGTTTTTCTTTAATCATACAATATCATTACTTTTATTACAATTTTATATACACTTGACCTTTATTTTTCATTGTATCATAATTGACTATGATAATATTTTGACTTCAATTTTCCATCTCTGGACCCATATCTTCTCACTATTTGTATCAAGTAGCTAAAGACACAAAGCAGCAATACTCTATAATGTGAATAATTGCTCTTATATGTTTCTCATTAGGAAAGTTGCATTCTTAAATGGATCTCAAATTTTAAAATAAGTTAACATGAAATTACTGTATATCTTGAAGATTGATTTTGAGTTCATTTATTTTAAGAATTATCATGAAGAAAGGGAGTTCTGGACTAAAGGTGAAAGCATAGAAGACAGGTTAAGAAGTAAAAGAGGGTTGACTATCTAAAACATTGTTTATAGCTAATTCATTCTTAAATTTTAAATGAATGAAGGGATTTCAAAGTGGTCTCTTCTATAAAAATCATTCCCTATTATTTGAACAGAAAATGGAATATATTACTTGCAGTTCATTGATTATTAAGTATTATTGGGATGAATGGTGTTTGCACTGAAAGAGCAAATCGGTATGTTATGAACCTCATTGTATTTACCTTTCATTTCCAGGAGCTTTTTCCAGCTCTTGTCCTCCTAATTGGATCATACATAAGAACAACTGTTATCTATTTAGCACATCATTAGCTTCCTGGAATAGAAGTAAAAGACAATGCTCTCAACTGCACTCTGACCTCCTGAAGATAGACAGTGCAGAAGAACTGGTAAGTGTAGACTCCAGTTATAATTACCTGTGGTCTATATTGAGCAGAAACATAGAGGTAGATTCCAGGTAATGACAATTTTCTCTAAGAGAGGGCACCTGGGTGGCTCAGTCGGTTAAGTGTCTGCCTTAGGCTCATGATCCCAGGGTCCTGGGATGGGGCCCCCCATCGGGCTCCCTACTCAGAGAGGAGTTATCCCCTTCCCACTGCCCATCCCCCTGTTCGTGCTCTCTCTCTCTCTCTCTAACACACTCTCCCTCTGTCTCTCTCAAATAGATAAATAAAATCTTATAAAAAATTTTCCCTAAGAGAAAGTCATATTTAGTAGTCTCCATAATTATAATAACAGCTTGTATTGAGTAAAATATGCTTTTAATTAGTTCAAAAAATAAATATTTTCAGTTTATTTTTTTAAAGATTTTATTTATTTTATTTTATATATAGAGAGAGTGTGTACATGAGGCGGGGAGGGGGACAGAGGGAGAGATCGAATCTCAGGAAGACTCTGCACTGAGTGCAGAGCCTGATGCAGGTCTCAATCTCATGACCTTGAGATCTGGACCTGAGCCAAAACCAAGAGTCAGATGCTTAACCATCTGCACCACCCGGTGTGTTTTACTTTAAAGCAAATCTATTCAAATACACTCTAAGTTTGCATGACTATAACAATCAGGCCACTACTCATTTTTGTGGGTTTGGATTTCAATTCTTAAATTTGATAGAGTAAAATAGAAAATTCTCCACCTTGTCATCATTATCATCAAGGAAAATAGCAGTAATAATATACATTTATAAATCATCTACTCCTTGCAAGATACTGGGAAAGGCAAAGAGGTTTAAAAAGTAACCTTGCTATTTCAATGCTTATATAGTTTGTAAGAAGAAAGAAACGGCTGCTAAAAGTTAAATATCTGGTATTGGCAATCAATGACATACGAATTTAAAGAGAGATCCCTGGATATATAAAGTTTTACAGAAAAAGTGGGAGTTATAATGCATCATGAATGAAGGGTAGAACTCAGTTGGTCTATAAGAAGGGATTAATAGTCAGGAAACACTTTACACTATAAATCTAAACAATCTGTAACTCCTACATTTACTTTCACTTCCTTTCAACTTTTGTGTTTCTGTCCTGCCTTACCCTACAGTTGTAGTTTGCATGAAAATGAACGGAAGTAGATTGTGGCAAAGAAAGGGAATGACAATGGAAGTCTGTCTGGCTTTCTGATGTTCCTGTCATTTGTCAAATGTCATCATTAAACCTCAAATTACTTATTCATAAAACATGAAGTGGAACTAAGTTATTTTTATATTTTTATCTAACTCTGCAAAGCATTTCTTGACAAAAGTGTTATAAATTCATATATTCAATTTGAGAAGATAGTGGCCTGTTGTCCATGAAAATTGCCTTGGGGCTCTGTCATTCTTGGATCTTGTCAGACCAGTTGCATGGAGGCATTATAATTTTGACATTATGGATCTATTCTTTATTGGAAAATTAAACAATAAAGACTCTGAAGAAATGAAATATCCTTTTTGAGACGCTCAATGGCATTCAGTAATTGGCACTCGTCTCTAGGTTGATGCCAGTATACGCATGCGTTCTTCACCAAGGTGATTCAATATGTTGTCCCTTTCTCAATGTCTGTAAGACTCTCTCCATCTTTTTATCTCTATCATCTCTGCCTCACTCTCTGTGACTCTTTGACATGCATTTGTTTTTATGCTTTTCTACAGGACTTTATAGTAAGGCAAATGTCTTCTCGACCTGATAATTCATTCTGGATAGGACTTTCTCGCCAGCAGACTGAAGGACCATGGCTCTGGGAGGATGGCTCAGTGTTCTCCTCTAACTTGTAAGTATCTGGAAAGACAAAAAACTTCACACCCTTTCTCAGAAAGATAAGAGCGTGCCAAGCCGTTAAGAATCTGATTTGTGGGCCATTTATAAAAATGAGAGAAAGAGAAATGGTGAAGGAAAGAGAAAAAGAGTGAATCAGGAAAAAAAGAAAAGAGGGTAGAGAAGAACTTTACGGTCAAAAGGAGCTGAGTGGTCATCTAGTGCTGTCAACACAAATGTTCCTCAGCTTTCTTACCAGGAGAACACCTGGCACCTGTTGGAAGCAGTCCAGTTAGGAGTCATCCCTGTTACTGTAAAACTGTGGTGAAGAGCATGGGCTTTGGAGTCAGTTCTCAGCTTGAGACAATGATTGGCCCACTCCCTGTGTGAAATTGGATAAGTTGTTCAACCTACCTGAGCGCCTCTTTCCTCATCTGTAAATGAAAATAAAAATAATATCTATCTGTTGGGATTTTAAGAGAAAGGAGATAAAAGCCAAATCACTTAGCATAGTCTCCTGCACTTAGTAAATGTGTGACACATGCTATTGTTAATTTTGAAAGCAACCACATTTCACACTTTATAAAGTACTTTTAAACATATTTCTCATTTGCATAATTATAAATTTTCCCTTATTGTGTGTGGATCAGCGGCTAGGGTTCTTTAGGGAAGAAGATCTGTATAGATCTCCTATTGGTTCTGAAGAACCCTGACTGATCACACACAATGAGGAATAATTGATACATGGAGACTTATTGTGAGGAATTGGCTCACATGATTATGGAGGCCTGCGGTCCCCACCTGGGGTTCTAAATTCCCTTCAGGTACGAAGGGCTGGGAAACAGGGGAGCTAATGGTATAAAAGCCAGGGTTCAGGTAGAAAAAGATGAACTACACTGAGACGTCTCAGCTCACAAAGTGAGGCAGGAAAAGGCAAAGTCCTCCTTCTGAGGTCTTTTTGTTCTATTTAAGCCTTCAGTGGATTGGATGACGCCCACCCCCATTGGGGTGGGCAATCTACTTTCCTGTGTCTACTGATACAAATGCTAATTTTACCCAGAAACACCCTCAAGATATAATTAAAAATAATGTTGAATCTGGGTGTGGCTGGTCAAGTCAACACATAAAATGAACCATCACAAAGTGTTGAAGTCTTCCTCATTGTAATTGTCATTTATTTTCTTTTTCATATCTGAAAAATATGAAATTATATTCTCCTAAGTTTCTATTATTACTGTGTGTACATATGTGCAAGTGTCTGTTTTTTTGTTTGTTTGTTTGTTTGTTTTCCCATTATTCTCAGTAGGTGTGTTTTCCGATTCAATTTCTCTCTTCAAAGAAAGAACTTTTAGGCATTGTGGATTCTCTCTCTCTTTCCTCTGTGTCCTTTTTTTTTTTTAATTTTTTATTTATTTCAGTTCTCATCTTTATTACTTTTTTCCATTTAATTTCTTTGTGTTGACTTTGCTATTCTCTCTCTGATTTCTTGTATGAACATTTGACTCCTGAAATTCCCCTTTCTTTTCATCAAATATGTTCATTTAAGACTATAATTTTAGGGGCCGCCTGGGTGGCTCAGTCGTTAAGCGTCTGCCTTCGGCTCAGGGCGTGATCCCGGCGTTCTGGGATCGAGCCCCACATCAGGCTCCTCCGCTATGAGCCTGCTTCTTTCTCTCCCACTCCCCCTGCTTGTGTTCCCTCTCTCGCCGGCTGTCTCTCTCTCTGTCAAATAAATAAATAAAATCTTAAAAAAGAAAAAGACTATAATTTTAAACTATTTTTATTGTCATTCAGTTCAAAATATATTCTAATTTCCATTTTGAGTTGTTCTTTGACCTATGAGTTACTTAGAAATGCATTTCATTTCTTAATTTATAAATATCTCTGTATTTATAATTATCCCTTTGCTTTAGGTTTCAGCTTAATTTCATTGTGGTCAGAGAACATATTCCATGTGATTGCAGTTCTTTGACTTTTATCTGTTTCTTCTTCCCCTACTGAGAAAAGTATACTAAAATCTCCCACTGTGATTCTACTTACAATTCTGTAACTATTTTGATGTGCTGATGCCGTATTACTAGGTATATATAGATTTAGAATTTTTATACTGTACAGGTGCACAGCCCATTCAAATTACTTTTTCTTTTTTGTCTTTCCTCTTTTTGAACTGTTTAATAATTCTATGATTCCATTTTTTCTTATTTTAATTTAGAATTTACTCTTACTAATTTTTTTGTAGTTGCTCTAAAGATTACAACACGTATTCTTCACTCATCAAAGTCTAGTATTAATTGTTTTATAATGTTCTTCCTGGGCAATATAAAAATATATTAGAATATTTCTTTTTTTTTTTAAGATTTTTTAAATTTATTTATTCGACAGAGATAGAGATAGCCAGTGAGAGAGAGAACACAAGCAGAGGAAGTGGGAGAGGAAGAAGCAGGCTCATAGTGGAGGAGCCTGATGCGGGGCTCGATCCCATAACGCCGGGATCACGCCCTGAGCCGAAGGCAGACGCTCAACCGCTGTGCCACCCAGGCGCCCCTAGAATATTTCTTTACTCTGTGTACTCCCTCTCCAATATGCATGCTATTATTTTTGTGCACTTTAATGCTCTCACATCTTTTCCCACATTTTAAATCTCTACAATTGGCACCTGTCTTACAACTGCTGGCCTTTTATGATCACTGTAGGTCTGAACTGAAGTTGAGCCCTCTCACGAAGGATTAGTGTTTGCTTCTGCCAGTCAAAGAGAGGCACCACAAACCTGAGATTACTAAAACACTCCGCTTGTTTTTTTGTTTTGTTTTGTTTTTTTGAATACCCTGATATTATAGATTCAGATGGAAGAACTGTGTAACTCCCAGCCCGTGGTTCAACTTCTCAGGGGATGTAATTTTTTCCTGTCATCTTCCACTTGGTGGCAAGATTGAGACATGCACTTCTCACCGTTACTCTTTCTGGGTGTAGTTTTAGTTTTCATTTATTCCTACACCAGAAGAGTCCTTTGTTCTCCAGCTTCTGCAGGGTTTTCTACTAAATTCCCATCTTAGATGAATTTATTTCACAGTGTTAGTTAAATAAATAGTCTCTCAACAATTGTTGGCATCTCAGATTCAGTAAAAAATCTAGCCCTAGAAAACAGTAGATGTGTAGATTTATATAGAATTCATTTAGACTTTTCCAAGTGTTTATGGTTTGCGTTGCTTCTGATTTATTTCTGCCTCTCCTACCTTCCACTTCAACCATTTTCCTTAAACCTGAACAATACTCTACTATTTGCTTTAGAGTGGAAAGTTTAGAGTTTAATTCTCTGTGTCTAAAACTGTTTTTATTTCAACTTTTCTAAAAGAATATTTTCTTTGAGTATAAAATTAGAAATGTGTAGTTTGTTTCTCTCAGCCACTCAAAGATATTGTTACAATGTTTTCATATTTTTATTACTGTTTTTGAAAGGTCAGCTGTTTGAAGGTAATATATGTTTTAAATCTGGTGCCTTTTTTCAGCTTCGGAAAATTCTCAGCTAACTTGCTTCAAATGTTGTTTCCACCCTATCTTTCTTCCCTTCTTCTGGGATTCCAGTTATATACATTATAGACCCATTCACAGCACTCTATATGTTTTGTTTTTTTAATCCTTTATCCTTTTTTCTTTATATGTTTACTTCTCATCTATCTTCCATTTCACTGTTGTTGTTGTTTTTTTTTCTCATCTGTGGCTAATGTGGTGTTAAAAGCCTCCATTAAGTTTTTAATTTTGTTTAGTGAATTTTTCAGTTCTATAATTTCAATTTGGTTCTTTGTCAAATCTACTCTGTCACTATTTATAATTGTTAGCTTTCTTCCAACATTTTCAAATTTATCTTTTAATTTCTAGATTATGCTGAATATAGTTGTTATAACATTTGTGTTTGATAATTCCAATGTCTTATACTCATGTATGTCTGTTTCTATTATGTTTTTCTCCTATTACTCATTCATGTTGATTTTCTTATATGTCTGATTATTTTGTTATTATTTTTTAACATTTTACTTCCAGTATAATTAACATACAGCATTTTATTCGTTTCAGGTGTGCAATATTGTGATTCATTAATTCTATCTTACTCAATGTTCCTCATGATAAATATACTCTTTAATCCCCATCACCTATTTCACCCATTTCCCCACCCACCTTCTCTTTGGTAACCATTTGTTTGTGCTCTATACTTAAGAGTCTGTTTTTTGGTTTGTCTCTTTTTTCCTTTGTTCATTTGTTTTTTTTCCCCTTAAATTTCACATGAGTGAAATCATATCGTATTTGTCTTTCTCTGATTCACTCATTTCGCTTGACATTATACTCTCTAGCTCCATGTTATTGCAAATGGTAAGATTTCATTCTTTTTTTTAAAGCTGAATAATATTCCATTGTATATATATATACCCCCTCTTCGTTATCCATTCATCTATCGTTGGTCACTTAGGCTGCTTCCATAATTTGGCTACTGTAAATAAAACTGCAATAAACATAGGGGTGCATATATCTCTTTAAGTTAGTGCTTTCATATTCTTTAGTTAAATACCCAGTAGTGTGATTACGAGATACTAGGGTAGTTCTATTTCTTATTTTTTGAGGAACTCCATACCGTTTTCCATGTGGCTGCACCAGTTACATTCCCACCAATAGTGTAAGAAGTTTCCTTTTTCCCCCACATCTTCAACACTTGTTTCTTAAATTTTTGATTTTAGCCACTCTGATAGGTGTGAGGTGATATCTCACTGTGGTTTTGATTTGCATTTCCCTGATGATGAGTGTTATTGAACATCTTTTCATGTGTCTGTTGGCCATCTGGATGTCTTCGTTGGAGAAATGTCCGTTCATGTCTCCGTGCCCAATTTTTAATCAGATAATTTGTTTTTTATGCCTGATTATTTTTGATAGTGTGCTTAACATTATTATGTTAAATGTTTGTAGAATTAATTTGAAATTTACAGAGTGGATTTTTATTTGCTTCTGATAGGCATTATTTGGGTGTGAATAATATAAACTTCTGAGCAAGATCACATTTTGATTTAAAACACCACTTAACTATTTCACTTCCACCAGCCCAAGCATAGTGAATTTGTTAACAATTTTGACAAAATATATGTCCTACTTTTTTATAGCACTTGTTTATCTTGAGTTTTCTTTCGCTATTTAAACAAATATATGACTAGTGGACTCTTTCTAAAATCACAAAAGTGGGCCCAAATTGACATTTTGATGTTAGTAGGCCTTGGTTTCCTGGGTGGCAGTAATTTAATGTGGCTCTGTCCATACCCAAAAAAACTCTTGAACATCAAGGAAAACTTTTAGAGAACATCTGTCAGAATTCTCCCTGAGGCCTGAATCAAAGTTGTTTTATGCTTTTAGCCTAGTCACACAAGATGAAGAGTACCAGTCCATAGCCTTTACAGTGAAGATCAGTGTTGCCTTTTAAGCTTGACTAATTAACACTGCTCCTTCAGGATGCTGAAGAGCAAATAGAACAGAGCCCTACTCCCACTTACCCATTATAATTATCATAATTGTCTATCACTGTATTGTAATAAATTCTGTCTTCAGAATGCATCAAAATATATAATGCTATTTTCCCTGCCTTTAAATGGCCTTGATATCTATGATTCTTCATTTATTTTTTTAAAAGATTTTATTTATTTATTTATTTATTTATTTGAGAGAGAGAGAAAGAGAGGGAGAGCACTGAGGGAGAGTGAGAGGGAGAAGCAAACTCCCTGCTGAGGAGGGGAACTGATGCAGGACTCAATCCCAGGACCCTGGGATCATGACCTGAGCCGAAGGCAGATGCTTAACTGACTGAGACACCCAGGTGCCCCTATGATTCTTTAGTTAGTTCTAGATACTTTTCAATAATAACTCATCTGCTTGGTCTACTCACTAAATATACACAAAGATAATTTCACTAGCCTGTTGTTTTATTGATAAATATACTTCTAGGTAAGAGGTTGAAAGATAAGTAAAGAACTGTCTATAGAATACTATATGATTTTTCTCATTTGTTAGGAACTTTATTTAATTTTATGTGACTAGTAGTATTTTTCTTTAAAAATTTTTGAGTCATTTTTATGCCTTAATTATGAAGGCCCTTTTGTTACCATTTGAGAACTAACGCAATCTAAATTCAAATTTCCTTTTCCAATAACATAACCACTTAGAAACTCTTCTCACCAAATCCTTACCAATATCCTTGCCAATTTATTTTAGCATTATGTAGACAGTGGACAGTATTTCTTACATTTGTTTTAATTGCCTCATTATATTTTAACAGGTTTCAAATCAGAAGCACAGAAGCCCAAGAAAACTCATCTCACAATTGTGTGTGGATTCACCTGTCAATAATTTATGACCAACTTTGTAGTGTGCCCTCATACAGTATTTGTGAGAAGAAGTTGTCAATAAAATGATGGAGATGTTGGTGTGGAAGAGCAGAGGGAAGTACGTAAAGTAAGAAGGGCAGAAAACAAAACAGAAAAGAGAGATCTTTGAGGTCAAAATAACTGTTGAAAATATCAAAAGAGCTCAGCCAACTTTAATCTTATTTGAAAATGGAGAAGCTATGATTCTGCACTTACCAACTGAATGGGCAGGCCAGTATTAGGTTGTAGTTAATAGAGCCCTAAAAATGGACTCAGGTCAGCTGAACTTAAATTTTCATTCTACCACTGACTTAATATTAACATGGAATTAGCCATAAAACCTTGGTGTTTCAAGAAGATCTTTATTTTTGGGTCTACTAGAATTGCTTTTTGTCCTTAAAAAATGCTCCCGGAGTACACATGATGTGTTTCCATGATGTGTTCCTCCATATCTAATAGTGTATCAGACACAGGTGGAAGGCAAAATGAGGAAATGAAAAAAATATCTTCACTACAATCAGAGCTATTTTAGTATTTTGTTCACCAATATGGTTATGATAAAAAAAAATCATGAAAAAGCAGCAACTCCATCTCTTTCTTTTCTCCCCTCAGTTAAATAGCCCAGAGAATATGTCTGCCACATCTGTGACAAATAAGATCTTGTATAATGTGGAATAGTATCGTAACTGCTCTTATAAGAAAGTGTTCTCCTTTTTAAATACTATTAATCAAAAAAGATCTGGTAATGAATATAGAAAAAAAAAAAACCCAACAACAAAGCAAAACAATCCAGGGGGCCTGGGTGGCGAAGTTGGTTGAGTATCCAATTCTTTTTTTTTTTTTTTTAAAGATTTTATTTATTTATTTGACACAGAGAGAGAGACAGCTAGCGAGAGAGGGAACACGAGCAGGGGGAGTGGGAGAGGAAGAGGCAGGCTCTCAGCGGAGGAGACCGATGTGGGACTCAATCCCATAATGCCAGGATCATGCCCTGAGCCGAAGGCAGACGCTTAATGACTGCGCTACCCAGGCGCCCTGAGTATCCAATTCTTAATTTTGGTTGGGGTGATGATCTCAGGATCCTGAGATTGAGCCCCATGTCAGGCTCCATGCTCAGCGTGGAGTCTGCTGGGGTTCTTCCTCTCCCCCACCCACTGACCCTCCCCCTGTGCATGCATGTTCTCTAAATAAATAAATAAATAAAATCTTAAACAAAAACCAAAAAACAATCCTGTCACTGAGGTATTAACATTCTGGAAGGCAAAACATGTCTTACTATTTTTTATGCTTACTGTTTTGCAGTTTTTAGCAATTTTTCAATAATTACCGTTAAAAGGTATTATTGGAACATTTCCTCATAGGATGATTTGTCTCTTATTTTCTCTTACATTTTCCCCCAGTGCTGTTTTTATTTCCAAAGGGGACTTCCATATTATTGGAGAGGGTGTTATAGCCTTCCCATGGTTATTAACATGTGAAGAGAAATTGCGTCAAGTTCATTGGATTTTTCGCTTTAAAATGATTAATTTTATGTTATGTGAATTTCATTGTAATAAAAAAATTATAATCAAAGAACTTTGGCCTCCAAATGCCGTGTGTAGTAAACATTATCACAATATGCCCTCTCCCTATCAGAAAATGATCATGAATTTGGCACTTCGGCAGAGGTAGTATATAGTAGTAGTTCTATGGTAAAGAATAAATTTGGGATCTTCAGTGTTTAAAAATTGAAAAGAAGAAGATATAGAAATTTTTGGTGAAGTTTCCTAATGCCTTTTAGTATACAAACTTGTATTGTCACGGAATGAAAAGAAATTTGGAAAGGGCAAAGATAATTTGAGAGTTAAATTAAGGCGCAAGATGAGATTTTGAAGAGATACAATGTCTTAACTTTGGTTTTGGTTTGATCAGTTCCTCCTGGGTCCTGAGGATGGAGTGGATGATTTGAGGAGTCATAATCATCAAAAATAATTCCGGATGTGGAATGTCCAGCTGTACTTAGAGCAAACAACAATATTTATTATGTAAATGGGTGGTTTATGATTTAAAGATAAAAGTGTGACGATAACAAAATGATGGTAAAAAGTAAGATGCTCTAGGTTGTCCAAGCACACCATACCTAAAATACATGTTTATACCAGTTTACACGGACATGTACGTGGGAATGAACAGGAAACACATTTTTTCCAAGAGACGGAAAAGAGTAAATAGCTACTAGCTGAACTTCTGTCTAAAGAGTAAATTCAAGAAGAGTAATGATCATGCTAGAGGAAACACTTACCTGCTAGAGGACCACCATCTTCTCTGGCCTGAATTATTGCAATAATTTTCAAAGTAATCTCCCAGTGTCTGCATTTGTCCATCTAAGCTCCTTTTTCAAACATAGTGATTCTTTTAATTTTAAAACAAATCATGTCAGATCTCTACTCACAATCCGCTTGACTTCCTATGTACCTCAGAGTAAAAATAAATATAGATAAATTGAAATGAAAAAGAAAAGACCTTTTCAATTGTCTGAGCCACTTTCCTCCTTTGACCTAATCTGCTTTTCTCTTCACTCATTCCATTTAGGACACTGTTTTCTCTCTTGTTTCATAATAACTGGCATGCTTCCACCTCAGGGCCTTTGAGCTTTCTGTTCTCTTTACCTGAATATTTCTTACCCTAGATATTGCAGGACCTACTCTTGTACTTCTTTAAAGTCTCTGCACAAATATCACTTTCTTTTTTTTTTTTTTTTTTTAAGATTTTATGTATTTATTCGACAGAGATAGAGACAGCCAGAGAGAGAGGGAACACAA
>NW_024425119.1:10067347-10068197 GCF_017311325.1 Ursus maritimus | reverse complement strand
TTTTTTTTTTTTTTTTAAGATTTTATGTATTTATTCGACAGAGATAGAGACAGCCAGCGAGAGAGGGAACACAAGCAGAGGGAGTGGGAGAGGAAGAAGCAGGCTCCTAGCGGAGGAGCCTGATGTGGGGCTCGATCCCATAACGCCGGGATCATGCCCTGAACCGAAGGCAGACGCTTAACTGCTGTGCCACCCAGGCGCCCCACAAATATCACTTTCTTAATGAGGCTGACTCTGACTGCCATACTTAAAATTATCAACCCTCCTTTTTGCATATTCTCTCTTTTTTTTAAGATTTACATTTATTTATTTATTTATTTATTTATTTATTTACTTTAGAGACAGAGAGGATGGGAGCAGAGGGGGAAAGAGAGAATCTCAAGCAGACTTCCTGCTAAGCATGGAGCCTGATGCAGGGCTCAATCTCACAACCATGAGATCGTGACCCGAGCCGAAATCAAGAGTCAGTCACCCAACCAACTGAGCCACCCAGACACCTGTCCTCTTTGTATATTCTTATCTCCCTTACCTTCCACATATTTTCATAGCTCTTATTATAGTCTAACATATTCTATTATTTACTTACTATCTTTCTCTTATGTTATCTGCCTTCTTCCATAAAACACGGGCTCCAAAGGACAGAGTTTTGTTTTACACTGATGAGTCCTAGCACTAAATCTGAGAATAGCACCTGAAATAAAGTAGGTGTTCAAAAAATATTTTTGTCGTTGTTGAGAAAATAAGTGAGGACAAGTAGGAAAAATATTAATATAGGTTGTTCGGTGAAAAGTATCAAGGATCTACTTGAATCAATGAAGTTTGGAGAATAGTTTTAACTGCTTTTCATGAG
>NW_024425119.1:10065573-10066962 GCF_017311325.1 Ursus maritimus | reverse complement strand
TCCCACATCGGGCTCCTCCGCTGGAAGTCTGCTTCTTCCTCTCCCACTCCCCTGCTGTGTTCCCTCTCTCGCTGGCTGTCTCTCTGTCAAAATAAATAAATTAACTTAAAAAAAAAAAAAGAATTTTTGGACATTATCTAAAATAGTCTTTTCATTTTCTTCTCAGCTTAGGAAATTTAAGTAATAATTATTACCTGGCTTCCTGGAGTCACATGTAAAGTCACATGTAGTTAGCAATAATTCTAAAAGTCCTGACTTGCAGTTAAATGTGTAATTGTTCATGATCATGGTCTACCAAATGTGCTATAAAATGTTATTGAGTTCATATACCGTAAGAAGAAAGATCATTGAATTGACAAGAGGACACTTCTAAAAATAATTTAGTGTATAGTTAACATACACTGTTACATCAGTTTCAGATGTACAATACAATGATTGTACACTTCCATGTATTACTCAGTGTTCATCAGATAAGTGAACTCTTAATCCCATTCACTTATCACCCATCCCCCACCCACCTCCCGTCTGATAACTGTTTGTTCTCTGTAGTTAAGAGTCTATATCTGGTTTGTCTCTTTTTTCCTTTGTTCATTGTTTTCTACCTTAAATTCCACATATGAATGAAATCATATAGTATTTGTCTTTCTCTGACTGGTTTATTTCACTTAGCATTACACTCTCTAGCTCTATCCCTGTCATTGCAACTAGTGAGATTTCGTTCTTTTTTAATGGCTGAATAATATTCCTATATTTTATACACACACACACACACACACACACATCACATCACATCTTCATCTATTCATCTATTGGTGGGCACTTTGGCTGTTACCATATCTTGGCTATTGTAAATAAAGCTGCAATAAACATGGGGTGCATGTATCCCTTTGAATTACTGTTTTGTATTCTTTAGGTAAATACTTAGTAGTGAATTCACTGAATCACATGTTCTATTTTTTAATTTTTTGAGGAACCTCCATATTATCTTACACAGTGGTTGCACTGATTGCATTCCCACCAACAGTGTAAGAAGGTTCCTTTTTCTCCACATCCTTGCCAACACTTGTTTGAGTTTTTTATTTTAGCCATTCTGACAGGCGTGAGGTGATATCTCACTGTGGTTTTGATTTGCATTTTCCTGATGATGAGTGATGTTGAACATCTTTTCATGTGTCTGTTGCCCGTCTGGATGTCTTCTTTGGAGAAATGTCTATTCAATGTCTTCTGCCCGATTTTTAATTGGAATTTTTGTGGGTTTTTTGTTGAGTTGTATAATTTCTTTCTATATTTTGGATACTAACCTTTTGTTGGATATGCCATTTGCAAATATCTTCTCCCATTCCAAGGTTGCCTTTTAGTTTTGTTGACTGTTTCCTTTGCTGTGCAGAA
>NW_024425119.1:10010507-10065459 GCF_017311325.1 Ursus maritimus | reverse complement strand
TTCTTCTAGGATTTTTATGGTTTCAGATTTCACATTTAGGTCCTTAATCCGTTTTTAGTTTATTTTTGTGTATGGTGTAAGAAAGTGGTCTAGTTTCATTCTTTTGCATGTTGCTGTCCAGTTTTCCCAACACCGTTTGTTGAAGAGACTTTTTCCCATTGTGTATTCTTGCCTCTGTCAAAGATTCATTGACCATATAAGTATCAGTTCATTTCTGGGCTTTCTTTTCTAATCTATTGATCTATGTGTCTATTTTTGTGTCAGTACCATACTGTTTTGATCACAGCTTTATAGTATAACTCGAAGTCTGGGATTTTGATACCCACAGTTTTGTTGTTCTTTTTCAAGTTTGCTTTGAGTATTTGGTGTCTTTTGGGGCTCCATATAAATTTTAGAATTTTTTGTTCTAGTTCTGTGAAAAATGCTGTTGGCATTTTGATAGGGATTGTATTAAATCTGTAGATTGCTTTGGGCAGTATACACATTTTAACAATGTTTGTTCTTCCAATGTATGAGCACGGAATATCTTTCCGTTTATTTTTGTTGTCTTCAATTGTTTTCATCAGTGTTTTATAGTTTTCAGAGCACAGGGCTTTCACCTCTTTGGTTAGTTTATTCCTAGGTGTTTTATTATTTTTGGTGCAATTGAAAATGAGAATTTAAATTTATCTTTCTGCTACTTCATTTAATGTGTAGAAATGCAGCAGATATCTGTATGTTGATTTTGTATCCGGCAACTACTGAATTCATTTATCAGTCCTAGTAGTTTTTTGGTGGAGTCTTTAGGGTTTTCTATATGTAGTATCATGTCATCTCTAAATAGTGAAAGTGTTACTTCTTCCTCACCAGTTTGAATGCCTTGTATTTTTTTCTGTTTGATTGCTGTGGCTAGGACTTCCAGTACTATGATGAGTAAAAGTAATAAAAGCCAACATCCTTGTCTGGTCCTGACCCTGGGAGAAAAGTTCTGTTTTTCACCATTGAGTACGATGTTTGCTATGAGTTTTTCATATAAGGCCTTTTTTATGTTGGGGTGTGTTCCCTTTAAACCCACTTTGTTGAGTTGTTTTTTGTTATTTTTTTTTAAGATTTATTTATTCATTTTGAGAGAGAGAGAGAGAGGAGAGCAGGAATCTTTCAAGCAGACTCCCCACTGAGCATGGAGCTGGACGCAGGGCTCAATCCCATGAGCCATGAGATGATGACCTGAGCTGAAACCAAGAGTCAGACCCTTAACCGACTGAGCCACTCAGGTGCCTTTTTTGAGGGTTTTTATCATGAATGGATGCTGTACTTTGTCAAATGTTTTTTCTACATCTATCAAAATAATCAGATGCTTTTTATCCTTTCTCTTATTGATGTGATGTATCATGCTAATTAATTTGCAAATATTGAACCACCCTTGCATCCCAGGAAAAAAAAATCCCACTTTATCATGGTGAATAATTTTTTTAATGCATTGTTGGATTTAGTTTGCTAATATTGTGTTGTAGATTTTTGAATCTACGTTCATCAGAGATATTGACCTGTAGTTCTCTTTTTTAGTGGTGTCCTTATCAGGTTTTGGTATCAGGGTAATGTTGGCCTCATAGAATGAATATGGGAGTTTTCCTTCCTCTTCTATTTCTAGGAAAAGTTTGAGAAGAATAGGTATTAACTATTTAAATGTTCAGTAGAATTCACCTGCGAAGCCAAGTGGTCCTGAACTTTTGTTTGTTGGGTGCTTTTTTTTTTATTACCGATTCAATTTTATTGCTAGTGAGTGGTCTGTTCCAATTTTCTATTTCTTCCTGCTTCATTTTTGGAAGGTTATATGTTTCTAGAAATTTATCCATTTCTTCTAAGTTGTCAAATTTGTTGGTATATAATTTATCAAAGTGTTCTTTTACTTTTACAATCCTTTGTATTTCTGTGGTGTCAGTTGTTATTTCTCCTCTTTCATTTCTGATTTTGGTTATTTGAAACCTCTCTCTCCCTCCTTATTTATTTATTTATTTATTTATTTATTTATTTTTTGGAGTCTGGCTAGAGGTTTATCAATTTTGTTTCAGATGAAATATTTTGAATATATCAGGTAAATCCTTCTGGTCCAGCGTGTCATTCAAAGCCAATGTTTTCTTGTGGATTTCTGTTTAGATTATCTGTCCATTGATGTAAGTGGGGCCTTAAAGTCCCCTACTATTATTATATTTCTATAAATTAGTTCCTTTATGTTTGTTATTAACTGTTTTATGTATTTGGGTGCTCCCATGGTGGATGCATAAATATTTACAACTGTTTTATCTTCTTGTTGGATTGTCCCCTTAATGGTTATATAATGTTCTTCTTTGTCTCTTGTTACAGTCTCTGTTTTATTATTTTTTTGGGTTTTTTGTTTTGTTTTGTTTTGTTTTGTTTTTAAGATTTTATTTATTTATTCGACAGGATAGAGACAGCCAGCGAGAGAGGGAACACAAGCAGAGGGAGTGGGAGAGGAAGAAGCAGGCTCCCAGCGGAAGAGCCTGATTGGGGCTCGATCCCATAACGCCGGGATCACGCCCTGAGCCGAAGGCAGACGCTTAACCGCTGTGCCACCCAGGTGCCCCAACAGTCTCTGTTTTAAAGCATTTTATCTGATAAACGTATTTCTAGCTTTCTTTACACATCCATTTCCGTGATCAATGTTTCTCCATCCCTGCACTTTCAATCTGCAGGTAGTCTTTACATCTGAAATCTATCTCTTACAGGCAGCATATGAATAGGTCGGTCTTGTGTTTTTATCCATTCCATTACCCTATGTCTTTTGATTGGAGCATTTAGTCCATTTACATTCAAAGTAATTATTGATCAATATGCATTTATTGCCATTTTGTTACTTGTTTTGTGGTTGTTTTTGTAATTCTTCTCTAATTTTTAATTCTCTTGCTCTCTTCTCACAGTTTGTTCATTTTCTTTAGTGATATACTCAGATTCCTTTCTCTTTGTTTTTTGCATAGCTATTACTGGTTTTTTATTTGTGGTTACCATTAGGTTTGTAAATAACATCTTCGGCATATAGCAGTCTGTATTAAGTTGATGGTCATTTAAGTTTGAACCCATTCTTTACTCATCTCCTTTCCACATTTTAGGTATATAGTGTCATACCTTATGTCCTTTTATTTTGTGAGTCACTCAACTGCATTTTACAGATATACTTATTTTTACTGCCTCTGTGCTTCCTACTTTTCTTGCTCTTACTTGTGGTCTTTCCTATCCACTCAAAGAGTCCCCTTCAAAATTTCCTGTATGGCTAGTTTAGTGGTCATGAACTCCTTTAGCTTTTGCTTGTCTGGGAAACTCTACCTCTCCTTCCATTTCTTTTCTTTTCTTTCTTTCTTTCTTTTTTTTTTCTTTATTGATTTTATTTATTTATTTGTCAGAGAGAGAGAGAGAAAGCACAAGCAGGGGCAGTGACAGGCAGAGGAAGAAGCAGGTTCCTTGCTGAGCAAGGAGCTCTATGCAGGACTCAGTCCCAGATTCCTGGGATCATGACCTGAGCCGAAGGCAGATGCTTAACCAACTGAGCCACCCAAGTAACCCTCTCTTTCTATTCTGAATAATAGCCTTTTTGGATGGAAGATTCTTGGCTAATTTTTCCCCCCTTTCAGCACTTTGAATATATCATCCCGCTCCCTTCTGGCCTGCAAATTTCTTTTTCTTTTTTTAATTTTTATTTATTTGACAGACAGAGAGAGGCAGCAAGAGAGGGAAAACAAGCAGGGGGAGCGGGAGAAGGAGAAGCAGGCTTCCTGCTGAGCAGGGAGCCGATGTGGGGCTTGATCCCAGAACCCTGGGATCATGACCTGAGCCAAAGGCAGATGCTTAATGACTGAGCCACCCAGGCGACCCTGGCCTGCAAATTTTCTGATGAAGATTCCAGTGATAGTCTTATGGGGTTTCCCTTTTATGTGTCTTCTTTTCTCTTTCTGTTCTTAAAATTCTCTCTTTTCCACTATTTTTACCATATGAATTACCATGTATCTTGGACCTCCTTGGGTTGATTTTGTTGGAGGTTCTCTCTGCCTCTTGGATTTGGGTAGCTGTTTCCTTCCACAGGTTTAGGAAGTTTTCAGCTATTATGTCTTCAAATAAGTTTTCTGTCTCCTTTTCTCTCTTCTTCTTCTGGGCTCCCTATAATGTGAATATTATTACACTCGATGGAGTTACTGAGTTCCTTAAGTCTATTAAGTCCTTAAGTCAAGTACACCTCCCGCTCTTGAAAGTATGGCCTGGTGTTTTGGAGGTGTCTCCTGTGTGTGTTGTGTGGCCCTTGCTTTTGAGTCTTGACTGCTTTTCCTTCATTCCAGTCATCGGGCTCTCTTTCCCTGTTGTGGGCAGTGTTTGGTCCCTGTGGTGTTGGTGGACCAGTCTGGGGCTGCTTTGGGCTTGAGCTGAGTCAGACCAGACATTTGTCAGAGAGGCAGTAGCAGCAAATTGCAGGGCACTTCTCTGTATTGTCCCCTGAGAAGTTTTCATTGGTGAGTGGGGCCTACAATCAAACCCACTGCCTGCCCCAGCCCATGGCAGGGCAGGTGTCACTTTAGAGTGATGCTGGCCCCTGCTGGGGCTGCTTACACACTGCCAGCCTTGTGGCTCTAGTTTGAATTTGTTCTGCGCAAGAGTGTATTGGAGCAGATATACCACTGCCTCTGGCACTGGCCAGAGCCGGGTCCACAGTTTTAACACGATGCATCCTGGTCTGCTTGCAAAGTGAGACCAGCCACCACCATTGCCTTGACTAGGGCAGATCCGTAAAGAATGCATGGGCAGGGCACACAGTTTTAGCAATTGGTCTTCTGTGGGATCCACTGCTACCGCTGTCACTACCAAAGCTGGCCCAGGGCCCTGCAAAGTGTGTGGGGGCAGGAGACTGGGTGTTGGCCAGGTTTGTGCTGGTCTTCTGGGGAAGGGCGCCTGCAGTGCTGAGACTGAGGCAAGCATAACTAGAAAGGGGCGATCTTCTGATGCAGTGTGTGGGGGGTGGGACTGGGGAGTTAGGGGTGTGTACGTTAGCAAATTAGGCACCACACTGGTTCCTGCAGGTGGTGGTTGTTTACGCTGAGGGTCAGGGGAGGGAAATGGCACCTGACAGCTCCTTTGTTCCTGGAGAAGTCCAACAGAAGAACACTTTTGAAGCTAACACTGTCACTAAGCAGCTATGTGACTTAAAAAAAAAACAAAAAACTTCATCTAACTGGGCTTCAATCTCCTTTTTGTAAAATGAAAAAGTAGAATTAATAGATATTCTCAAAAAGACTCTGTGCTGACTTCCATGTATATGATGCTTTATACTGTGCCCTTGGAGAAAGGAAGAGGCTCGTCCTATGATCTCTTCTCTTTTCAGAAGTTTAACCTCACCCAAGTGACCAATGAGTGTCTGGCATATAAGAGCCTAGGTGATATGTATCCCTTTGCCTTATTATTGCTTCGCAGAGTCTGAAGGAATCTCTGTATGATTATAGGGTCTTGCCTTTTTTACATTGTACTTGCACAGGAATCACAAACGAATGAACAAAAGAGATTTGAGAAGGACAGCCCTTCAGTAATTGTTCAGACAGAGACCGCCCAAATAGAAAACACATGCTATTTCCCCTCTGCCTCACCGATTTGGCCTTCAGAGCACAAGTTCCCAGGAGAGGGGCTGGGCCTCTCCAAGCAGGAACTGGAGTCAGAGGCTTCCCCCGTTACTCGCTGGGAGAGAAGAACATTAGGAATGACTTTCAGCGCCGCGGTTCCTACGCTGTCTCACAGTAGCTACGCAGCTTGGGGGCAATCAAACTGCAGCTCAACCGCACCCCTGCAGGAGTCCGGATGCAGGCCAAGTACAGCAGCACAAGGGACATGCTGGACTTCGATGGGGACACCCTCAGGAGTGTGCAGTCTCGAACCTCCTCTACAACCCAGCGGCCAGAGGCTGGGCACACAGGTACTCTGTCTCTGGCAGTCTAAATTGGTCAGTCTCTTGAGCAATATCTGAGATGAATTCTCTCTCTGAGGAATGTGCAAAGTGAGGGAAAGAGAAAGTGTTTTCATGACTTACACTTATGTGTAACTGCATTTTCCACAACCCGTGTGCCATGTATAGGAACATCTGAAAAATTAAGCTCAGTATATACACAGATGTTTGTTTTTCTAAGATTTTGTTGTTGGCACAGTGGTTTGCAGTCGAGGGTGTGTTGTTTTACCAAGTCGGTATAGTATACGAAAGTGAGACTGTACATAGAATTAAAGCAGTGTTCCTGCTTCTTCCTGGCTTCCTGTGAAGGCCAGATCCAATGCTCTTTTATTTATCAGCTGTGATTTGATCTGGAAACTTGGATTTATAAAGGCTATCTTTTTGCTAGTTTTGAACTCATGTTTTAGAGGGAGGTTTCCAAGCAGATACACCAACCCTGGTATTTTGCGGTCATGATCATGCATCTTGAAGTTGTGATGCTTTAAGAGAGTCGTGTTGGGTTTTATCATCTGTGAAATGGGGGGCGGGATTAAAGTACATGCTTTCGTAGGTCCTTTAACTCTAAAATTCTGTGATTTGATGATCTAAATAGTGGTCTCAGATGCAATTATATCCCATCCCATTCCCTTTTATTATTTTTCAGTCCACAGAAGAGAGAATTCACATACATAGAGAAGGATCTTATTTCCTGGGCAACTCAGCATATATATATAAAACAACTTATTGGGGCATCTGGGTGGCACAGCGGTTAAGCGTCTGCCTTCAGCTCAGGGTGTGATCCCAGCATTATGGGATCGAGCCTCACATCAGGCTCCTCCGCTATGAGCCTGCTTCTTCCTCTCCCACTCCCCCTGCTTGTGTTCCCTCTCTCGCTGGCTGTCTCTATCTCTGTCGAATAAATAAATAAAATCTTAAAAAAAAAACATAACTTATTAACCTTACACTCTATCTTATGAGAGGCGCTTTATATATACAAGGGCTTAAAATAATTCTAGGCACGTAATACTCACTATATACATGTTTATTATCAGTAACATTTTATAAATGAAGACACTGAGGCCCCAGAATATTTAAGTAACTTGTCCAATATCACAGTTTTTTTTTTTTTTAAGATTTTATTTATTTGTCAGAGAGAGAGAGAGCACAAGTAGGGGGAGCAGCAGGCAGAAGCAGAAGCAGGCTCCCCGCTGAGCAGGGAGCCTGATGAGGGACTCGATCCCAGGGCCCTGGGATCATGAACTGAGCTGACGGCAGTTGCTTAACAGACTGAGCCACCCAGCCGTCCCCAGTATCACAGTTTGTAAGCAGCACACCTGGGGTTAGAACCTAGTCCTGTTTGTGTTCTACTGCGAGGTCTTTCCACTAGAACTCAAGGCACATTTCTGCCCTACATTGGCTGAGGTGCCCAGGAAATAAGATACTTCTCTATGGATGTGAATTCTCTCTTGTAGGGACTGAAAAAAAAATTTTATTACTGTGTCAGAACGTGAATTATTGGAAATGAAAGTATGAGTTGGAAGCTAAACGTAACAAATTAAATATTTTTATAATTCAATTCAAACACCTCTCTTATAAGGTGGTTGGCGTATAAGTTTGTAAAGTCCTTGGCGTATTGCAGACATACCAGAAATGTGCATTTTCTTTCAATATTCCACTCTTCGAGAATTCCTAAGTGTTCTGTTTTTGTGTCAGTCAGCATCAGAGAGATTCTCATTCGACTCTATCTTATTATGGCCTTTCTCTTTTGACCACACACAGGTTTTCTTCACCTCTATAAATCTGGGTACATACCTTTTCACGGTTCTCTTCCACTTCTTCTTTATCATATAGCTTTTAGGTTTTGTTCCTTTTCCCCTGTTAAACCTTTCCATTCCCTTTCTATTCACTGAGTGATCACCACCTGAGACTCACTGATGTGACTTTATTTTATTTTGTTTTTTCTTTTTACCAAACTATTAAGCTGTAAAAAGATACTGGGGACTTCCAGTCTCCTTCGTGTGAAGCAAATGTCAACTTTGGGACGTCAGTTTCTGTAGTCACCGGATATGTGTAATAAGATACGTTATGTTTTCCTCCAACAAATCCTTTGAAGAATCAGCTCTCAGGGCTGTGGTTTTAAGTGGCTTGTGTATAACTTCATTTTTCACCTTTGACTAGAGCCAGGAACTCTCACAAGGTTTGGTGGTCAACGTAATCAGGGACAGAGTGTACAAATAAGTTCTACTGAGCTCAAGGGCAGAGAGGTAGGCGGGGCAGGATAAAATACTTACCAAAACATCTGGCAATCTTTCCGTAAGAAGTGGAAACTGGAACAGCAGGAGTAGAGGTTACAAAGAAGTGTCTTGAAGGCAAACCTCTGAAAATAGTTATTTTACCCTACAGGTATGATACCTTCTTTTCATCTTGTGATAACGCAAATATGTAGAGGGATGTCAGTACAGAAGTTTAGTCATTTCTTAGAAAAATGATTTGATATAATTTTGCTATTAAGAATAACAGAGCAAGACTCACTGCACGAATATTTTGGCAATGCAGAAGATTTAAATTCTACGTAATATTGTGGCACCATTATGACTGGAAAGTTAATTTTTTTCTTTAGAATTAATAGAAATAAATTACGTACGCTCATTTATTTTCTAGATTTTCATTTTTCAATATAAAAGTTACATTCATCTTTAAAAATGTTAAACAATTCAGAAGATAAAAAGGAAAAGTGAAAGACAACGTCCTCATACCTTCTTTCCAAAGAAATATTCATGTTCATGTTATGCTCAGGTTCATGTTGTGCCAGGTGCGTTGTAAACCAAGGGTCTAATGCCAAATATAATATGATTCCTGTTTATAAGGAAACTTTAAAGTCTCATACAACTCTTAGCTATGCAGTAAGTATGATAAGGTGCCACGATGGAAAGTATATACATGATACAATGGAGAGCTTGGTCACTTCTATCTGGTAGGGGTGGAGGAGATCAGGAAAGGTTTGAGGGAGGCCATGGAGTTGAGTTGACTTGAAGATGTTCCACATTATATGAAAGCAAAAATGGGAGGGTTTAAGGGGCTGGCCTGGCAGAGTCAGATAGATACATGAGAGAAAAGCCATGGAGGTCTTAAGTAACTTTGTGTTTTTGGAGAACAATAAGCAATGTGTTCTGGCTGATGTGTGGAGTTGGAGAGGGAGGAAGCTGACGAGAAGTATGGAAAGTTTTAAAGGGCCTATTATATCATACTCAGGTATTTTGATTCTAAGTCTGTAAAATGAGCTCACAGAAGAATTTATTTTTTTTTTTTAAGATTTTATTTATTTATCCAACAGAGATAGAGACAGCCAGCGAGAGAGGGAACACAAGCAGGGGGAGTGGGAGAGGAAGAAGCAGGCTCATAACAGAAGAGCCTGATGTGGGGCTCGATCCCATAATGCCGGGATCACGCCCTGAGCCGAAGGCAGACGCTTAACCGCTGTGCCACCCAGGCGCCCCTCACAGAAGAATTTAAACAGGGAGTAACATAATGAATTTTGTGTTTTTGGAAGACCATCTTGGCTTCAATGAGGAGGATGAGTTGAAGAAGTAGGAAACTGGATGAGCTAATAGCTAGTTATTTTGCCCTAATCTAAGCATGAGCTTAGAGGAATCTGAACTGAAGTAGTATGGGAATGAGGAGGAGGAATCAGATGCTGAGGAGGTAGATTAAAGAACTGGTGGCTGGTTACAAGTGGGAAAACACGGAAAGAAAGAACATAGGTTGACAAGGTTCCATCGGGTGTTATGTAGATGGTGCTGCCGATAACTGATATAGGGGCTACAGGAGGGATAGGAATGAGCATGAGTCCAGTTTGAGTTTGAGATGCCTGGGAGAGAAGGAAGGTGCAGTTGGAGTTGCCCAAAGACACTTGTATGTGCTGCATGTGGGGAGCAAGTAAGGATTCTGAGCTACATTTGTATGTGAGGATTGTTGACATTTTGGTAGGAATTAAATTTTCTGAGAATGAGCAAGATCACTGAAGATGAGAACATAAAATGAAAAGACAAAAAGCCCAAAGGAATAGAGTCCCAAGGAGAGAATCTTAGGCAATATACCAACTGAAGGGAGGGATGACTGAGAGATTTCAATAAAAGCTACTAAGAATGAATGGTAGACAGTGGTAGAAGTGGACCAGGAGAGAGAGTCATTAAGGAACCCAAGAAACAATAACTTCATGTGAGACGGAAAAGTCAGTGGTAATAAATAGTGAATTTTTAAAATAATAACCAATAAATACTGCAGAAAGTTCAAGTAACAGGAAGGTTAAAACAATTTATTGCTTTAGCAATAAGGAGAAAAATAGATTACTGGTAATTTTTAATAGCAGGGATTTGAGAGGCCCATAGTTATATAGGAAAATAAATACTTTGTCACTTTCTTTTTTTTTTTTAATTTCTCTCTTTTTGAGAAGCCAGCTATAAAAAGAAAAGATAAAGTGTTACATCTGAGGTATTATGAGTTTCCATGAATACATTTTAAAATTATTTTTTTAAGATGTGAGATTCTAACTTAATTATAGCTTGAAAAGAAGTGCAACAAAAACACATCCCAATAATAATATACCAGGGAGAGAAAGAATAAAATCACTCATAAGCTAAAATTCCTACCAAAATCTAAATATAAACCTATCAAAAGAATATGAAAATCTATTTGGATTTAAGAAAAAAAAGAAAAGCCCTTTGATGATAAATTCAAGTTCTACTTTCCCCCTATTTACATTAATTACAATATTCTCAAATTTTTCTAGCTTTTTAGTTTCATTTCCTCAGCTAAAGCATAAACCCTTCATTGAAGTGTCATAGCATAAATTGATTCAACAAATCTTTAGTGCATACCTACTTAATATCAAGTGGCATGGTAGGCATAGGAGACCCTTTTTTTTGTTGAAGTATAGTTGACACAAAATGTTACATTAGTTTCAGTTATGCAACATAGTGACTTGACAAGTCTATACATTATACTGTGCTCACAAGTGTAGCTACCATCTACCACCCTACAACACTCTTACAATACCATCCATTATATTTCCTACGCTGTTCCTTCTTTTTTTTTATATTTATAAATTTCTTTTTTTTTATTTAAGATTTTATTTATTTATTCGACAGAGATATAGCCAGCGAGAGAGAGAACACAAGCAGGGGGAGTGGGAGAGGAAGAAGCAGGCTCCTAGTGGAGGAGCCTGATGTGGGGCTCGATCCCATAACGCCGGGATCACGCCCTGAGCCGAAGGCAGACACTTAACCGCTCTACCACCCAGGCGCCCCCTACACTGTTCCTTCTATCCCTTGACTTACTCATTCCATAACTAGAAGCCTGTGCCTCCCACTCCCCTTCACTCATTTTGTCCATCCTCCCACCTGCCTCCTTTCTTGTAACCATCCATTTGTTTTCTGTATTTATGGGGAGACCCTATTTTTAGGTGCTTAAAGAGGTGGAAGGAATAATTTGAATCAATTATAAGAAAATGTTATGTAGTGCTATTGGGTATATGTAGGAGACCACAGAAGCAACTAGGGTGTGGTACAATATGAGATAATGCAGATAAGGCATTTATCTTAATAACTCAAGGAGTGTTAGCAATCATTATTAATAGTGATGCTATTTTTAAATTATATTTCATAAATGAAACTCCTTAACTGGGATGTAAATGAAACTCCTTAATTGGGACTCAGCTAAATTTATATACATACATACATATATATATATTTGACTTTTAAATATAAAAAATTATATATATATATATTTAACTTTTTAAAAAATATTTTATTTATTTATTTGACAGAGAGCCAGCCAGCGAGAGAGGGAACACAAGCAGGGGGAGTGGGAGAGGAAGAAGCAGGCTCCCAGCGGAGGAGCCTGATGTGGGGCTTGGTCCCAGAACGCCGGGATCACGCCCTGAGCCGAAGGCAGACGCTTAATGACTGAGCCACCCAGGCACCCCTATATTTGACTTTCTAAGTGCTGTGAATTGAAAACTTGATGATAGTCTGGAAATAGCTTATACATTTTTGGATGTATATTCCTTTGTAATTATAGGAAGAATAACACCCATTTACTTTTAGAGAGAATGAAAATATCAAATATTTAAAATACACTCATAAGATAAAGAAAACCTGCATTTCACAAACACTGAAAAATACTCTCAACTCATGGAACCTTGAATATTCTCCTAGGAGAAGATTTATTATGTGCCTTATGTGAGGATTAAGGAAACAAAGAGAAGTTGCTAAAAAGACAACATTTAAAATTTTAAAATATACCCAAAGTCAGATATCCAATCAGCAATATCTCATGATTAAAAAATACTAAAAGTAATTTCTGAAATATTATGCACTTTGTCACAGTTTAGTCCCCATTTGTCTGTGAGTCCTAGTCAAGAGGAAGTATACAAAGTGTGGGGTTAAACATGACAATTTAATCCTGGCTCTGCTCCTAGTTTGTGACGTGGCTTTGTGCAAATTATTTAAAGTCTCTGTGTCCTTTTCGGGGCACCTGAGTGGCTCAGGTCATGATCCTGGGGTCTTGGGATTAAGTCCTGCAGGGAGCTCCCTGCTCAGCTGGAGTCTTCTTCTCTCTCTCTCCCTCTGCTCCCTCCCCCTGCTCGGGCTCTCTCTCTCTCTCAAATAAATAAATAAAATCTTAAAAAAAAAATGAAGTCTCTGTGTCTTTTCCAGCTTCTATTATGCTTTCTATTTCAGAGTCATATTAATAGACTACATCTGGTAAAATATGTTTCATTTCTCCTAGGCTCTGGAAATAGAGGTGTACAAATTTCCCGTCTCTGATGCCTGATGAAGAGTAACTGGTCAACTACGACAACTCTTCATCTGCAAAGTTTCTTATACCTACAAAGGAATTTGTGTTCAAAACTTGACCTTAGCGCTGGAGCCTTTTATAATATAGTTATAGTAAAAGGATACAGGAATGTTTTTTTTTTCTATATGTATCTTATTATTCCTAAGGATGTTTATGTCATTCCTTGCCCTGTCCACACCTTTTTCTGAACATGCCTCAGGAGACAGAAAAGGAGTTCTCTTCCAAAAAATAAAACCACAATAAAGCCAAGCCAAACTGAAACACCTCCCAGGCAGCTTATTTTTCTTATTTTAGGGTGGGGGTGGTCCCTAGAGAGAGACCTCATTATGATCAAGGCACTTGGAGTAAAACTTAGGGATACTAAACCTATAGTTAGAAAAACAGCATCAAAAAAAAAAGTTTCACTTTTTCTTTTTTCTTGTTTCAAGTATAGAATTTACTGATGCATCACTTCCATACACCACCCACTGCTCATCACAAGTGCCCTCCTTAATTCCCATCACCCACTTACCCCCCCCAATCTTCTCCCCTCCAACAAGCCTCAGTTTTTTTCTATAGTTTTTTTTTTTTTTTAAGTGAAACTTTCATGTCTATGGTCTTTCCATCATGGAAGCCAGGGTTCCTAGGAAATGACCATATCTACTATGGAAACTCTAGGGTTGTGTTTTTCTGGGTCCTGAGATAAAACAGAAAGATTGTGAATATTGAGAGAGGGAGTCAGGGAGGGAGAATGGGAAGGAGGGAGGAGGGAAGAGAAGGAGACAGAGAGAAGAGAGTCAGAGTAGAAAAATTTCCAAATGACCAAGGAAAGATGATTCCATAGAAGGGAATTTTTAAAACTGTGTTCCTTAGCAGAAAATATCTTGTACTTCTTTCATCTTCTGTCCTAGAGACAACTTTAGGAAGGATGATGTATTTATTGTTTACATGGATATAATTATTATTAAGTAATATTCTAATTCCTTAAGTCCGTGTCTTCATTCTACAGTAAGAATTTAAGATTATTTTTTTTGATCCTTTGCGCAGAAGATCAGCACCTCTCTTGCCCCAGTATTACATGAGGAAAAGCAGATTTCTTAAGGGATAATTTGGTTGATTTCCATGGTTGTTCTTTTCCTCTACCGTCTTATTATTTATAATTTTGACCAGGGAAATATCAATTATAAAAAGGAACAACATTTTAAAAATAGTTTTGCCTGGTACCCACGTGGCTCAGTTGATTAAGCATCCGACTCCTGGTTTCGGCTCAGGTCATGATCTCAAGGTCATGAGATCGAGCCCAGCATCTGGCTCTGCTCAGCACAGAGTCTGCTCAAGATTCTCTCTCTCCCTCTCCCTTTGTCCCTCCTGCTTGTGCTTGCTCTCTCTCTCTCTCAAATAAATAAATAAAATATTTAAAAAAATAGTTTATGCCTTTCGGATGTATACTAGTATAAATAGTTTTGAGCAGGGGTAGATAGTCATACAGATATTTACATATGGTTGACATATTCATTCAACGTTAATTGAGCTTCTTCCATCCGATGTTCTAGGTGCTAGAACTGATGTTTTTCTAGTGACCGAACAGACTATAATAACCTTCTTTAAAAGGAGCTTACTTTCTACTGGGGTAAGACAGCTATAAACCAAAAGAAATGAGCAAGACATATAATATATTTGATCATAATAAGACATATGGAGAAAAATAAAGCCACATATGGGTCCACATATGCATTTGTACTTCTGGAATCTAGAACCATCCACCTATTTAAGTTTCTTGGGCTACATAGAACTTTCAAGAGACTCAGGGTTTGGAGCGAGTGTTTAGCTTAAGCTGTATTCTGCCCTCTGATCTTGTTATTTTATGTTCTGCTGATTTGAGATACTCTTAAGGTCAATGACTTGAGAAGCCAACAATTTCCAGGAAAATTTAGACCAAACCTCATAGGCCAGCTCACTGAAGGAAACAGCGGAGAGAGCAAATCTCTCCAATATCTGTTCATGATTCAGAATGTCATACAAGTCAGTGACTAGAGACCATTATGGCTAGAAGATGAATTTAGCCGAGTCCACCTTCTGCTCTCAGAAATACTGCTGAAAGTTCAATAGATTAAAAAAAAAAACAAAAACCAATCAACAAAGTTTAACTTTAGATAATCCTCTGTAAAAATGACATAGTTTAAGTCATATTAAGTTTTCACAATTTCATTCTTCATTCATTTACTCATTCAAATATGTATTCAGCCCTTATGTGCAGGGCACTACTTTCAATACTGGAAATACACTGGTGAACAAGGTAGACAAGATCGCTGTTTTCATGGAATGTACTTGCAATAGATGAAAACAAACAAATGAAAGCCATGAAAATAGGGTTATGTATTAGAAATGAACTCATGGAACTCTCCCAAGGATGCATATTTAAACGGAAAGCTGAGTAACAGGGAGTAGCCTACCAACAACTGCTCTGAGGATTAATTAATTAACGCAGGGCAGAGGCAGAACTAACAGTTACTAGGATTGAGACAAGCTTGTTTGTTTCAAGGATAAACAGAGGCCAGCCACTGTGCGTGGAACATTTGAGTGTGTGTGTGGGGGGGAAGTAGTTCAGAAAAGCGTGAAAGAACTAGGTTGGGTCTAGAGGAAAAAGACTCTTGTAGAATTTTAAGTGCAAAAAAGCTATTGGAAGTTTTTAAGTTGGGAAATAACATAACCAAATTTCAAATTTGTTAAAAAGAGAAACTTCAATCTTCACAAAGAGTGATTTGGATTTTATTCTAACTGTAATGCAATCCATTGAAAGTTTTTAACAGAGATGATTATTAAGAGAAAATAAAATTCACATTTTATTTTTTTTTAAATTTTTTAAAAAAGATTTTATTTATTTATTTGACAGAGAGAGAGACAGCCAGCGAGAGAGGGAACACAAGCAGGGGGAGTGGGAGAGGAAGAAGCAGGCTCCCAGCAGAGGAGCCCGATGTGGGGCTTGATCCCAGAACGCGGGGATCACGCCCCGAGCCAAAGGCAGACACTTAACGACTGAGCCACCCAGGCGCCCCAAGATTCACATTTTAAAATATATTGTTGTCAATGTCTGCTCCATGATTTTTCCTTATTTTCCTACTAGATTATAAATTACAAAGGAGAGCAATCACATTTTCCATTTCTATACTGTCTTTCCCACTTATCATTCCTCACTTGGAAATAATGCGTAACACAAATTTCTATACCTAGACTACATTATAGAGAGGACTTTGCTAAAGAGGAAATGAATTTATATTATCTTTAATCATTTTGTGTTAGAACATGACTTCAATTCCCAATGAAGTGAAACACAGGTCTTGGAGACTTCAGTTTTTTTGAGGGTGTTGCTCTCCCTTTGTTTCATTTTGATCACAATGCTACATGCTACATGCACCTGAGGGGTTGGGGGGGGGAGGGAGGGTCTTCCTAGTCTAATGTCACAGGTCTTTTAGGTTGACAGCTAACTTCACTAGGTGATGGGTTCACTGTTGACTCCATAGAGCCTCTGCAATTAGCACAAGGCAAACTCGTGGGGGTGTGGCATTTATTTAACTGTTCAAAATTGAGATAGCTTAGATCCATCCTCCAGAAATCGATGATCATGTCTCTTTATAATCCATTTTTGCAGAGATTGAAAACGAATGGGCAAAATCCTTATAAAAGAGGGACTTTCAACAAAGAAATCCCAACAAGGAAACAGTGAAACGATCATTCCTCATTACTGATACGCAATTTTCTTTTCAGAAGAAGCACATACGGAACGCGGTGGGGAGGTGTTTTGCAAAAGTTAACAACAAATTAATTTCATCTCTTCCCTGATGATGTGAAAAATTGTTCCCCGTTCGGGCATTTCCATGTCTTTCATAACCTGAATTTTGACAGAAAGGAGGTTATGCAAACAATCTTATAAATATAAGGGCAATGCATAACTTGATTAGGTGCTAAATAGAACTGAGGGTCAGGGCTATGGAAATGGGCGGGGCTTGCGAGGGAATCCCGCTGTGGAAGGGAGGCTTGGCATTGAGCCTTTTGACAGCGTCTGTGAGGACAGAGGGAGTGCTCTCTAGCCCCTGCTTACTGTTTGTTGCTCTTTCCCAGAACCAGCTCTTCTGACTTGCTGGTGGAATGGATCCATGAGAAAGAAAAAGGGAAATCTTGCCTTTTTCTCTTTGTTCCCTGCAGGGCGCCGGCCTCCCTCTTCAGTTTGGCGTCCAGTGGCCCTGACCCTGCTGACTTTGTGTTTGGTGCTGCTGATTGGCCTGTTAGCCCTGGGGCTTGTGTGTAAGTCCTCGCTCTGACTAAGGTTTATCTAGGATGAGAAATACTTGCTATGGATTTTTTTTTTTTTTTTACTTTAATTCTGGAGCCTGTGGATAATTCAGTGTTCCTTACTCTAAAGTACTCATTGAAATGACGAGCAGTGAAAGAAGCATTAAAATACAGCAATCACTTGCCAGCTAGACTTTTACATTCTGTTTGAGATAAGCAGGTTTTGTTTGTTTACATGTCAATATTTAAAATCAGCAATTAAAAAAAATTTTTTTTTTGAGGAGGGCAGCCAGAGGGTTTGTGGAGGGGGAGGGGCAGAGGGAGCCGGAGAGAGAGAATCTTAAGCAGGATCCACGCTGAGTATAGAGCAGCACTAGGGTCTCCATCTGAAGACCCTGAGATCATGACCTGAGCTGAAATCAAGAGTCCAATGCTCAACCAACTGAGCCCCTAAAATTAGCAATTTTTAATGAATGCATGATTTAGCCCTCTTTCATTTTACAAAAGAGTACAGGCTATGGCTTTTGCTCTTAGTATGCATGGCTCAGCAGCTAATACAGAGTGAAGAGATTTCATTTATATCTACTCCGTCAATATAAGGAGAATGGACTAGGTCCTTAATTTCTACAGTATGTTTCAAAGAGTACAGGAAATTATAGAATCATTTTGCAGAATCTTGTGAAAACCAAACAAGAAAAAATGCCTGTGGAAAAGTCTTTAAATTTCAAACCAGTAGACATATTCAAAAACTAAAAAAAAAGGAAGTGGGTGAATTTGCTTCATGAGATTGAGACCCTGCAGTAATGTTTCCTGAGCAGTTGAAGAAGGTGGCTCAAGGTAAAAGGTTGCATTGAAGAGCAGGTCAAACATTTGGTTTTTCTAGGAAATGTTAGAACTTTCCTTTGTTATTGTAACTTTTTAAAATTAAAAAGATAGATTTCTTAGTGTTTCCACCATGGCCCCCCCAATTTTTACTTCATTTTGATATAATTTGTTTCACAACCACCATTCTTTTTAGGGATATAAAGCAACTTTCATGATTCATGAAAGATTTCTCTACTTAGACTTAGAAATCTGGAGCTTAAACCTAATTGTTGACATTTTCTAGCCAAGTGATACTAAGGAATTTGCTTGTTTTCACTGAGCCCAATTAGAAGTTATAAAACTATGGAAATGATAATATAACTATTTTAATGAATGAATGAGATAACAATATATGGTACATCGTCAATACTCAATATAATAATCAATAGATAAATGGATTTGTGGTTTTAGGTTAAGCAGTGGTTTAGGAGTATACACAAAATCGTTATTGAGCAGTAAATATGGTTAAGGAATTTAGTCCTGAAATTAGAAGCTGTGACTACGATTCTACATTTTCAGATAAAAAGACAGACTTAGTGACATTAATTTGCCCGAGACAATGCAATTTATTATGTGCTTCAGTTCAAATTTGAACACAGGCAATTTGAAATCTCAGAGGATGAGATCTTAAACAATACAATGTTTTGTCTTCCCCATATGTAAAAAGTAGAAATAGAAATGAAGAAATCAGCTGGCCAGTCTGACTTGGTAACCTGGGTTAGTTTTTCAGTTCTACCAGCTTTCCAATACTCAGCAAGACAGCATTTCTCACAAGGAAGAAAGATTGGGGAATCTCTCCCGACAGCTGCAATCTCTCCAAACCAAGCACAGGAAGCTTGCGGAAACCCTGCAGCGCGTGGCTGAAAACCTGTGTCGTGAACTCTATAACAAAAGTGGAGGTGAGTCCCTCTGCCCTCAGGCTAGCTGTCAGTATAGAGCTGGCTTTCCCATCCGGGTGCCTGGGAGTCACAAGTTAGTGAGTTAGTTGTCAGGCAAACTTCACGAAGAATTTGGGCACCCAGGTCATCCCCAGTTATTGAGGTCATTTAGTTCGGATACGTCTGTGTTGTAATATATAAAGGGATTCTTCAAATTCAGACATTTTTTTTTAAAGATTTTATGTATTTATTCGACAGGATAGAGACAGCCAGCGAGAGAGGGAACACAAGCAGGGGGAGTGGGAGAGGAAGAAGCAGGCTCACAGCAGAGGAGCCTGATGTGGGGCTCGATCCCATAACGCCGGGATCACGCCCTGAGCCGAAGGCAGATGCTTAACTGCTGTGCCACCCAGGCACCCCCAAATTCAGACATTTTAAATAATAAAAGCAATTAACTTCGAATAACCAAAATAATACTGCAAATAAATAAAAAACAGGGTTATTTCTCAATTTACCTCGGCACATAAAAACCTAACAGTAGTATATATTTTTCCAAGGCGTTCATAAATTTTTTTCTCCTTAAGAAGTTAATGAGCTCATAAAAGTTCTCACATTTTAAGAATCATATGGGATCAGGTTAAAAATGCTGATGAACGAAATCAAATTACAGGTTTTTAAATCCACTGTGCCTTGTCTGGGTACCATAAATCAGCATTTCAATAATGATGGCAATGCCAGTGGGAGATGAACCATGCTTTGATAACCATGGCTGGACAAGACTGGAAGCATCACTGCATTTCTGTGCCTTTTCCTCCTGTCGTTTTTGCGTTTCTTAGTGCCTAACTCTATTCATGTTAGCCCTCCCTTCTGTTCTGCTCATCTTGCATGCATAGGAAGCAACATACATTCTAAGTTGCCACATTTTTTCTTTCAGGGACTTAAAATTAGGATGAATCTTCCTCTTCCACTTCCCACACTAACCAGAAGGCCAGATTGTGTGGTTACCCAGTAAAATAACACCCACAGGCACATTTCCACTTCTCTAAGTGATTCTTCCCCACATGATGAATGATCTCACTGGTCACAATTTTCTTTCTTTCTTTCTTTCTTTTTTTTTACTTTATTGAGGAATAATTGATACATGGAATTGTATATGTTTAAAGTGTACAATGTGATGATTTGATATACACATACATTATACAATGATTATCAAGGTCAAGATAATTAATACATCTACCACTTCATATAGTTTTGTTTTTTCTTCTTGTGTTTCTGACAACCCACTGTATATTTTCTTTGTTGGGTGCCATGTCATCAAAAGGTAATCCAAGTTTCTGACACATGGAGACTTACCATTCTAAATCATACCTTGCTTAGTATTTATGTCTTTTTTTCTAAAATTTTATTTACTTGTGTTTAGAATAAGAAGAGAGTCCATCTCTTATTGGTATACAGTGCATTAAAAATCCTTTTATAATTATATAAGAGGATTTTGAGGAAGAAAATTGTGGAAGCTTCAGTTGTTTCTTAAATACAAGGCATAATGAGTTTTTGAACATATGAAAAGTTCTTTATGACATTAAATATCCTCTGTGTGCTGAATTATACAGGGCAAGAAGCAAGGAAGTTCTAATCATTCATTGCTAGATTCCAAACTCCATGAAAGCAGGCAGTGTCTGTTTTGATTTTTACTGTATACTCAGTATCAATTACAATTTCTGACATATAGAGAGTGTTTGGTAAACTTTCATAGTTATCATTCCTGTGCAATTAAATATCGAAAAGAAAGTACTTTAAATACTAAGAGTACTTAAGTCATCAAGTACTTTATAATTTCAGGAAAGGAAAGATGGGAGACCTGTATAGAAAATAGCATTAAGTTTGGTTTCTCTCCAAGAGCACAGATGCAGCCCTTGTCCAGAAGAATGGAAGTGGCATGGGGACAAATGCTACCGATTCTGTAAAGAGAGCAAGAGTTGGCAGGGCTGTGAGTATTTCTGCATTGCTGAGAATGCGACCATGCTGAAGATAAACACACAAGAAGTGCTGGTAAGATCCTGGTCAGTGTTTGAATTATTCTCAAAAAGAGGTCCTTAAAAGAGCTAGATAAGAAGAGTCTAAGGAGTCAATGTCCCCAGACTTTCGCACTTACCACAATCAAGGTCTTACTCCTATTATTTTGAGTGATTCCCTGAGTATGGAAAAGCTGTTCTGCTCTCCACCAAAAAAAAAAAAAAAAAAAGAGGAAGCTCTTCAAAATCCCCATCAGTCAGGAATCAAATAAAAAATTCCTTAATTTCATACCTCTTTTGATTTGGGCAGGAAGGGCATATATTCAGGCAATGTCAGAAAGATGAAAATAGTATTTCCTGTTCTTCCATTATAAAAGGACAAAGCTTTTAATTGAAAAATATTTAATCAAATCATTAGTATAACCTCCAGATAAATATCTTGTCCTCCAGAAGTTTATGACCTAACATAGGCAGTCGACACAAATATAAAACTATAAATTGACATATTTTAAGTGTATGCAATTAAGATAAACTTTTAGAATTGTGTAATTGTTCCCACACTTTTAAAAAATATTTATTATTACTTTTGGATTTAATCCCTTAAGCAGTGTGACCATTATTTATTGATCCTTGTTTTAGCAGAAGTCTTGGTACAGAGTAGTTTATCAACAAAGGATTATTTAATTGAAATAAATGCCCAGCTCGCTATGCAAACTCTTAACATCCTTCTAGTTACATCATAATTCCTACCCACTTTTCTGAAATCTGTGATGAATGCTACTCTGCAATGTCTCTCATCTACTAAAATAATATTTTTTAACCTTTCTCAATGGCTCAATTTAGGCAGAAAGGGAGGTAATTTATTTGACTGAGACAATGTGTTCTACCATAAGCCCACCTAATTTTTCTTATTCTCTTTGTTTCCTCCACCTCTAGCACATATTGACTCAGGTATATTATAATTGAATTGTATTATATATAATGGTAGGAAATATTGTTAAAGTTATATAGTGATTTTATCTCATGCATTTCAAAGATTTGTATATGTTTAAGTCATTTTCATATGACTTATTCTTAGAACTTTTAATTTGAGGTGTCTACCATAAATTGGAAGTATTTTCAACTACACTTCCTTTGATATGCCTATTAGGTGACTATTGCTTAGTGATAATTACATATCTATTTCCAATAATCTTTCATTGAACCAATGTATGGCATTAATTATAAGAAGGGTTGAGGTTGTAAAACAAAGTATGTATCCTTAAGGAACTCATAGTACAGTAAAAGGAAGGACATAAAAATTGATAATTATAATAAATTTAAATAATTTATGTTAAAGAGTAAGACAAGATAGAAGGAAGTAGGTAACTTTAAAAAATTTCAATACAGAGGGGCTCCTGGTTCACTCAGTCGGTTGTCTCATTTTTTATTTAAGCTCAGGTCATGATCTCAGGGTTGTGAGTTCAAGCCCCAAGTCAGGCTCCCTGCTCAGCATGGAGTCTGCTTGACCCTGTCCCTCTGCTCTTCCACCCACTTCAAATAAATAGAGAAATAAATAAATAAATAAATAAATAAATAAAATCTTTAAAAATTCAATATAGATATTAGAGAAGGAATTATATATGTGTATATAAATACTATACAAAAATATAAACACACATGCACACATATATATGAAAAATTTCTCTTTCTCCTCTTCTTTGCCTGAGATGTAAATCATCCTTCCAAATTTTCTCTTACCTCTTTTTGCATTAAAGTATACTCATTATTCTCTTCTCCTTCCTGGTCAGTCCCTTTGTATGTATTTATAAAGATTACTTTCTTTGTAAATCGCCCCCCCCTATTTTTTATATAAATCTTAGTGTTTACTCTGTGACTTGAAAATAATGGGTCATTTATAAATCTTGGTTGATGTGATTCTTGGTTTTGGAATATCAGTATATATTCAAACTTATTAAGACAAGATAAGTTCTTTAACTTGGACAAACTGACCGCAGCACGGACACTTTTTCTCTCAAATGTACTATCACCTGTGTGGGGCAGGACTCACGTGCTGTTTTCGTGTTAAAAGTGCGGCTGGCCCTACGCATCTCTGTGTACACAGAGTATAACATCTCTAAAGCTAAAGATCTTCTTGTGTGCCTTTCACAGGAGTTTGCCATGCCTCAGAGCTACTCTGAGTTTTTCTACTCTTATTGGACAGGGCTATCTCGCAACGGCAGTGGCAAAGCCTGGCTGTGGACCGACGGAGCCCCTTACTCCTCTGAACTGTAAGCCTTCAGAACATTCTGTGGGAAAGGCATTTAGTAGGGAGCTTGTGCTTGGGTGACTGAGTTCAGCAACTTGCTTCGATAAGCATCAAACCTTCACTTTGTCTTGAATACTATGTTTGTAGGAGGCTGCACACAGATGTGTAAAAGTAAAGCATAGTGCTTCCTTTAGTAGGGACGGTTCTCTGGATGCTCTCGGAGTTTTTATTTCAGGGTCTGAAGTCCCTTGGAGCATTATTAAGTATTTGGAATTTGCTGAGTGGGGGAGACAGAGACAGAGAGAGAGAGAGAAAAGAAGGAAGAGGAGGAAGAGGAGGAGGAAAGGAAGAGATCTTTTATGGGTGAATAAACTGAAACCCAGATCGTGATGGTAGCTTGTCTAAGACCACACAACTTCACAACTTATCAATACGCAGAGATAACGTAAGAACTCAGATTTCTTGGCTTTCTGTGCAGTGTAATAGGGTGCATATCTTTAGAAGTACAGTTTCTGAGGGGCATCTGAGTGGCGCAGTTGGTTAAACATCTGACTCTTGGTTTTGGCTCAGGTTATGATCTCAGGGTCCTGTGCTCAGTGCGGAGTCTCCTTGTCGCTCTCCCTCTGCTCCTCCCCCCACTTATGCTCCCTCTCTGTCTCTCAAATAAATGAATAAAGAAAATCTTTAAAAAGTACAGTCTCTGAGAATAGATTTACTGATGTTATCAGGAACAATATTATTAAAAATTGGTTTTACTTATGTGAGCATTTAGATAAGATTGCACATGCTATCTTTTGAAATAGGATCTATACTAAAATATATTACGATTTGAAGCCATGTTTGGACAGACACCTTTCTTCTCTGTGTATCATATGGGATTTATTCTCCCAGGAGGTAAGACCTACTCCATGTAACCATTTTTATAGTTAATTAAAATGAATCACAGAGAAGGTAGATGATTTTTCAGATGAGGGCAAAATATGGTAAACTTGGATTATAACATGCCTCTTAGTTTGAGTTACAAACAGTTTTTGTTGTTTTAGATGAACTAATGCTTCTAGGAACAAGTATGGATATTGAGGGACTGAAAAGAAAGAGCTTGGTAACCCCATCTCTCCAGTAAATTCATTCTGCATATCTATCTATAATTTTATTGAGCTAGGAGTATTCCCTATGTAGTTTTTGGTTATTTAACATTTCATTTTAAAGTAAACTATGATTCAATAAACTTTTTTTTTTCTTTAAGGTTTGAGATTGTAATAGATTTTACCAGCCTACGAAGCAGGGACTGTGTGACCATCCTCAATGGAAAGGCTTTCTCGAAGGACTGTAAAGAGTTGAGGCGGTGTGCATGTGAAAGAAGGGCGGCCACAGTGAAGCCTGAGAGCCTCCATTAGCTTCTCTGAGCCATTACACGCAGGTGATGGACTCTCCCACCATCAAGCTCCCTTCAGGGAGATTGAAGAGCAGAACAGAAGTCAGTCTCTTCATGTGCAGCTGTAAGAGTTTGGTTTCAGTTCCTTTTTTCTCCCATGTGATCTATATTTATACAACAATTCAGCAAAAACTTTGAGCCAGGTAAAGTCAATGCAAAAGATATTTGAGACATTGGAATATGGAAAAAAAATTAGGAAAGGCAATTTTTCTGACTGGTGCAAGAAGGATTTTCATGTTTCCTGTTCAAGATCCGCAGCACTTCTGAGCTTAGGTTCATGCATATATTTACCAGTTGCAAAGAAATCACATGTACCAACAAACAGTCCCAGAATCTCATAAAGTTGTAATCCATCTTCTTGACTTAGAGATCACTTTCTAGTGTTCTTCCTTCTCAGCATCTAGTATCATCTCCTTGTTTCCATGTCTTCCTTCATATTTGAAGTAGACGAAATAAATGTGCATGACATTCTTTGCCCTAAAGGTCAAGTAGTCTATGAGAAATAGCAATCATTTCCTATACTGTGCTCCTAAATACATAAGTAATTCTTTCTGTTTGCTTCACCCCATACTTTTCCCTTCCTAGTCTCTCAATAAAGCCCCTGTCTGCCATGTCTATGGCCTGCTTCCCACTGGGATACTTCTCTTTATTAGAATCTTAACTTCTTAAGAACCTATCTCCCCATATCCATTGAAGACTCCCAACAATTGGGGCACCTGGGTGGCTCAGTCAGCTAGGCATCTGACTCTTGATTTCAGCTCAGGTCATGATCTGAGGGTCCTGTGCTGAGTGGAACCTGCTTAAGATTCTTTCTCTCCCTTTCCTTCTTCCCCTCCCAACTCACGATCTCTCTCTCCTTCTCTCTAAAAACAACAACAACAATAATAACAACTCCAATGATTGTGTCCTTTCCCTAGGAATTTCTTTCATTAAATAAATATTCTCAGCTCAGTTCCATATCCAAATTACTGGCCCTGATGCTCCCTTCAGAAGGATTGACGACCAGAGCCAAAGTCATTCTCTTTACATGGGTCTATAATAGTTTAGTTTCAGCTCCTATTTTCTTCCATTTGATTCATGTTTATGCCTTTCTGGTACTGAAAATTTAATAATAATAAACATAAATAATGTGAAATATGTGTGATTGGAGAACAGATTTGTGACTTGGGGAAAATTTTAGTGTGGAGATGCTCTTCAAAATATGTTAGCAATCTGTGTTTTGACTGTTGGTGCCTTACAGAGAGTTTGTAGGGACTTTAAGAGTATTATTTGATTATTTGAGGAAGATAAGTCTTTGAGAAGCATGCTGTCTTCAAGAAGATGATTTTAACACTTTCCTGAGGTGAAATCCTTTGAGGCAAGCTTTTCATCCACACATGGCTAAAGATGAGTAAATAAAATCTTAATAGGGCGAATTATCCAATCAGGTCATGGAAAGTGGAAGAGAGATTGTGACGTCTGCACACGTCACTGGCTTCTTGTGTAGGTGTCCCCTTTCTCAGGATGCCAAGATGCACAATCGTAACAGGGGCCACTGCAAAGAACATCATCACAACCAGTGACTTTGTTGATTTATAGAGAAATTAATTTTAGGGGTTTAATGCTCATGAAGATAATCTATTACAAATCTTTATTTTTCAGCAGTGAAAACTAGAGTGCTTCAGTTTTATTTTCAGTAAACATCTATCGCATGATGAAATGACATCAAATTAGCCAACATATGATAAGGAGAACATTTGTGTATTCATTTTCATGAGACTGTGTTACTTAGCAATCACTGCTTATGGATTTCTTCCTTATGAGTTTTCCTTTCACTTTCCTGTTGATTGTGAAATTTCTTCAGTGTTGAACAAATTTTTGGTTGATTTATTGTGTCATGTAAAAAGAACAGTATTTGTGGTCATAAAATGAGAGTTTCAGATCTCTTATTCTGATCAATTATTGGGCGAATCACTACTTCACTAAGCTTATTTCAGTAAGTAAAAAGTGCAAATGTTTATAATTTTCTCATGGTGCTGTTGTTAGCTGAAATGAAGTAAATGTGAAATTAGTTTTATAATCCAAATTGCAATATAAAATGTAAACAGTATTAAAAATATGTAAAAAAAAATTAGTAATTTTTTTTAAATAGGGGAACACACACAACCATAAACAACCCTTTTTGGAGACCTGTATTCTTTAGTAAATTGTAGAGAGACACTTACATTGGGAAGCTGTGGATAATACCAAATATTTTCTGTGCTGAGTGCAGATATTTAATGGATGCAAGTTAATAGGATAAGCATGTAATAAGAAATGTGGATGAGGACTTCAGCTAAGCAGTTACATGTAATTTAAGTCTTATTACTACAGGAAGAAAATGTGGTTAACCTGAGGAGAGAGAAATGACTTTGTGGACTAAGTTGTAAATAGGGACATGATACACATTGTGTTGACCCCTGGCATCCACATAACTGGAGTCTAGTGCAGGGTTGCATGACAAGTATCGCTTAAAATGCCATTGCTTTAAAGAGTCTAGCTGCCTGGGGAGTGGGTGTTGAATAGTATTTGAAGTAGTCCCTTCAAATCTGTAACCTGGAAAGTGTCACTTTAGATAGTGAAGAGGGAAAAAATAGCATCTATCTGACATTTTTACTATTCATGACCATATTTCTCTCCATTGTTGTCCTCAATCCCATCATCTGTATAACAAAACTCACAACACTAATCACAATATGAGCAAATATTTCAAAGAACAGAAGAATAGTATGGCACAAAGGTTTCTCCACAAACTTTTTTAAAATTTAAGAGTAGGAAATAATCATGACATAATTTTCTGAGAACATTTTTCCATGGAGAATCAGAAAGAGTAGTATTCCGTGAATTAATTTTTGACTTGAGAAGAATTTTTCTCTTCCAGGATCTTGTGTGTTTAGGTAATTCTGGAGAAATTTCAGGAAAAGTCAAACGAGGAACATAGCCTTTCCTGGTAGATCTGAGTTCCCTAGAGTACACAATGAGCTATTTCTTTTCCTGAGGATATTGAACCAGCTCTTAAAACTTATCAACAGGAAACAGGTCATGAGTCCTGCAATAGCAGGAAGAGTGAGAAGTATAAGGGGAGATTTTACTTTGGGGACAGAAGCAATTATCAAATAAGTAGAAGAGTCTAGTAGATTGCCTCAGTTTCGGCCTTAATATTTGGAGGGTCAAATACTTTGTAAAGAGATTCTTGTCATTCTTGAAGAATACAAAAAAACCTCATAATGATTTAAATTGTATATAACTTTTTTACAAGGTTCATTGGATGAATAGATTTTTAGGATCTAATAATATTATTATTCTATCTGTATCACTATTCTAATGTTTTTCTTTTTTACACACTTAATGCATTTTACCCATAGTGTAAACAAAGCTTCTTTACGTTTGTAGGACAGAGTTTTCTGTTTCCTTTCCCCCCATTCCCCTTTTTAAATCTAACTTGGATCTCAATGAGATCGATCAAAGATATCCAATTTACTACTGGTGAGACCAAGATCTAAAACTTGTTATCCCAGTGCCAAGGCCCAATCTCTTACCGGTGCCTGGAAACAGATCTTGATATTTTGGACCAAAAGCAACCTGTAGGAAAAAATCTTCCACCCATAATATCTATCTGAAAAGCAGTATTGCCACTGAGGAAATTTGTAGAAGCTTATGCCAGCTGCACTGTCGATAAGATTCTGACTTGCAAAGACCACATCACACATTGATGGGATGACATCAGCCGAAGGATGTTTGCCTTTTGTTTCATGGTACTTTTTTTTTAAAAGAGTTATTAAATGCTTCCTATCCTTTCTCTAAACATAGTCCCCTGACAATACTCTGAAAAATCTTGAAGACAAACAGTCTTTACTACTAAAAATTGTTATTGTTTCCCCTTCATTCCAAGTTATTATATTCAGCTGCCAGCTGCCAGCTGTCAGCTGTGAAAACCAAACACAGGACTCAACTTATACTGTGTTTTCCGTGCTATTTTCTTTCTCTCGGTTCAGCAGAAAATTAGAAAAATCCATTTTACTGAAAAGCCCACCATTTAAACTCCAGGTCAAGGGTAAATTAAAACGAAACAGAACAAAAAACATGAAAACATGCCCTTCCCGTCCTAAAAGACCTTATCCTTCAGAGGTCACCTTTTATAATCGGCTTCTAGGTTCATTTAAATGATTTCCACTGCCTCAGTGAATTGGGCTTTATTTTACTTTATTTTAGAGGGGCCTTTATTATAAGGAAAGATGAGAATCTAATGTGGCTCAACTACTCTTTGTGAAAAATGAAAGATTAAATAAAATTATATTGAATTTAGTGGGTATTTGATGAGAATTTATTGTGTAGTAAGTTATTCTAAGGATGATAAGTGGTAGAAAAGTAATATAATAATAATTGGTGAATTTTTCCTTCCTATAGATTGTAAGATACTTTCATATCTCCTGTCTCTTGGGAACAAACTAATCTATGTCCAAGGAGCCTCCAGACCTAGGATACAGATTGTCTATAGATTTATTTGAGGAGATTCATTAACTTTACAACAGATATTCTGTCTAGACAGTTGCTGACATTTTACATAGAAACCTTATCTTCTCAATATTCCTGTAACATGAGCAGGAAAAAAGGTCATTTTTATGTGGTCTACATCTCTAGATGCCTAAAGATGACTGATGATTTACTCCAGATAACAGTAGCAAGCATTGGTATAGTGTCAAGCTCTAAGAAAGGCACTATTTTTTTAAAAAAGATTTTGTTATTTATTTGGCAGAGAGAGCGAGAGAGCACAAGCAGGGGGAACAGCAGGGGAGAGGGAGAAGCAGGATCCCGTGGAGCAGGGAGCCCGACTCGGGGCTTGATCTCAAAGCCCTGGGATCATGACCTGAGCTGAGGGCAGATGCTTAACCATCTGAACCACCCCTGTGCCCCAGAAAGGCACTATTTTTAGCAATTAACATATATTCATACTTTAATCTTCAAATGGTATTTTGAAATAAATTCTATTATTATTTTACAATGAAGAAATTGAGGCACAGATGCAGTTGAAAGTGCTGGAGACTTACTGCTCTAAAAAAGCCATCCAGACGGCCAACAGACACATGGAAAGATAGATGCTCACCATCACTCCTCATCAGGGAAATGCAAACCAAACCACAATGAGATGTCACCTCACACCTGTCGGAATGGCTAAAATCAAAGACTCAAGAAACAACAAGCATTAGTGAGGATGTGGAGAAAAAGGAACCCTTGCGTGCCGTTGGTGAGAATGCAAACTGGAGCAGCCACTGTGGACAACAGTATGGAGGTTCCTCAGAAAGTTAAAAATGGAACTACCCTATGAACCCAGGAATCACAGTACTGGATATTTACCCCTAAAATACTAAAACACTAATTCAAAGGGTTACATGCACCCCTATTTACTGCGGCATTATTTACTCTAGCCAAGATATTGAAGCAGCCCAAGTGTCCGTCAGTGATGAATGGATGTAGAAGTGATACACACACACACTCTGGAATATTATTCAGCCATAAAAAAGAATGAAATCTTGCCATTTGTAATGACATGGATGGAGCTAAAGAGTATAAAGCTAAGTGAAATAAGTCAGAGAAAGAAAAATACCATATGATCTCACTCATATGTGGAATTTCAGGAACAAAACAAATGAGCAAAGGAAAAAACAAAAAGAGAGACAAGCCAAGAAACAGACTTAACCATAGAGAACAAACTGATGGTTACCAGAGGGGAGGTGAATTGGGGGGGGGCGGGTAAAATAGGTGATGGGAATTAAGGAGTGCACTTTTGTGATGAGCACTGGGTGATGCATGGAATTGTTGAATCACGATATTGTACACCTGAAACTAATATTACATTGTATGTTAACTACCTGGAATTAAAATAAAAAAAAAAAGAAAAAAAAAAGGGCTGGAGTGTTAACCTTGAGAGTCCCCACCTGAGCCCTTTGATTTGTGAGTGGTGGGGAGAAGCGGTGAGAGGGAGGAAGGAAGTTCACAACTGTCCTTTACTGGAGATGCACTGGTATTGGCAGCCTGACTCTTCCTTCTGCTTATATGAAGTGAACGTGTCCACTAGAATTTCCTAAAAGGCTATTGTCTTACTGGCGGCAGATAGCTCCCTGTCTTCCTTCTAATTTGAAAATCCATATCTCTGTCTGACCGTCCTACTGGTTCGATAGCAGAAAATGCATAGAAAAATCCGGCAAGTAGAGATTTTAAAAGGCCACATTTATTTATTTATTTTTAAAAAATCAGTCAGCTAGAAATGCATCATCTCCCCCCAGTGGCTTATAGATTTTTGCACAGAGTTTATAGTCACTCTAGACTAGGAGAAAAAAAAAAAAGCACAAAGAAAGGATTCTTATTGTTTGTTCTCAACCTTTCAGCTTTCGTCCACTGTATCCATAAATCATTTCTATTCTTGGCAATTTAAACAATGTCAAATGAAGGTCTGGAAAGTATTGAAGAAGATTGCCAAGTGCAAATGTAGAGATAGGTTTTGAGTCCCTGGTAGGTAGTTTCATAGGCCACACATAGGTTTACTTCTGCTCTTGCTCTTTGGAAATTTGTGGCAGGGTTTCCAATGTCCTGTTCAACATACTATCATAATAGATCTCTTCCGGTACAATTGCTATCAGATAGAGGATTTTAATGCATACTTCTCACAGATAAAATATTTCCAAATGTTGCAGTTAGCAGAAGAAAGGAGCTTGTCGTTGAGATATCCACAGAGCTGGTCGGTTGATTGGAATGTCTGTATTGGCAATCTGGAGAAGGAAGTCAGTGAATCTGACATTAGGTGTGGGGCTTACAGAGATGTTCTTGTGGGTCACTGATGAGAGGTGGGTAGCTTTTTGTTTTGTTTTGTTTTAATATGGTGCCCTCCTGTGGCACCCTCCTTCTTCCGTAATAGAGGTGTTTTCTCTCAATAAAAATATGTTAACATAACATCAAAAAACCTCATATTAAAGGAAATAGGTACACAAAAATAGGCCCTAACTTAGGATCTCTTTCCTGACTCTTCATTCTCAAAATACTAAAGCACTTAATCCTGTTCACCAATCTCCCTAGTTCTATCTAAAGAGTATAACAGGGAAAAATAAATAAAAGTAAAAAGCTTAATAGGGAATTCTCTTAATAGTACTATAATTTCTTTCCCTTAGCACTCACTAGCCATTAAATGATACACAGGGAACATCCGTACTAATTATATTGTTCATTCAGATTCTCAAATTGATGCGAATGTGCTAGAGTGTAATGGCAACGGGGCTGAAAAGTAGGAAGACTTGGAAGCCACGAAGCTGCTCTTAAATTACCTCAGCTTTGAGTCCAGTCAAAAGCCTGTGAAATTATCAAGCTGGCTATGTCTTCTGGAGAAAATCTGAGGTCTAAAATAAAATGAACTTTGGAATTCCCTCATGTTTCTACTTTTTCTTGTAACAGTTCTCTCAGACACTTACAGGTCAGGGGAAGGAGAGGAGCCATCTTCCCAAAGCCAAGGTCTGCTGAGTCCATCCTGAGACAGCCCCACCCAGTAATCATAGCCTCTTCGGACCTTCCTCAGGATGCCAGTGATAAATTCCTAGAAGAAACAAGACCCGAACAGTGAACTGAGGGGAAAACAACAACAAACTATCATGAAATATAAAGTGTGGCATTTTGCCTAGACAGACGTTAATGGGAACTTGAGAGTTAGAGAACAAGACAGAGGGTTTTAAAGAAGGGATACATTTTATAGATTTTTTTTATTGCCATGTGATAGATGGGGTGTTAAGGACTATGGGGAAAATAGGCATCTGGTATTAAAATAATCTTAACAGATTCAGAGTTTGCCAGATACTATATGTCAAAACAAGGTGTCATACTGAACCTTCAGTATCAGGAAAAGTAAAAACATCCTTGACATCATAGACCACATAGAGCATTCTTTCCCAGTATACTTCAATATGAGAAATAGTTTAGGAGATTCCAGAGGCAAATTAACTGTAGGCATATTTGTTAGAAAAAACATTATTGACTTAGATAACCAAATTTGCACAGAAAAAAAAGGTGTAAACCTATAATTGTTAAGTCCAAGTTGCCTCAGTTTACTGCATATCCTTAACATATCCTTAAATTGTTCTTTAATTGTTCTTGGAAAAATGAACTTTAACTAATTATTGACTATAGCAAACAAACATTTTTAATAAGATCAGAAATGTGTAACTGTGTATTCTACTTCACACACATTTATGGGTAAAATGATTTCAGAGAAACACTGCTTGTTAAGATGTTAGTAAAGTAGACTTAACGTCAATTAAACATTTCATTTAGCAAATGCTTATTTTTATAGACCTCGCCATTTCGTGACATCACTTCCCTTTTTATACTTTGGCTTTTTCTTTTAATTATAAAATTTTTATTGGTTGTTACACTTCCCTACAGCTTTGAAAATAACAGATTTGAAACATATTCAAAATTATAATATATGTATATCTTGGAGTGGATTAACAAGTGACAAAACGGTATTTCCCTTACCTCCTCTGCTTTTTGATTAACAAAGGACATACCACTAACATATTCCTCTTGATTTCTGGATAGCTTCCTGTTTGGTTTTTTGTCCCATTAATAGGAAAACAAACCTTGGCAATTCCTACTTTGTCTCTTTTGAATCCTTATTAAATATAATAAATATACTTGTGTTATAGAATATTAAGAAATCCTAATTAGAATCAGTCCTTTCCGTTCACGTGTATCAGAGTATTTTCAGAGTGATACGAAACCATGAGAAGGTGTTTACCATTTCTTCTTTGCTGTCTATTTGTAGAAGATTAGAACCCTCCTTCAAACAGTCCTCTTTACTGGTGTTCCAAAATTTCCAGTTTTCAAAGACACGATAACAACTTCCTCCGTTCTGAATCCAGTTGTCTGGACAAGGGTTGCAGTTATGGACTTTGAATAGAAACATTTTACTTTGTTAAAGTTATTATAAAAATATTAGTGGCACATCTCCTCAAAAGAAATCTTTGTCTCACCCCCGGTGAAGCAGAACATTGTAACCAAATGGTTCAGATGAGCTGGTCCTTACCACAGAAAGATTTATAAATTTCCAACTGCAATAGGTCTAGAAGAATTAGTTTAAGATAAAATTAATTTCAGAATATCTTTTTCCAAATTGTTCCTCTCCTAATAACAATTGAGCTGATTATTCTATTTTTATAAATCTTTACCATCTTTAAGCTTACATCATGTATAGTCTTTATTGTTTGCTTATTGTTTCATGTCTATTAATCTCACTGGCCCGATTTAGTTGGAATACATACTGGACCATTACGCAAGCTGATAGTAAGTTTCAAGTTGATGTGCAAATTCTGAGAGTTAAACATGAAATGTTTCCTAGAGCATGGACAGAATAAACAGGGCACTTTGAAGACTGAGTTGAAAATATGTGGGTGAGGAAAATTGAAGAAAAACATAAGTAAGTAAAATAAGTCAAGCAGAGAAAGACAATTATCATATGGTTTCACTCATTTATGGAACATAAGAACTAGGAAGATTGGTAGAAGAAGGAAGGGAAGAATGAAGGGGGGGTAAACAGAACAGGGAATGAACCATGACAGATTATGGACTCAGGGAAACAAACTGAGGGCTTCAGAGGGGAGGGGGTGGGGGATTGGGATAGGCCTGTGATGGGTATTAAGGAGGGCACATATTGCATGGTGCACTGGGTGTTATACGCAAATAATGAATCATGGAACATTGCATCAAAAACTGGGGATGTACTGTATGGTGACTAATGCAACAAAATAAAAATTATAAAAAAAAAAAAGGAAAACATAAGTTACCAATTAGCTTATTTCAGGACTTAGAAGTAAGCCATATTATTTAATCAGTTTTATGAAACCCATCTTAAGAAAGAATATATTCACAAAAGAATTGTGCTCAAGACTGTAAAAGATGGACCAAAAAGCAAGAACTTGACCACATGTTTCTTGCACAGAGGGAAAGACACTGAAATTTCCAGAACTCTGGTTTCTAGAGAGAGGCCTTCTATTTAGGGTCACAAATAGTTCATTATCAGTGTCCAGGGCCTGGATGTTGAGTTATTTAAAGCTTTTCAATATCTTTTGTTTGGAATCTCTGCTAATCAGTGTCTTAACTATTGTTACGGCAAGACTGGTATTGACAAAGGCAGCTGAAAGGTTGGAGGACATATCAGATTTGTAAGTCTCCAAAATGGATATCGCTATTGTCTCAAGGTTAATGGCTCAGAGGTAGGGCTAATTCATGTTTGCAAAAGCTTGTTATATTTATAAACACTGTTGGGCACCCAGTGATTCTGTAAACATTATTTGACTAAATTTCAACCAGAAGGTAGGGTTTTGACCTCTCTCATTGGTGATTATTTAAATGATATCCACTACAGGGATAATTAATGTCAATTAAAAAAATTAATGTCAATTAAGTAGCCATAGAATACTTGACAAACTATACCACACATAGAAATAAGGCTGTTTTAAGTTCAAGATTCTACTAAGAGATGTAAAAAATAAAACGGAAGTAACTTCATTGAATTTTTAAAAAGAGTTGAACCCTGCATTGTTATAATTTTATGATAAATACTCTGATTTTTAAAATGATTTTTCTGCTCAAAGAGATATCTAAATTTAAATCTAAAGCAGTGTTTATTTAAACTAAGTATATTGAAGAATTTAGAACTATAATTAAAGATACACCTATTAATTTGAGTGATTGGATAAAACATAAAATGCTGCTTTAAAAAAAAATCCGATCTCAGAGTCCATAGTCTCTCATGATTAATTCCCCCTTCTGATTACCCCCCCTTTCTTTATCCCTTTCTTCTCCTACCGATCTTCCTAGTTCTTATGTTCCATAGATGAGAGAAATCATATGATAATTGTCTTTCTCTGCTTGACTTATTTCACTTAGCATTATCTCCTCCAGTGCCATCCATGTTGCAGCAAATGTTGAGAACTCGTTCTTTCTGATAGCTGAGTAATATTCCATTGTATATATGGACCACAACTTCTTAATCCAGTCATCTGTTGAAGGGCATCTCGGTTCCTTCCATGATTTAGCTATTGTGGACAATGCTGCTATGAATATTGGGGTGCATATGGCCCTTCTCTTCACTACATCTGTATCTTTGGGTAAATACCCAGTAGTGCAATGGCTGGGTCATAGGGTAGCTCAATTTTTAACTTTTTAAGGGACCTCCACATTGTTTTCCAGAGTGACTGCACCAACCTGCATTCCCACCAACAATGTAGGAGGGATCCCCTTTCTCCACATCCTCTCCAGCAATTGGTGTTTCCTACCTTGTTAATTTTTGCCATTTTAACTGGCATAAGGTGGTATCTTAGTGTGGTTTTGATTTGAATTTCCCTGATGGCTAATGATTTTGAACATTTTTCATGTGTCTGAGGGCTTCAGAGCGGAAAGGGGTGGGGGAATGGGATAGACTGGTGATGGGTAGTAAGAAGGGCACATATTGCATGGTGCACTGGGTGTTATACGCTACTAATGAATCATCAAACTTTACGTCAGAAACCAGGGATGTACTGTATGGTGACTAACATAATATAATAAAAAAATTTAAAAAAATAAAATAAAATAAAATAAATAGTTTCTGAAAAAAAAAATCCGATCTGCTAATCCTACCCATTTCCCTTTGAAATTTGACTGTGTGTTTTTTAAATCTGCATTTCTTGAGACCTCAGTATTTTCCACATACTATTGAAATATATAAATATATAAAAAACATTGAACTGGAGTGTGGATCAAAATTAAGTCCCTCCTAATTTTAAAATTCTGTCTGCAATTTTGCAGACAGTAAAATGAATGTCACTGTTTCTTTTGAGGAATTGGTGCCTGTATTTGTATCTGCACAGTGGAAACTGATTTTACATCAATTACCTGAACTGAAAGAGTTTTGCATCAAGGTTTGGCAATATTTCATCTGAAGGTTATGGTTTTTCTTCCATCGTGTGAAATTCGATAGTGCTCTGTCCTGATGGATGAGTTTTTCTTGCTGCTTCATTGCAATAGTGGACACCTGGAACACTTAAACAATAAATAACAATCATTCTTAATTAAAAATATTGACAAATTAGAACAAAGTAATTCTCCATACAGACTAAGGACAACTACAAATTACTGATTATTTTTGTGACTTTAATTTGCATTAAGGTTTTGCTTAAAATTTACACTGTTCAAGAATCAAAAACTTTGAGGAGCCTGGGTGGCTCAGTGTATTAAGTGTCTGCCTTCTGCTCAGGTTGTGATCCTGGGACTTGGGATGCAGCCTTGTGGCTGGTTCCCTGCTCAGCAGGGAGCTTGCTTCTCCTTTTTCCTCTGCCCCTCCTCCCTGCTTATGCTCTCTCTCTCTCAAATAAATAAATAAAATCTTTAAAAAAATTTTTAAAAAGAATCAAAACCTTCAAAGGATACAGAGCAAAAAACCCCTTTGCCACCCAGATGCACCCAACTCCACTCCCCCAGAGGAATTAGTTTACAAATTTCTTTTTTATTCTTCCACACGTATTTTGAATTTGACAAGTAAATGAATATAAAATACCCCCTTTTTATACAAACAGTAATGATCTATTTATATGGTTTTTCATATTTCATATTTTACCACTTAAAATATATTTTGGACATAATTCCCTATCAGTATTTAAAGAGCTTTCTCATTCTTTCATTATAACTGTATCAAAATTCCATCGTATGAATATATCATGATTTATGTTAGTCTTTCCCTACTGACTTTTAGACTATTTGCAATATTTTGGTATTCCAGAAATATATACCATAATAAAGAACCCTAGTCATACATAAGTTCACACATATGCAAGTGTATTTTTGAGAAAAATTGCTAGGTCAAAGTTTATGTGCATGTAAATTGTACTAGATATTTCCAAATTACCCTCACACAAGCTGTTGCAAATAGTATTTCATTACCATTTGAATTTACATTTCCCTTTTTATGCTTGGTGTTGAAAGTTTTTCTCGTACATATAAATGTCAGTTGCATTTCCTTTTCTATGGAGAGTGTAATTATATAATTATATATTAAATTTTTTTTCATTGGGTTTCTAGTCTTTTCCTTATTGTTTTACATGAGGTCTTTATTGCGTTGTGAGAATTCATTCAAACAGGCCTGGGATCAGCCTGAACTGTGTTTCTAAAGTTCCTGCCTGGCCCTGACCTTTGGACAAGGTATGAGACATACTCATTAATAGTGTAGCTTTGTAACCATCAGTCTGAGGATTTTTTGGTCAGATGATACTAGCTCGTCAGCATTGTTTACTGATGCCATATGACTGATAATTTGCCCCTGGTTACAATGAGACCCTGAGCAGACTTTGCTGTCGAAGCCGGTTACCTGGAAGGAATTGCCTATGTGGGGACACCTGAGTGGCTCAGTCAGTTAAGTATCTGCCCTCGGCTCAGATCATGATCCCAGAGTCCTGGGATCAGGTCCACATCAGGCTCCTCGCTCAGCAGAGAGCCTGCTTCTCCCTCTGCCTGCCTGCCATTCCCCCCTGCTTGTGCTCTTTCTCTCTCTGACCAATAAGTAAAATCTTAAAAAAAAAAAAAAAAGAAAGAAATATGCCTATGTGGTCAGCATAATATAAAAATTACCAGGCAAGACTCCATTTTGTGCTCCCTGCTACCCAAGTGTTTTGTGGACACACACATCAGTGGTTCCTGACTCAAGGGAGAAATTGTGTCCTGAGAAGATAGTTACAGAGGGAGGACAACGTACTTGTCTGTACCTGGCCTCTCCAGACCATATCCTGACTTGAATGGGGTTCTTTTTTTTTTTTTTAAAGATTTTATTTATTTATTCAACAGAGACAGCCAGCGAGAGAGAAAACACAAGCAGGGGGAGTGGGAGAGGAAGAAGCAGGCTTCCAGCGGAGGAGCCTGATGTGGGGCTCGATCCCAGAACGCCGGGATCATGCCCTGAGCCGAAGGCAGACGCTTAACGACTGCGCTACCCAGGCGCCCCTGAATGTGGTTCTTAAACTGCATTCTTCTCTCGTAATAAACTATAGATTTGTAACCATTGTCACTTCAGGTCCTGTGACTCTCCTTTAGCAACCAATCCTGTTTAGCTGATTGTGTTACTGCACTTACATTTGGGTAAACTCAGCTTGTGCACGATATGAGCCACGAGTTTCCCAGTGTATCTCTTGACTTTGCTTGTGGTAGTTCACCCTACATACATCAAATGCTTTTTGAGTCATTTTGAGTAGAAGTCTTACACCTGAGATTATATTTTTTACAAGTATATTTCACTTTCATATTTCATATTTCATGTAGCTGGAATTTATTTGGTTGGAATTTATGAGGTATGATTTCCAATTTTTTTCCCCCAGATGGCGACATTGTGGTCTCATATCATTTGTTGACTAACCCCCTCCTTACCCTCTTTTAATATTTAGCTTACTGTAATTTCCAATAAACCACTTTGATATATTTCTATTGTTTTAATGATATTCAATCCACCTGCTTATCTACTCATAGGTCAGTACCACACAGCCTTCATTATTGTAGATTTATAATTTATTTCAGTATTTGGCAGGGCCAGTCCTCCCATTTTCATATTATTTTTATATTTTTTGTAGTTCTTTCCTAGCTTTTAAGTCAGTTCTTTTTAAAAGATTTTTAGAAAAATTAATTTCTTTGACAGAGAGAGAGAGTACAAGCAGAGGGAGAGGAAGAAGAAGGCTTCCCGCTGAGTAGGGAGCCCGATGTAGGGCTCTATCCCAGGACCCTGGGATCAGGACCTGAGCGGAAGGCAGATGCTTAACTGGCTGAGCCACCCAGGCGCCCCAAGTCAGTTCTTTTTAAAAACCATTTTGTAGAGTATCCATTCCTATTTTACTGAATAGTTTTTGAGCATGGATATTAATTTTCTTTATGCTGCTTGTTTTTTATAGAATCCCTTGAACCTATGGGTTCATGTTTTTAATCAGTTTTGGAAAATCTTCATCCAGTAAGTCTTGAAATAATATTACTTTTGTCTAACTCTCTCTGTCTTGTACTTTGGGTCTACTATTACACATATACTAATCTTTCTCAATATGCTCTAGGACTCACCTTCTTTTCTATGTTTTGCTCAAGAGCTATGGACAATGGGTGGCTGTGCCTTATCCATCTGTGGATGGTTCAGGTAATCCCGCTGGCTAGTGGACTATGTTCCTTCTTCTTAACGAAAGGTTGGGTATAACCAGAGTGGGGAGTAAGAAAGAGAGTGATGTTCTATATTTTATTCGATTTATAACTTGGCATGTTTGGAGATTTCCTTTTAGGAATTTGAAGTATTATTCCCAAATTTTGAATTTTGATGAACTTTTTCTAGATTAACTATATTCTCGAGGTTATTGCTGCTTTGTTTATTACTATCTGAAAAGGTCGTACTACATAAAACTGAAACAAAACTGGAGAAAGGGAAACGAGACTTCTCTTTAGTTTCTCCCTATCTGGGAAGCAATGTACTGTACCTTTACTGGTGTTGGGCTTGTAATCAATTTGCAACAAGTGAGGAATAAAGATTAAACAATATATTTACTTAAGGGAATGTAAGACAAATGTTTTTAAAGCCCTCCCAAATAAAAGTGTTTATTATATGGTGTTATATGATATATCTAATTATGAATTAAGAAAATGAAAAAGAATAGTAAAAACAAATGGAAAAATCTGATTTTTTAGAAAATATTTTGCCCTACAGAGTTTTTTAAATAGTAAGTAATTAGCTTAAGTCATATGGTTGGAAAAAACAGAACATACAAAATAGTAGGAAGAAAGCAAGACATTACTTCTTACATTTAAACCTACCATTCAAATAACAATTGTTAACATTTAGTTTATATCTATTGAAACTTTTTTCCATATTTGTACGTAAAAAATACATCTATTTTACATAAAATTTTTATAAAACTATATTTTTCCATAACTGAATTTTTTATCTGTTATTTCATGGGAAAATATTGCATAACCACATCTCCATGTTAGTAACAATAGTTCTAGAAGACTTCTTTAAATTACTGCAGAGTATTCTTTAATATCAATGTAGCATGACTAATTTTTACCCGTTATTTTATTGGCAGACATCTATGGATGCACTTTTGATGGTATATAAGAATAATTTGTAACTGACCATTGATTAATATCATGATACTTTAAACAGGATATAGATTTCATCCATTTCTCTTTGTCAGAAACATGTCCTTGTTTTTACTATGTATGTTAAATTACATACATCATATTTGCTTATATTTATAATTTAAATATTAGTATTGACCTTTCTCTTGCATTGAACATTTCCATGGAGAAAACATTCAACAGCCCTAAGACTGTTTCGAGAATGTGTAAGATCACCTCTGCAAATGACCGTATTGGTAGCAAAAAAACGAAAGTCACTATACTTGAACAAAAGCCAATGGTAAAAACATTTCACATTTGTGTGGTAATATTTAAAACTTTTAAAAGTATTTATAACTATTAACACAAAAGAAAGCCAAAACTTTTACTTATGAGCATTTTCCAGAAATCACTGAAAGTTTTAAATACTTTATTTTCTGGTTAGCTTTCCTTTATCCTCATCAAAACCTTTTCTTCACCCGATTTTTGTTTTGGGAGTTAAAAAAAAATTGTTTAATACATACTACAACCATGGAATTGCAACATTAAAAAAAAATAAGAAAAAAAATAATAATAAACACTGACATTGTCACCATCTATCCTCCTCTCCTGACCCCATTTTTAGTTACTTCTTATATATCCTTCCAGTGTCACTTGGCATATGATGAAAATATCTGTTGTCAATCAAATGGTGGGGTAGTGTACACATTACTTTAAAAGTTGCTTTTTTCACTTGAGGATGTGTCATGAAGACATTTACATCAGTCCGTAGAGAGCAGCTGCTCTTACTGCTGTTCTCCCCCTGCCTCCCCTCCCCCTCGTCTCCATTTCTACTTCTTCTTCTTCCTCCTGCCCTTCCTTCTCCTTTTTCTTTTCCTCCTTCTGTTTCTCCTTCTCCTTCTCTTTCTCTTCCTTGTTTCATGGCATTCCATGGTGGGGGTGTACTATTGTTAATGTAAATGATCCCTTAATGATGGGCATTTGAGTTTTCCCAATCTTTTTTTTTTTTTCTTTTATCCCATTGCTATCCATGCAAGTTTATCTATAGAAAAAGTTTCCAAAAGTGGGATTTGTGGGTCAAAGTTAGTACAATTTTACATGACCCAGAGTTTGTTAGGAACATGATTATCATAATCTATCTAAACAGATTTCATGAACTACAGAGAGAGAAAGATGAAAGTGAATGTATATCGGACAGCAAGTTTTTTGAGGGTGTGGAAAAAATGTGGAGTATGTTTTTATGAACATCCTTAGTATGTACTGTGTGCTTTTGGCTTTGTAATAGTTGGTGACTGGAGACCACAAGTTCATTTTTATATATAGACAAACTCTATATCCCAATCACTTAATAATATTGCTTTAAGTATTGCATCTTCAGTTCTCTTGTTTTTAATTGAAAGTGTTCTTTATACTTCATTTGTTTAATCTTCTTACCCCAGACAGTACCTATTTACAAAGCAACATTGAGATTTATCATATAGGTGTGATATTTAAACCACATCTTTTGATACTTGCAATGCCAATTAAATATGAATTCTTGTACTGTCATTAGAATGGAGCCCAGCAATATTTCTTTCAAAGTGCCCAAGTTTTAGAGAAAAAAACTGAATTATTGGATGTTAATTACTTATCTGTTAGTTGTCTTTCAACTCTGCAATCTATTTCCAGTGTGTCTGTTTGATAAATAGATATGTAAACATGAGTTTCTTTTAAAAAAATGGACTTGCATTTGGTTTAAATAATGCATTTTCATATGAAGCACAGAGGGTGAGATAAGGAAAACTTTCTGGAAGTGCTAACATTTGCTGTGAGTGGTGATATTTCTTTTCAGGTGATAGACAATGTAAAAATTATTTATTGAGTTTCTAGTAATTCTTAACACAATTTTCTAAGAACAATCAGGAAAATAAGCTCATAGCTAACATGAACAAGATTAAGTTTCTTGTACTTTGTGGAAACAAATCTGAACACTTCCTCATTGTAGAACTCATAATTCTCCCTCAACAGCTAAAGTCTCCTACATAAAGAAATGATTTGCCAGAGCATATAAAAAGGAAGAATTATCTGGACAATAACCTTTATCTCTGTCTTTCTAAGCACATTTCTTAGTATTAGCATGAATGATAATGCAGGTTATTAGTTTTTGTTTGTTTGATTTTTGGAATCACAGCCCTGTAATTATATTTTATAAAAATTTCACTTGCCGGATATGAAAACATGTCTTAAATTTAGACTAAAGGAAATAAAGAAATGTGACTAAAGGGATGCCTGGGTAGCTCAGTCAGTTAAGCGTCTGCCTTTGGCTCAGGTCATGATCTCAGGGTCCTGGGATGGAGCCCGGAGTGGGGTTCCCTGCTAAGTGGGGAGTCTGTTTCTCCTTCTCCCTTTCTCTCTATCTCTCCCCCTACTCATTCTCCCCATCCCTGTCAAATAAAAAAAAAAAAAAGGAAGCCATTATTTTGTATCAGTTATATGCATTTACATGTTTCTGATTGATTTATCTATTTATAAATGATGACATTTTATTTATAATGATATACACATACAGAATTGTATATAAAGCTACATGCAGTGTATATGTATGTTTGTAATGTATAATTGTGTATAAAGTATATGAGATATATGTATATAGGTTATTTCGAAGATATCCTTTTGTACTTACACTTGATCCCCAAGAAAATGGAGGTTGTTACTGAGCCCACGCAGAGAATACATGAAATCACCATCACCAGACACCATGATCCTGAACAAGGCATAGGGGCAATGACACTGAGTTAGAAAAAGTAGATGAAAGAGATGGGCCAGGGCGAGAATAGACTAAGTGAGAGATAAAATAAGCATTCTTACTAGAGAATCCTTGAGGCCATGGGAACTGTGATAACAGGAAAAAAGAACTCCAACTTTTTGAAATGCAAGTTGTAACTTGGAACACCTTTTTTTTTTTTTTTTTAAGATTTTATTTATTTGAGAGAAAGAGAGAGAGTGCACAAGCAGGGGGAGGGAAAAGTGCAGAAGGAGAAGCAGACTCCCTGCTGAGTGGGCTCTATCATGGGATCATGACCTGAGAATCATGACCTGAGGCGAAGGCAGATGCTTAACTGACTGAGCCACCCAGGCACCCCAGAACACTCTGGATTTTGAAAGATATCAAATTCAATAGGTTAAGTAACATACTCCTCTTATCCTTATATGATGCCCCAACCTTACCAACTAGTTACATGTATTCTTTTCCAACAATCTTTTAGACACTATAGCAAACCAGATAGCAGGCTTTCATTTTTTTTTTAAGATTTTATTTATTTATTCGACAGAGATAGAGACAGCCAACGAGAGAGGGAACACAAGCAGGGGGAGTGGGAGAGGAAGAAGCAGGCTCATAGTGGAGGAGCCTGATGTGGGGCTCGATCCCATAACGCCGGGATCACGCCCTAAGCCGAAGGCAGACGCTTAACCGCTGTGCCACCCAGGCGCCCCAGGCTTTCATTTTTTGAAAGCAGAAATGCTGTGATGCATTTCCTCATCTCTTTTCAGTACTACTTAAATGATTGGTTTAGAGATATTTCTTTTGAACATACAATTTTGGATGAGGAACACTTTTTTTCCAAGTAATTTTGCATCTATTCCGGAAAGAAAAATGAAGAATGTGTGATTTGTTATATTCTTAACGATAATCAGAGAATAAAATAAAAGTTATCTTTGGATTATGTGGTAGGCTGAATAATGCCCCTGCCCCAAATGCCCATGTCCTACTCCCTGGAACCTGTGAATATTACCTTATATGGCAAAGGAGACTTTAAAATGTAATTAAGTTAAGGATCTTGGGATGGAGACATTATCCTGTTTTATCTGGGCCTTTATAAGTGAGAGGTCAGTGGTCGGGGTGCTATACGATGATGGAAGCAGAAAGAAATTTGAAGGCACAGCGCTGCTGGCTTTGAAGATGGAAGAAGGGGCCATGAGCCAAGTGAAGCAAGAAGTGCAGCTCTAGAAACTGGAAAACACAAACGAATAGATTCTCCCCTAGCTAGAGCCTCTTGAAGGAGAGCAGCCCTGACAACAGCTTGCCCAGTGAAACCTGTTTCGGACTTCTGATCTTTAGAACTACAAGATGATAAATTTGCATTGTATTATTAACCCCTTTGGTCTGTGGTAATTTATTATCAAAATAACAGGAAGCTAATACAAATGTTAAGATCACCAGAACCGGTCACCATAGCACACAGCTCCAGGCTGGCGAGTTTTGTCAGTTTTTCAGCCTATGTTTTCTCTTTATTTCCTAGTCTTTGTCAGGTAATTTTCAGGGCGTTTTACGCAGGAACTAAAATAATAAAAAATATGTGATTTCTTTCATTTATCTTCCAAATCCCGGAATTCTTTGTCTTTCCAGCAAGAGAGAGGGAAAAGGTACTATATATTTGTCAAATCCATCACTCTTTTCCTTTTGCACCTGTACTTACTCTTCCACATCACTTCATCTTTTAATGTTAGTGTATCATGCACGTTATCAGATGCATATGTGGGTTATCTCATTAGAAAAATCACCTTGGGCTCATCACAGAACAGGAAACAAAGCATAAACTGCAAAGTCTTGGACTAAATAATCAGAACTGGTTACCTGAAAACTTGGTGGAAGACAGATATTTCTGGTAAGGGCTTGGTGTTGGATTATCCCACTGAAGAGAGGCATATGTTTCTTCCTCCTGCATGTCTGAGATGCTGTGAGAGGTAAGGCAGTCCACACGAGTAGCTAAGACAAATCACTCCTCTTGTGGTGGGAACAGGTTCGTGAAAGAACTGAAATCAGCTACTTCTCCCAACAGTGGGAAACTACGTTTGGGTTTAAGGGATACAATAGATGCATCTTCATCTAGAAAGTAGAAGTTTATGAAGTTTAGGCCAATGTACAACTTGTTAAAGAAGGAAATGAGAAAAGAAACTGAACTTGAAATGGCCTCAAGTAGACTAGGTTATTGCTCTGGGTTCTGGAGTGCGGCAGATGCTGAAAGTGACAACACTGGGTTATTATCAAGATGAAAAGAATAGATGTGCCAACAATGCACTTATATTTTGGTACAGGACATGAAGCATGTGGACGACCTAGATAGCAAAGACCTGCGGTTAGCTCACATCGGACGAGACAGGGTGAAGAAGCTGTAGATCACTGTGTACCCTTAAACAAAAAAGCTTCTAGGAAGGGATTTCATCCCTAAAATAAATTTACCCACTGTATTCGTTATGGTAATGTAGTTTCTGGGACAAGTAAGTCTCAAAAAAAAAATCAGTTGTTTAACACAATAAAGATCATTTCTTGTTCACATAACAATTAGCTCCAGTAATCCTGGTTAGTGGAGAGATTTCGTCTAAATGGGATGCAAGCTCCTTCTATCTTGTGAGACACTGGAGTCCCTTAGGAAGGACAAGAGAAGATGCCAAATCCACACCTGCTTCTTGAAAGCCATCACCTAGAAGCAGCATGTATCACGTCCACATCCACTAATGTAATGCCCGTGTTTGGAGCTAAAAGGCTGGGCCTGGTACATGTAGTTTTTGCCTGGCTAGCGAACTTTTGAGAACAGCTTTACTCTAAATGAGAAGCATGAATTATTTAGTGCATAGATGGCCATTTCTGCCACATCCTGTGACTATAGCATTGGTAAGACGAAACTTGATATTTCAATCATCATTCACATATTGGCCATTTGCTCTTATGGCCAAAGGTCGTGTCTTGGTAATTTATAGTTTGCAAATCTCAACAATCTGCAAAATCGCAATGTTCTCTTTTGTTTCAGTATTTCCCTGGATCAATCATTGATCTCTATAACAAAGGAAAACAAACGACATACTCAAGGAGGAATCTCAGAAAGATTAATGGGAACAAAAAGAGGTGGTGAATTATGCACTGAGACAATGTTTTCACCCCCTAGGCCCAAGGAGTTAAGGGGAAGGTGTCTGATAGGGGCCATGGCCTAAGATACACGAAAGAGCGTGAAGCCTTCGCCAAACGTGGCATGGTAGGGAGGGGGCCAAGGGAAATAGTAGTACCCTGACCACTCTCTCCTTTCACCCTTTGATTACTGCAAGTACTTCTCAATAGCTAAATTAACTGGAAGCCAGGGGAAAGCTGCCCCCAATAGTCCTGTTCGTTTGAGGTCTTCCTCCCAAGGCATGGGGTGGGGCTGAGAGGATCTCAAGAGGTAAATGGAGAATATCCAGCAAATTCTCCAAATATTTCAAATGATTTTCATATGATCTGAGATTCTGACCTGAAAAATAATGTGACTTAACTCTCTGTAGCCTTCATAATGTAATGATTTCTATCTTGAGGAGAAAAAAGAGGAAGAAACCATAAGCATACCAAGTATGCATTAAGACTAATGTCGGAGCAATCAATAAGTTGTCATTAATTTCCAGGTGCTCTCGAATTTTATCAGTGCTAAATAGCAAGCTCAGAAAGGTCTAGTTTTCTCTAATACGGTATATTCTCTGACAAATTTCTTTGGGGGAAACACTGGGCTCTCCCAATAAAGGACTGTTACTTGTTTTGCTTATGTTTTAAATCATACTACCTGTTACTTATTATTCATTGCATTCCCAGTACTGTTTCAAAGGGTTTTTACACGAATTACTTTGATTCTCCAAATAGCTCTGTGAAATAAGCACTATTATGAATACATTGCAACTTAATTGCACATTGAAGCACTGAGAAGTCAAATTATTTACCGAAGTTCACTCGGGTGATAAGTGGAAGAGTTAGTATTTGAAACTAGGTGGTCTGATCATGGAGCCTGTGTTATTAAAATCTGTGATATTCTGATTTCACGTGTAAGATGATTTTGATATGAGTACCAGAAAAAAGAATCTTTGTAAGCACAGTTTGATTGGTTTATATTTTTAATTGCATTTTTGCCATGAATCAAGATACTATTCCTTGAAATTTTCTTGTTCCATAGTAATATATAAATATATGTTTTTCCATTTGTGTCTAATAAAACACTCAAGTCCAGAGACATGGTTGGTTGTTTTTTGGATGATTTTCTGAATTATTAGTTCCTATTCCACTTCTCTAAATCTACAAATAAAAAATAGTATAATAATGATACTGTCCCCTCAAAGCCAAGATCTCAAGACATTTAAAGTAGAAACAGAATCTGAGGTATTTGTATTCTATTTCCTCAGTGACTCCCAAATCTGCTTGCTTCTCGATAGTCTAAAACAACACACAGATTCAAGTGTCTTTGAGTGTTAGTGCTCAAAGGTATAAAATAATACATATTTATTGAGTATTTATTGCATGCTTGATACTCTCTTCAATGCTTTATATATCATATTAAGTGATCCTCCCTATTACCTGTGAGTAAAGTAATAATATTAAGCCCATTTCATAAATGAGGAAACAGAGTAACTTAGCAAAAGCCACACAGGGAGTAAGTTCTAATGTAATTTTTCTCAAAATGTGTTAAAAACTACTCATATCAGGATCAAGTAGGAGAGCTTATTGAAAGTACAGACTTCAGTGTTTCCTCAGCCTTCCAACTGAGAACCTGAAGTACTTGTGTTTGAACATCTGCAGGTCTTAACAAACATCTCAGCTGAGATGTTTGAGAATCATATTTAAATTTTATTACTACCAATGTAAGAAGAAAAAGTAGCTTCAGGGACGCTGCGGGAAAGAAATGCAATTTGCCTATTATCCTGTGAAAGGGTGCCTCTCCACAATTCTATAAATACTTCATGAGTTACTCAGCAAAAACCAAGCATAGAACTGTCAGGAAAAGATAAAACATTTGTACTTGCTGTTTTGTCTACTTGCCTATAGGCCTTATTAGGAAGTATGTTTTTATTTTCAAACGCCATCAAGTTCCCTGCACAGAAATTTTATTTTCCTTGCGTAGAAGGAAGCTTTAATTTCCTTGCTGTTGAATCTGACCAAAAGTGGACTTGGAATCCAGATTATAATTGTGTCGTGTTTTACAGATTGTGGTGCCTCTCACACGATGAGAAGCAATTATTTTTCTCTTTCCAGTGAGCCAGGAACTGTGCTTGGTCCCAGGCATACAACAACAAATGGGAAGGTCATGGTGTTGGCCTTTATGGAATTTCCGGTATAGGTAGTACTCTGATGCTTTATTAGGTTGTACAGCTGTGAAGTAATGGGTGTTATTCTATTTGAAATATGAGAAAATGAATAGTAAAGAGGCTATATGACTAGTTGGTCCACGGTGGTACTTAAATTAAGTAATCACACCATCTAGATTGTTCTACTGATTCCAAGGTTAGTATGCTTTCCACTACCTTAAGCTGTCTTTCAGACTTAGATATTTTGTACAGCTTAAGTCAATAAAATCCCAACCTTTCTTATTTCAATTTAAAGTGTATATGTTTATGTATGAAGATGTGGTGAATCATACCATGTTGAGATAATTAGGAATGGAAGACAAGAAGAAAGAAAATTCATGGAAACATAACAATTGAGAACAAAGGATCAACTCACAGACAGGATTCTAGATGTATAAAGAAGGCACGAAGTCACCCCTTAGTATAAGGGGATATATAAAGAAAGGACGAGGTGGTATTGGTAGAAAAGATAATGCAAAGATGCCTCCAAGGGGCATAAAGGGAAAAATAAGCAATTCTGTGGCTAGTGAGTCCTTCATCCACATCTTTCATTGTATAATCAAGCACTTGTCTGTGACATCCTGCCCATCTCTTGGCATTAAAGTAGTGTGTCCACATTTACCATGCCTGCCTTCCTCTCACAGGTCAAATGATGCTTGTTCTTACAGAAAGTAGGGTAAATTTTCCCATCATAAAAATAAGCACAATTCATATTTTCTCTTTCATTTCCAGAAAGCTCAAACCTGTGAATGGAAAAGGTAGAATGAGTTCCTTCGAAAATTATATAAGTAGTCAACAATTAAACTCCGCATGAAAGTATTCTGTCTCACAAAATGAAAACAAAAAGTATGGGGATAAAAGTAAAAAACAACACTCAGATCATTGAGAACTTTTCAATTTGCTTGGAAGTATAGACTACGTACATCTGGGTAAGTCAACAGCAATTTAGTACAGCATTGACTAAGCCCCAAATGAACAGTAGGCACGATAGTGACAGAAAAAGAGATGGATGGGATCTGAAATGATAGGAAAGGCTTTATCTTTTCATCTTTTCATAGAAGGTCACACTTTAGTTATGTCTTGAAAGAAGGGTAGGATTTAGATAAACACAGAGGAGAGGGGAGAGTCCTGTAGGGCAAGTAGCTGCACAGAGTGGGAATGAGCTCAAGGAAAAGCAAGTCGATTAAATATTTTTGAAATGAGGATTTATGTTGTAGGGTAGTAGAAATAAGGCAGCACACAGTATTGTAATTGCCTGTTAACTTGTCTGTATTCCTTTCCGGGCTGCTTGTAACAAGAGAACAAAGAATGTATAGATCGAATTTATTTGCCAAATATCTATGGGATACCTAACTATGTGCCAAAGTTGTTTTGTGTTCTGATATTGATAGAGTAAACAGGGACAGGGTCCCTTCTACTGGAGAATTTATACTATAGTTAGAGGATATTGGTAAGAAGGCAGCAAATAGAAAATTTCAGAGAGTGGTAAGAGTTAGGAAAAAATGAAATCGTGTGATAATGGACTTGAGTAGATGTGGGTGGGAGGAGGGTAATTTAGTTTGGGTAATTAAGATTGACCTCATTGAGGAAGTGATGTTTTATCAGACATGTTAGTCACAAAAGGGAGCCCATCATGGATATCTGGAGGTAGAGCATTCTAGAAGAAAACAGTAAGTACAAAAGCCCTAAGACAGCAAAACAAGTTTTATTTGTTGAAAGCACAGAGTTTTCACCAGTTTCCCTGCGATATTGTGAATGAGGCAGCAAATGATAGGAGATAAAGCTCAAGATCTATGAAGAAGTTTACTTGTACTTGCAGTGTCCTTTGCTTCTACCCATAATAAATACTTAGTATTTGTTGAATAAATGAATTGAAAATATAAGTAATGATCAGATTGTACAAGTTGTGGTTATCAGTTTTAACTTTAACTGGAGAGACCTTACAGTTTTGATATGCAAGATGAGCAAAGGTCTTGAGATTGGAGATTGGAAACACACACACACACACACACACACACACACACATTCCAATGGTAAATTTGAGGGTAGAAATGAATAGGGAAAAATATCAGGAGTAAGGTGGATTGTGACTTAGATAAAGAGCACAGGAATGGGAAAGTAAGTAAAGCAGAATTGTCCTATTAGCAGTGTTCACTTATTAGGAGTAGGGTGTCAGTGAGTGTGCTGGTGCTTCCATAGCAGCACACAGTAGGTCCGAGAGTCACCTGTCAACTTTTAAGTCACGTGCCTCCTAGAAGATGGAGGATCTCAAGAATAAAATTTGCTCTTTGTGCCTTGTATTCTGTAAGTCCATTGACTTACACATTTTTGGAGGGCACGGAGCCATCTTCCCACATCCAGATCTCATTAGGGTTCTTGCGTGACAATCCAACCCAACGAATTAATCCAGTCCTGGACTTCATGTATTCCTATTGCAAACACAGATAAATATAATGGCCGAGTTAGATTGTATGTCTATGTTAGTGTTAATTAATTATATTTGATATTTAGAATTGTGCCAACTTCATTTGTTTTAGAATAAAAAATTGCTTGTAGAATATAGGAAAAAAATTTTCACAGAAGGCAGATATTCTAACCTTTCTACATGTTTATCTTCTGGTGATTGAAGACGAGAGTTTCAAATAGAGTACCAAATATGGCTATTAAATAAGATAATGGTACACAACTAGAGAAGGAAAATAAAAAAAGAAATATATTGTTGGTGAATTTTCATTATTCCCTACATTTGACTTCTACTTGCTTTGGTTTCATTGCTAGCTTAGTTTCGTATTAGCCTACAATATTTACATTGGAAGCATTAATTTGTTTTAGTTGATTGAGTAAAAGGAATTATGCGATGTCTTTCTCAAAGGGATCACAAACAGCATTTGCTCTTTGTAATTTACCTTTATCTACCGAGGAATTATCACTATTTACTGTATGATACACTATACTTATTTGTTTTGTTTATTGCCTCTTGCTCCAACTGAAACACAGTGGCTCCCTGAGGTTAGGGACTTCTGTATGTTTTATTACCTGCATGGGTTCAGATTCTGCAATAGTTCCAGTGCATATTTGCAAAATTAACGGATAAATCAGCCAGTCAATCAATCAATCCATGGGTAACCAAGTTAAAAAGAGTCAAATATTCAAATACTCTCATACCTCCCAGAAAAACAGGTAGGTGAGAATGCATTCTTAGCAAATAAAAAATGACTCAAGCTTCTTAACAGAAGTGAGACACAGAATGGCATTCCATAAGAAATGCTGTGTGATAGTCACTTTTGACTGCTTATTTATTTATCGTTATTTTTTAAAGATTTAATTTATTTATTTGAGAGAGAGAGAGATAGTAAGAGAGAGCACATGCAGGGGAGAGGGGCAGAGGGAGAAGCAGACTCCCCACTGAGCAGGGAGCCTGACATGGGGCTTTATTTCAGGACCCTGGGGTCATGACCTGGGCTAAATGCAGACACTTAACTGACTGAGCCACCCAGGTGCCCCTTAGTTATTTATTTTTTTAAAGATGTATCTATTTTAGATTAAGAGAGAGAGTGTGAGTGGGGGGTGGGGCAGAGGGAAAGAATCTCAAGCAGACTCCCCACTGAGCACGGAGCCCAACATGGGGCTCGATCCCAGGACCCTGAGACCACAACCTGAGCCAAAACCAAGAGTCAGGTGCCTAACTGACTGAGCCCCCCAAGCATCCTGACTGCTTATTTTGTAAAACTTGAGCTGTCCCTCACCTTTCTGTCAACTCCTGTTCTATTCTTTAAAATACATCCACGTTATATACTTCACCATACGAAGTATACTCTGCCTGAAATTCAACTATTTTTTGTTTCTCAAAAATGACATTGCTTCCTCTTTCATTTATAAATCTCCAACGTGGCATCAGTTTAGAGTAGCAAGATTCAAGACATGTTTGTACGTCTCCAATTCATCTCTTGTTATTGAAGTTGAGATTTTGGGAGCGCTGTCTTATTTTGCCCAATTGGAAAGAAAGTTAATTTACTTACCTGAATATCATCTCTGTGAGTTTGAATCCACAAAAAGAGTTAGTGGATGGTACAGCAGTTAGAATAACAAGGCACACAAATGATCATGAGTTTCACTGGAATGATCTGCTCATGTCTGGTCCATTACTATGGACTTCAGCTCAGGAAAATATAAGTCAATTTTGCTGATCAATTATAGCAGTTCTGTAGAATATGACTAGCTTAACTATTTGAGTTTGGTTTAATCTCTGCATACAGCCCAAATCCAGATCTTCTACTTGCTTTTGTTTTTAATATACAGAATGTGAATAATTATCATATTGGAAGTTGTAGGTTACACACCATAGAGAATTTCTGCCTTTCGAAAAATGCTTTAATAAATCTATCATTTGGCAAAAGGGAGATGCCCAAGACTTGGTTTCTGGTTCGCTCCCAGAATTCACAAAAAAAGAGAAATCTACATTAAATAACAAAGGGAGAGTGTATGAGTGGATGTGAACATATTTTGCTTCAAAATAGGGCTTTTGTTAGAAGCTGTCAGAGGAAAATGTGAAAGAGGAGACATGTTTAGAAGAAAAATTTCAACTGAAATCCTGCGTGTTTCACAAATGAGACTGTTCCCAAAACTACAGAAGAGCCTATGAGAGGGTGAAGTCTGCATCATGGTTTGTTCAAGTTCAATCGTTCAACAATTTAGCAGAAACGAAGGACTCATGTAATATGGGGATGACACTTCTATTTATATTTTACAATGATATTAAGTTTCTTTATACTTTCAGATTCTTTTATGGATTAGTAAATGCAATCAAGGAAGCTGAGAGAAGTGAAATGACTTGTCACAGAGGTAACACCAGAACTCTCAGTCTCATCAGTTCCTTTTACCCCTTTCTACTCTTAAATGTGGTCGTTTCTACTGGGCTTGATAAGGTTCTCAGATTAGCACAGACTGGAAGACATGAGAAAATACGTATATATCTTTTTTTAAGTCAAATGTTTCACTTAAGATTCTTCTTTTGACCCCAAAATATTTGACGTAAGAATCTCCTTACCAGAACGCTCTGGCTGGCGATCTTCAGCAAAGTAGAGTTCATGCTAATACAGAACTGCTTGCTCTCTTCCCACGTCAAGTTGCGCCTGAAGAATCCATAGCAACTATCGCCATAATATCTCCAATTTCTGTCACATGGGCTGCATTTATGGCCTTAAGGTGAAACCAAGCATAGGAATCCGTACTTTTTACTTTCACTTTTTCCCCAGATTCGGTGTTTTCTGTAGAACTCCAGATTCCCTACAGATAACATCACAGAAATACTCCAGGGGGAGGGGAGATGAAGAGGTTACAAAACCATACTTACTGACAATGTTCTTTTGTTCCAACTGTTTTATTAAATATTGGCAGAACTTCTTTGCCAATTGGTGCAGAGTTCCTGAGGCATTTTTATTCTCTACTTGTTGGTAGTTTTGCTCTGTGACGGCTAGATGTAAAAATTAGATAATAATTTGTAATCAGGATCATAAGGGTGACGCAGAGACCTCTCGATGAGTTTTATTTCAGTAGAACTGTCAGTCTGTGAAGTGTTTGCTAGCTACACATGTGTAAATGGGTACTGCAAAGGGGTCTGGGCAAGGGGGGGTAAAAAGAACAAATTAAGAACTATGCAAAACTGACTCCTGATGGTTATGCAAAAGAAGAAGTGAACTATATGAAGGAGACAATCACAAATAAGAAAATGCCATGATCAAATTGCGTCCCCAGAGTGAATGTTTTGGTATTTCTTTGAATACAGACTTCTAAGCAGATTTCAGAGGTGAAAGACCTCTGTAACTTTGTTTTTTCATGTAATATCAAAATAGCCATTTATTTAAAAAAATATATATATTGATTCCTTGTTGTGTTCAAAATATTAGGATATTCAGGTGATGGAGAACGAAAGATTCTAAAATATCTTGTGACCAAATAAACAAGCACACAAACAGGCAACAGCTACACGGAGGGTAATGTCACATTGGAGGGCTTTTCGGTTTATAAAAAGAAAAAATATATAAATTAGGTGGGATATGAATTTCTTCTGAGTGAAAGTAAACACATTCATTAAACAAAGTGGGAAGGAGGGCATTTTAGGAAGAGGGAATACAATGGAGAGAAATTTCC
>NW_024425119.1:9941913-10010502 GCF_017311325.1 Ursus maritimus | reverse complement strand
GGAAAGAGAATTTATTTGTGAAACTGAGAAAAGTCCATGTTGGCTGAAACTGAAGATATGCAGGCTACGCAGAAAAAAATTGAAAAGATAGTGTGGCTTTAGACTAAGAGGGATCTTAAAGACCGGTTTAAAATTCTTGAAAATAATTTAGTTAAAGTGATTTGAAACAGAAGAGAAAAGTCAGAGTTCTCCTGTATTGAGAATGTCTTGGCAGCCATATGTAAAATGATGGACGTAGCAATAAAGAAACACACAGTGACAGTCAAGCCTAGGACATACACCAGGACCTTTAGGTATTGCTCTCTCAGGACAAATCTTTTGCAGTGAGTCAATACTTACACATGACCCCCAGAGCCACCAGCCCAACAACTAAGCCCGTGCACAAGATCAGCAGAATCAAAGCCGTCACACGCCACAGAGGCGAGGAAGCAGGGTCAACTGCAGACATAGAATACAGATGTTAGGGGGCAGGCAGTATGGCATAGCTGTGGGGCAGCATCACCCCTCCCCCTGCCCTCTCAAGGCTTTCTGAGCGATACAACAGCTTCATTGTCAGATCTCGCTGGTGTTCCTTTGGTTATCATCAATAGCAAGTACAACCCATTCCCGTTCCACACATCCGTCCTTTTCCAATGGACTTTTCTCTGAGTCAAAATATAACTGCTAAGGTTCTATGTGTCTTGTTTCGTGCCCACCCCCATAAATAATTGCTTTGATAAGCAACAACTGAAGAATCATACCCATTTGCTGACAGCTTAGAAAATGAGGTGGTAAAACATTCTTTCTTCTTATTCTCTTGGTTTCTATTCTGTCCAGCATTGAACTGTAGAAGGCTTAATGTAATGTTCCCTGCTTTTATCTTTTGTTGCTTATATTCTAAATAAGTCTGTCTGAGCCTAAGTAGATATTGCTCAAATTCTGTAGAGCAGGAAGGTCATCAGGAAAATAAAACAAAACTACACGTGCTATCACTAGTAGAGAAAGGAAAGTAGGGTTGACCTGTTTCAATAATTAACTTCCAAACCCCTGGCTCTGGGTATCCTTACCTGAGGTGAGAGCTGGCTTTCGATTTTTAACATTTAAGGTGATATATCCATCTTCGTCCAGCATGGCTCCCCTTGGACTGCAAGTGAGCTCAGGGTTCAATGACTTCGCAAAATTGTAGCGTCCACTCTTATAGATTTCAATGTCTGCCCGTCCGTGACCCCCCTCTCTCTGGTAAGGAGGAGCCATATGAATGGGGGCACATGTTTTTTGTTTTGTTTGTTTTTGATTTTGGATTTTTTTTCTTCCAGGAAGCCCTTTCATAGCTGTTCAGAGATACATGGACCTTGGACATAAAAATATAAAAATAATAACTTGCAGTAAAGGAGTAGATATGGCATTTGTTTCCTGTTTTCTTATCTTCAACACTGAATGAAGGAAAAGTCTCATTATTATATCCTTTCAAAGAACAAAAGTTCATGCTCCATCTTTTTTTTTTTTTTAAAGATTTTATTTATTTATTTGACAGAAAGAGAGGCAGAGAGAGAGGGAACACAAGCAGGGGGAGAGAGAGAAGCAGGCTTCCCGCTGATCAGGGAGCCCTATGTGGGGCTCGATCCCAGAACACTGGGATCATGACCTGAGCCGAAGGCAGACGCTTAACGACTGAGCCACCCAGGCACCCAAAAGTTCATGCGTCATCTTAACCGTAGTGGAGTCTAAATCGTTTTGTTTAAATGAAATGCTTTCTGATGAAAATTCGTGGATAAAACACTAGCAGATAGATAGTCTATTCCATTGTGAGAAGCGAGTCTAATATAATTTGATCTAATATGGGCTAGACTAGATCCTTCAGCGTCTTGTGTTAGAAGGCGCCATTCCTACTTATGACCTAGAATTCGTCCAAATTCTGGCATCTTTCACAAATCACACTTTTCAAAACTTTGAGGACTCTGCAGGAGGCAGGCTTCATATTGCTTAGGGTTAGGCATTAAAGAAAAAACAATCAAATAAAGGGAAATAATACAGAGTTAGTGATTACTGTCTCTCAATAACGTTTTCATTTCAAAGTGAACTACCAGGAAGGGAAAAATCTTAATTAAGTGAAATTGTGTAATTTCAAGTATAGTGGTGCTTGAATGAAGACTGTTTCTGGAAGGAACAGGGTCCTAGCACCCTTCACATCAGAGTGTAATTTGTATTCCACTGTTAAATTATAAAACGTGTTTTCGAATTGTTATTGTGGCTCACGTTGAAAGGAGTTAGAAGAATAGCTAGAGAAGGCTAGCCGCTGTACTGATGTAGGATATTAGGGAAGGTGCTATCTGTTCCGTCGTTAGGGTAGCTTTTATATAGTTTTATAGCAGATATATGTTTTTTATTTAGTGTTAAACCTTCACTGCCAGAAAAGCTTCCCTTCTTCTAAGTAACTTCTAGGCATTCATCTTATAAATAATCTTATTTTTATTTTTTTCTTTAGTTAGTAGTGTGTTAGACTTTACTTCTCAATATAGTAATTACATAAGATCTCATGGCAGGTATTTTGTTTATTAATTTTCCCTTTGGTACATCTTGTACATATTTGTTCTTCCTTTCCGTTATCTCCTTCACTCTGAATTCTTTGTCGATTCACTTAAAATAATCTTTCATCTTAAAATTTCTTGCCCTACACACCTCAAATAATTTTTAAAATGAAGTAAAGAATAAACAAACAAACCTTGCCTGGAGGAAGGCCTTGCCTGATTTAAAGAACCCAAACTTAGCGTGATTTAAATATTTTCACCAAAAACCAATCATTGCTCAAAAACCCCACTTTTAATAAATGTCAAATCTAATAAAAGTACTAAAAATCGAATAATCAAATTTCTTAAACCCCACACCCATTTTTGTCACTGGGCTTTGTATCTCAGGTAAAATAGTCTGAGGTTCCCAGTCATAAGCAGGGTAAATTCAGATCGTTTTTCTACCATTAATCTACCTCTGCTTCCGTCTGCGTAATTTCTGATTCAATCAAAGTGGACTGTTCGCTCTTCCTAGCAGAGCATGCTGACCCCCATCTCCCAGCACAGCCTGCGAATTACCGCAACCCTCCCTTTCTGGCCACCTTCATTCATACACCAAGTCCTGAGGCTTTTCTTCCACCTTTAGTCCTCTGTTCCATGTTCTTTCCGTCACTGTCTTACATCAGCTTTTTTCCCCTTAAAATATACAGAAATCCTGAAAAAACAATTGTGACTTAGTGACAGATAAGAATGTGGAGGGTTTAGTTCAAGTGACACTTTTTTAATCAAACTTTTTCTCTTAGTAACCAAATATGTAACTTCTGAAAATTTATTAATTATATTATAAAATATATATTATAATATAAGATATAAGACATTATGTAATTATGTTATATATTCATATAAATATAATATATAAATATATAATATATAAACATATTATAATTACATATAATATAAATGTTTATATAATATAATTATATATACTATAAAAGTTTATATATTATGTATTATAAATATATATTTATATATAATATAATATAAATATTATAAATATATTGTAATTATATTAAATCAAATATGTAAGTGCAAGTTCCATGGATATTCGGAAGCCTTCATAATTATTGTAAACATTTTCGTGTTCAGTCAGCAGAAACTTTCAGGAGGTATGAAACATAGTTAGCTTGCTTTGTTGTGGTTTCCACATTTTCTAGGTTTGGGACAATTGGTTGAGTTATAAAAATATCACATTTCTTCTTTTTTTTTTTTTAAAGATTTTATTTATTTATTTGACAGAGAGAGAGACAGCCAGCGAGAGAGGGAACACAAGCAGGAGGAGTGGGAGAGGAAGAAGCAGGCTCATAGTGGAGGAGCCTGATGTGGGGCTTGATCCCATAACGCCGGGATCACGCCCTGAGCCGAAGGCAGACACTTAACCGCTTAACCACTGTGCCACCCAGGCGCCCCCCGCATTTATTCTTCTTGCAAATCGCCAAGAATATGCTGGACTTACTTGATTCGTGAAAGCTTAAAACTGAATGTTAGACACCAGATGTAGGTAAAGCTGAAACCTAAGCCTCAGATGATGTTCCTTTCCTACCTAGAGCTCAGCTTCTGGACTTTTGTTTTTTTCCAGTGATTGCAATGCATCACTAGGTTTTGATCTTTGATAGAGCTAGCTTCAGGCTGTGCAGATCTATGTTCCATAAAAATATATTTGCTTTTATTTGTAACCCCCCCCCCCCGGCATGGCTTGGAGGTGTTAGGAAATATGCTGGGTGAGTACAGGGTCTCTCAGGGTCAAAGGAGCCCCTGATAACGTTAGTCTTCATTCTGTTTTCTTCCTCTACATACGCTATAAATACAAGCTGAGTTACTCAGCAAAAATTAAGCAGAGAACTGCAGGAAAAAGAGATAGAGATTACAAACTTTCCTTTTTCCTTTTCCAAAATCCAGAGGCTTTGCTAGATATCACTTTTTTTTTTTTTTTAAAGAAAGTTCTACCCACAACGTGGGGCTCAAACTCACAATCTCAAGATCAAGAGTTACATGCTCTACCAGCTGACCCAGCCAGGTGCCCCTTTGTCAGGTATCTCTTAATCACCCTACAAGGTCTGTCATCGGTATGCTTGTATATTTTATTGTCCCTCTTTTCTTGGCTTAGTAAAGTATAACAGAAAAAGTACTTTATTGCAAATATTCTGACGAGTTTGAATTTGGAATAAAAATCTTTGTTTAATATTTTAGAGATTAAGAGACACTTTTACATAAGCTGTCTCTTTAATTTTAAAGCAAATACATATTAATTTAACTATTTCAGACGCTGAAATTAGCAGTGAGTATTCATGCAAAAAGTCATGGTACTAGGCTTTATGGAGCAGTCTTAGATTTTAGCTCTCCAATCTTTATTTGTTCTTGTTTAGAACAACTTCCCAAATCCCACCATATGCCAGCCCACATTCCTGTCCCTATTTATTTATTTATGAGAAATAGAGAGCCCTTGCATAGGAGCAGGGAGAGGGGCAGAGGGGGAGGGAGAAGGAGAGAGAATCCCAGAAGACTCTGCACTGAGCACAGAGCCCTACCTGGGGCTTGATCTCAGGACCCTGAGATCATGACCTGAGTCAAAATCAAGAGTCCGAGGCTTAACCAACTGAGCCACCCATGCGCCCCTCCTGTCCCTCTTTCTTGTTTCACTCTTTTCCCATTACACTTACCGATCACACACTACACACGGGTATTTTTGTCATGTAGCCACAAAGAATATATTCCATGGTCTAAAATAGTGACCAACATACAATTACCATCCAGTAGATATTTCATGAATGAATGAATATATATATACAAAGGGCATCATCTTCCTTGTATTACACATGTAGAAAGGGAAGGTTAAGGAATGTGGAGATGTTTCTATGATCATACTACTTGTAAAAAGCAGTACCATCTACCTAGTTTCCAAGTTCTTTCCACTACATTATAAAGTCTCAAATTTGAGGATTGTCCGGACCCCATTATCTATGTTTATAGCTGAATTATGAGTAAAAGACACTAGACTCACAATGACAAGGTATGGATTCAATAAGAAACCAGTGGAATTCATAACATTGTGGATAAGACTGTTCAATATATACTGAGGGCTAGTGGATGTGTAAAAGAGAAAGACCAAAGGAAAATGATGTTGACTACTATGAAAGCTGTAATAATGTCTCTAAACTGAAAAATATATATATAAATGAAGGGAAAATTTTGTAGCTGGTGATATTTTTTTTTACAAACGTTTTTGTTTGTTTGTTTCAGAGCTAGGATTCAGTGATTCATCAGTTGCATATAACACTCGGTGCTCATTACGTCAAGTGCCCTCCTTAATGCCCATCCCCCAGTTACCCCATCCCTCCACCCACTTCCCGACCAAAACCCTCCTTTTGTTTCCTACAGTTAAGAGTCTCAGACTTTTTAAGACATATTACCTTTATGCTAACACTTAGGGGCATTTATCGGTGTTACTCTGTTCCCTCTCAGTCCCCTGCGTTAATATTGTTGGTTCACCTCTGACTTACTAGCCTTCTACACACATACCAAATACCGTTTATCTTTGAAAAAAGCTAGAATTTCCTGTCATGAAAAAAAGCATAATTAATATTTTCTCTTTCATTTCCAGAAAGTTTAAACATGTGGACTGAAAAGTGGCATGTTTTATTAAATGGTAATGAGCTAAACACTGAATGACTATCAGACAACAGCTGTGGCAGAGCATTTTGTTACAGAGTAGAGAAAATTAAGGGGAAAATGTGTCAGGCAGCATCTGCCACACTGAGAACTTTATCATGCACATGCTTACAAAATATCTGTAAAGGTAAATATAATCAAACAGAATGTATAAGCCTTGAGTTAAGATTTGAAGGAAAGGCAAAGATTACAGAACAGAGAGGAAAGGAATACTTTTTTATCAGGCAGGGCATACATTTAAACAAAGCTATGGACGTAGGAATGAGTATGGGGTGATCAAGGAAAACAAAGTGAGCAAGCACGTTTGAACTGAGGATTCATGTCACAATATATTGGGATATAAAATATCCTGTTAAAATCACTATGAGACGTACATTGTAGGGACCATTAATTAATCCATTATTTGAGCAAACATTTTTTTTTAAAGATTTTATTTATTTATGTGACAGAGAGACAGCCAGCGAGAGAGGGAACACAAGCAGGGGGAGTGGGAGAGAAAGAAGCAGGCCCACAGTGGAGGAGCCCGATGCGGGACTCGATCCCATAACGCCAGGATCACGCCCTGAGCTGAAGGCAGACGCTTTAATGACTGCGCTACCCAGGCGCCCCTGAGCAAACATTTTTTGATCACTGTATGTGTCTCAAGCACATTTTCTGGGATAACATGGTGAACCAAACATATCAAGTTGTGCTCTTGTTGAGCTTATGTTTTAGTGGAGGGCGGTGAACATAGAGAGCAAAGAAGCAAAGAAAGAAAAAAGCAAAATAATTTCAGATCATGATAAGGACTATGAAAAAAATTGAATAATAGAGCTTTACTGGCGAAGCTCTGGGCAGGCCCTGGTTGTGTTCATTTCTCTGGACAAGTAAATGTTGATCTGAGCTTTAAGGTAATCAATCTAACTGCATAGCCCTTTATTTTAATCAGGGTATTTGATTATCCTGATTGGATGAATATACATTTCAAAATAAATTCTGAAAAAAACCCCAAAAAACAAGAAATACCCAAAATAAATTTTATCCTGTATTTATCCTCTAGCTCCACCTTGTGTTCATTTTTTTCCCTGCTTTTATCTTTAGGTCTTCGATCTCTCTGGATCTAATCTTCATCTTGTCCGTTCCTTTCTGTAAATAGTTTTGAATTAATTTCCATTCTGCCCAATTGCTAGGTACTATCCAATAGAGACCCCTCTTTAAAAGTGTTCTCTGAAATAGGCATATACTATGTGGGAATGGAACAATCATGGAAGAGTGGAGAGAGAGGATAACTTCTTATTGTGTAAACCCAGTATTTCTTTTAATGTATCCCAGACCAATGAAACCTCCATATTTAATACCTGCATTCCCTTATTTTCCACAATGAACCGTATTTTCTGGTGGATTTAATTCATGCGAGACCAGTATGAAAAGTCAAAGCTGATTTGAGTTTTGGGTTTAGGAACTGTGTAAGTTTTCATTTACTGGAATGAAGAAGCATAGAGTGAAACCACAGGGAAAGAGTTGTTTGTTTATTTATTTATTTATTTTGATGTGTTACATTAAAAAATCCTATAGCACATGTAAATAAATATGCCAAGTCTCCGGTCAGATATCTGGATCTGGTGATCAAATCCTGGGCATGAAGATAGACGTTTGGAGATCACCTGTGCAGGGCCATCCCTCCAAGCCATAGATCTGGAAGAGCTCATCCAGGGATGGGCACGAACAGGGCGAGGTCCAGGAACTCAACTCAGGGCCACAACAGCATTTTGAAGTCAGATAGAGAGGAACCAGCAAATCTGAGGGAGGATTAGGTAGTGAAGTAGACAGAAAAACAAGATAACGGTGTCCTGTAGAATAGAGTATTTTGGAGAAGAATTTTAAGTTAAAGGAAATAATCAATTATATTACATGCTGCTTATAGGCTGAGTAAAATGAATCTGGAGAAAGAGCCATTGGATGCGTTAATGTGGAGATTAACAGTGACTTAGGAGAAATGTCCTAGAATTTGGTAGACGACTACAACATGGTGTGATATTTCGTAGTGTAATCTGGTAAAATGAGCTATGGAGATGCTGGGAATTTTTAAGGGAGACAGTATAAGCAGCGATTTCTAAATTGATAAAATTATAAGCTAGTAATAGATAAAAACACTTTCAGAATCATAACAACAGGGGCGCCTGGGTAGCGCAGTCGTTAAGTGTCTGCCTTCGGCTCAGGGCGTGATCCCGGTGTTCCGGAATCGAGTCCCACATCGGGCTTCTCCGCTGGGAGCCTGCTTCTTCCTCTCCTCTCCCACTCCCCCTGCTTGTGTTCCCTCTCTCTCTGGCTGTCTCTCTGTCACATAAATAAAAATAAAATCTTTAAAAAAAAAAAGAATCATAACAACAGAAAGTGTGTAGAAAGTATGACCAGTCCTTTTTCTTATAGCAATTGTTAGCAACCAGGTGAGATTCCTCATCACGGTTTTGCCCAAGTATGCTTTTGTACAAGATTGTAAGAGGTTAAAGGCTTTTTTAGGGAACTTGAAGGTGTGAAAGAATCAGGGCAATGAAAATGAAAACTCAGTCCTTGCAAAATTTGGTGAAAGTGAGCGACGAGACAGAAAAACATCCTGAGTTCTCATTTTCGTAATCACGTATTCAATTTAACTTTTCCTCATATTGATGGTCTCTGCCTTTACCTAAGTTACGTAGAATAGTAAACATGAACATAGATTTATTAATTACTTCCACATCTTTGGCAGGGAGTTTAACTGATTATGACTCAGAGCCTCCAAACATTTTTCTTTTTTTTTGATTGAGCATGCCTCAGTTTGAAAAAAAAAAAAAAAGGAATGAGAAATACATGTACATTTATGTGTTTAGCAATCGTACATAAATATTATTGAAGAACTATTATTTTTACATTGTCTTTCTGCAACCTATTGGATATTCATTCACACCTCTGAGACAGGTGCAATTTATTCTGGGGAACTTTGACTAAAATAATCTTTACCCAGAGGTGGAGTTTGGGTGGTTTCAGATCAGTCATTTTGCTGTCTGAAAACAAAAACCTACACCAAATCTTCCCCCAGGGTAGTTATGCAATCTCCTTCTTACCCTAAAGGAAACTTTAGAAAAGATTCCTTAGTTCTCTTGCTCACATATGGTCCCCGAATATTTTTTTGAGTTCTGTGTTAGTTTTCTATTGCTGCTTTAGCAAATCCCACAAATACAGCAGCTTAAACCACACACATTTATGGTCCCAGAGTTCTGTGGGTTAGAAGTAAATCACAGGGGTAAACCAAGGCTGTGGGCAGGGAGGGGGGGTGTTCCTTTCTGAGTGCTCTGTGGGAGCGCCCATCCTTGCCTTTGCGGCTTCCAGCACACATTGCTTGGTTCCAGGCCCTCTTCTTTCACCTTCAGCCAGCAATGTTCTGTCTCTCTGACCAAATCTAGGAAAGTTTCTCCACATTTAAGGACTCATGATTAAATTGGGTCCGCCAGATAATGCAGGATAATTTCTTCATCTCAAGGTCCACCACCTTCTTCTCATCTGCAATCCCTTTTGCCATGTAAACTACCAGATGGAGAGGTCCTGGGGATTAGACCATGCACACCGTTGGGGGACTGTTACTCTGCCTTTCACGGGTTCTCAACAGCAATGAATTTTCTTATAGAAATTAGTAAATTTTACAAGAAGTGATGCTGGGATTAGAAGTAAATGAGTCCTTGGAGAGTCTGACACCAACTGACTAAATGACCAACCACATGTGTGATGTGCTGTTTTTCCCTTGTGTTCTTCCAAATAATAGCCAGAATGCTTTCTATGTAAACTGTCTGCTTTTTACTGCTCATGTGACGCTGATGTTGTTGAAACAAAGTATCACAGTTAAATCCTTCTGCAGCAAGTTTGCTTCAGTTTCATTGGAAACACCTTTTCAGGGCATTTTTTTGGTCCAAGAAAGGGAAAATAGAGATTGATTATTTTATAATATTTTATAAAATAAAAATATTTTATATTTTGAAAATTTTTGTAAGATTTATTCATTTTAGAGAGAGAGAGCACGCGTGAGAGCATGGGGAGGAGCAGAGGGAGAAGGACAAGAAGACTCCCCGCTAGGCAGGGAGCTCACCAAGGGGCTCAATCCCAGGACATTGAGATCATGACCTGAGCTGAAACCGAGTGTCCGATGCTTAATGGACTGAGCCACCCAGGTGCCCCTATAAGACTTTTTTTAAAAAAGATTTTTATTTATTTATTTGTTTGAGAAAGAGAGTGCACAAGCAGGATGAGGGTCAGAGGGAGAAGCAGACTCCCTGCTGAGCAGGGACCACCCCCCCCACCACCAAGCAGGACTCCAGGATCATGACCTGAGCAAAGGCCGATGCTTAACTCTGAGCCACCCACGCGCCCCCACCCCATAAGATTATTTTAAAAATGAAATGTATATAACCTGTAGCTCAAAGAGGCTTCAAGGCTTAAGGATGCTCTAGGGATTCCCCACATCCAGTGGTCCATGTGAATATCCAGCACTGTTTGTTCTTGCGGTTGCCCCAAGCTCCATCTTCCGATTTTTAGAACCTGAAAGATTGCATGTTTTCTATAGGAATTTTAGCTGCATAACAATGACTGTTGGCTGCCCTCAGGTTAAACACCAACTCAACAAACAAATTAAAAAAAAAAAAAAAAAAGCAAATGCACCATACCACGTGCTAGTTGTTATTTGCAGGGCAATTATTCTTTTAGGGATTTAACCCTGCCAGAGGGAGCTCCCATTCATGACCAGTTTTAACAGGTATCAATTTCTTCTCTATGCCCCATTACCAACACTGTCTCTCCCTCCCTCCCTGCCTCTCTCTGTCTCTGTCTGTCTCACACACACACGCTTGTATTTCTTAAAACAGCGGCCAGGTGTGGGTGGTCTTTACACAGTTTCTTTCTGTTGTATGCGTATCTCTCTGATATGAGTGACTATAAACCAGATCCAATGTCTTCATACAGGATTAGCTGGCCTTTGACACACGTAAAAATGACAACCGGACCCTTTATTGAATAATTCAGAACAGCCTCTACCCTGAAGATCATGGGGACTCCCCATGAAACCACCGTTCCCTCTCTGCTTCCAAGGACCCCTTTTGCTTCACACGGAAGAGCAGACACATTGAGATCTATGATATTCTGATTTCTAAAGAGAATATTTGACTTCTCTCACTTTCTCTGCAAAAAAAAAACCCTGATTGTCATACTGTCTTTACAGAGGGGCAGTGGGGTGTGTCTTGGGTCAGTTGAGTGTGTTTATAAAAATTCCCAGCCTTGAGAAGAACATCCTGTTCCTGGGCCTGAAGATATTGAAACATTAATTACATAATTTATAGTAGTGTTTTCTTCTACAATGTCTGAAGAAGCGACTTACGCGACACTCATGTTTCAGGATTCTGTTGGAGAGAGAAATAACCGCGAAAGAAATGACCTAAGGAAAAGAGGTAGGAGTTCAGACAGCACGACGTGACCTTGGGGAATGCGCAGGTGATAAATGCTTTGGTTCGATGCTAAAGAGAGGTGTGGTGTGGAATCTTTAAAATGGAGAAGAGCTGTGGAATACACTCGTAGAATGAGTGTCCCCAATTTTGGCCAGAAAACATGTGGCTTCCAAGACCTCTTTAAATTGTGTGGTATCACGAGGCATCTCGAAGCTCTGTGTTATAGTGAAACATTGGACGTGACGGAAATTGAGTTTGGGGGCTACTAGAATTCTTTTTACAAATGAAATCCTTGGTATTTATACTTTGTGAGAGATGCCAGGCAAATATTCTTTTAGTGACCAGATTGGAGGTCACTAAAATAGAGAAAGCAGAGGAAATTTTTCTTTTCAAAGGTATAAATAACTGAAGAGAGAAATAGGAGAACAGGAGAGTCAGAAATAGACAAGAGATAGTTTCTGTTTTGTAAGTAGGTTAACATTTTTTTTTAGGGAGTAGAAATTTCTAGTATAATTAGTAGTGTTGAATCAATAATAACAATATCCATCTAGTATTTTATGTGCATTATATCATATTTCTATCAAAACATAATTGTGAAGTAAATGGAATAACATTAGCAAAACTGAGTCTGAAAAAAAAATTAAATGATTTAACCAAGTTCCTACAACTGGTAAAAGCCCAAACTCAGGGCTAGTCTTTAGCTCATTCCCTTATTCCCTGTTGGAAGAAATATTAATCTCTGTGGTCAGGAATCCAGTTTAGTATATCAGACTATATCCCTTATTTTCAAGAATCTGTTGACAGTTCAGGCTGTTTCCCCAAATCATCTAAAATATGGGAAGTACTTTCTTCTTCTCTTAGATTTATTTTTACTTTAAGTGTGTGCGTACCTATGCACATGTGTGGTGGTTTGGGGTGATATACCAAGAGAATTGGAATAGGCTTGTTTTGAGACTAGTAACAGCTGTTATGCATTTTTGTTTGTTTGTTTCAATTATAGCCGTAATCCTTGAGAGAAAAGGAGTTGTGGGTGTGATGTATGTGCTAGCACACCTGGAAATTTGCAATCCATCTGTCTGAAATACGGGGCTAGATGCCGTGAGATTCTGAGTTAAGAAATATTGTAGGTTAGACTGCACATTCATTTTGTCTTTCATTCCATACTCATTTGTTATCTATGAGATGATAAATAGACTGGATAATAGATAAAAATAAAATCCACAATAACACTTGCCTTGTGGCGGTTTGTAATCTCAGAAACTTGAGGTCTCTCCTACTATCAGGATCATCCAGAAAATCAGTTTCCACATCTCATACATGTATTTAGTAAACTTAAAGAAGAAGGGTGTGTGATGATGTAAAACAAAAACCTGAAAATTAGGAGACACTCTTAAGGGAAAGGAGAATGGTGGGGAAGAGAAGTGGAGGAGAACTGATGGTGAGCCCCTACCACCCATCATTTTAGGTATTTTCCAGATGGAACATTGAAGAGGTAAGGGAGAAATAAACAACTCATTCGTAGCCACAATTCCTCTGTTGGCTTTCTTCAGGGTATCCAGCATCTTCCCCCGCCTGGCGTCAGGCTGCCCTGAGTCTGTTAACTCTTTGTCTGATGCTGTTGATTGGGCTGGTGACCTTGGGGATTATGTGTAAGTATATTTTCATCAAACCCAAGAAAAGTAATTAGGAAACACATGTGTAAACTATGTAAATTCCAGTTTGATTATATTAAGTGATCATAGATCCTTCATTCTCCAAGTCTCTAAGATAAGCAGGGGACAGAATTATGATGAGGATCTTGCCCTAAATCCATTGTTTTCTCTTGATAAACTAGACTGGATTATGAAGATAACTTTTATATTTCTCTTCATTGGTTGGAAGAAGGAGGTTCTTTTCTGCATAGAAACATATCCACTTATTATCCCAATGGTAAGAAATAGGGAGCCAAGGGAAGGAAGAACATGCTGTTTCATTCACCCTGAAGACTTAGTACGAGACTGGCTTAACCTACTCACTCAAGACTGTTCTAGTCTAGAAATAGTTTGCCTGCTATAAAGGAAAAGGAGATACAAATACGGAGGAATAGTTGCTTGAGATACCTTACTCTCTAAACAGAAAGTTGAACCTCCACGTAACAATGGAAGCTCCACTCCCAAACACAATAGCCAAAAAAAGACTATTCCCTTGGTTCTGACCCATCATTGAGCCATCAGGATAGGGAGTCCTGAGCTTATAATAAGTGGCAGAATATCCTGAGAATCTGTACTCTGTAGGATATTGTTAAGGATATGATGGGCAGAGTAGTGAGTTGGTGTAGTATTCCCTTTCGGGAGACTACCAGTCATCAAAGTTTATTTTCTGAATGATACTAGCATCTTCCATGCTACTTTCATTTATTTTTACATATGTAAGATTTCTTCGATAATTAGAATTTAGACCTACCGATTTGGACATATAAATAGGGCCTAATGATGTAGCTTGCTGTTTTATTTTATTTTAAAGATTTTATTTATTTATTTATTTGTCAGAGAAAGAGCACAAGTGGGGGGAGGGAGAGAGGGAGAAGCAGACTTCCCGCTGAGCAGGGAGCCTGATGCGGGGACTCGATCTCAGGACCCTGGGATCATGACCTGAGCTGAAGGCAGACGCTTAACTGACTGAGCCACCCAGGCATCCTGTAGCTTGTTCTTTTAGAAAGAAATATGATGTTCTAGCAACAGTAACAGATGTTCAATAGCCAATCATTATGAAGATTAGCAGTTGATCTTCTACAATGATGTATATTTTAAAAATGAAGATGAGAGATGCCTTAAAGGATTATGTTCCTATTAAAACAACAATTCCATGAACCAACTTTCATTCCATGAAAAAAGTATTTCCAGTAAATGAATGGCAAAACGCCCAGCACTGCCTTAGATTAAATGTCAAAGATATATAATTATTAATTCATTATTTTAATACAAGAATAATCATATTTAAAATCTCCATAAAATTATGAGGATGATCTCCAAGCAATTTGTAATAAAAAGGCATCTGGTGTGTTTCTTCCATGATACCTCAATTATTGGGAGCTACCGATAAATATTAAACAACTTGAGAAATATTTCTGTGTTAAGAATTATCTATGGCTAGGATGAGAATGGGAGGATATATGAACTTGTCTCCTGTTATGTCTTGGAGTTTTGCAGACATCTAATGAAATTAACTCAGATTCAGAGAAATTAAGTCAACTTCAAAAAATCATCCACCACCAGCAGGATAATTTATCTGAGCAGCTGAGCATCTACAGAAACTTTCCCACCGAGGAGGAGTTTCTCAAATCACAGATCGCCGGTCTATTGAAGAGGCAGGGACAAATGGCCATCAAACTCTGCCAGGAGCTAATCATTCACACTTCAGGTAACTGGGGCCTACTGGCCAGTCAGGTCCAATCCTTTGCCCCAATTTGCATTGATCACGTGCACCACCTCATTGCGTGAGAAAGTTGTGTTCTCCAATGACTTCTAATGATATCACACTAAATTTATAGAAGGCAAGGAAAGATATCAATCTTTTTAATATTTTTGAAAACACAGAGGTGAATTTGGGAAGCTTCTTGAAACGATACCAACCCGGATACTTCAGCTTCTCCTTTTGTGAACTATTTTTGGGTGATCCTGATGTTTTAAGAAGCTAACAGTATAGCTTGTAATTCTGAGGCCAGGAGACTGGGCCCTGAAGTGAGAATTTCAATCACTGTTGCTCCAGCCCATAATTGGGAGTGACTTCGTTTTCACAGGCTCTTAAAGCGGTAGGGTTCCAGAACGCTGGGTCTCAGACCCGCTCGTCAAGTTCAATTATTTAGTTTCTAAAACCTTCCCCAGTCACTCCAGCATTATTTAATTTGTACTAATGGGTGTAATTTCTTTTTCAGACCACAGATGTAATCCTTGTCCTAAGATGTGGCAATGGTACCAAAACAGCTGCTATTATTTTGCAACCGATGAGGAGAAGACCTGGACTAACAGTAGGAAAAACTGCATGGACAGGAACTCCACCTTGGTGAAGATAGATAGCTTGGAGGAAAAGGTCTGGTTGACTCTCCTTCCCTGTTTAGAGAAATTATTCTTGTCATAGAAAGTAAAACAAGTGGAATGTGTGACTTACATAGTAGGAATTCACTGCATTTTGAATGGGAATTAACATCTTACTTCTGCACTCCAGAACGTGGTTCACACATGACGTTGTTCCCGTTCTCCCTCTCAGGATTTTCTGAAGTCACAGCCATTACCCACATTCTCTTTCTTCTGGTTGGGCTTATCATGGGACCCATCTGGAAGGAGCTGGCTCTGGGAGGATGGTTCTGGTCCCTCTCCATCCTTGTAAGTCTCTAACTGTTGGGCGTGGTGGAGGGGGGCGGGCAGTAAGCTAAGAATACTAAAAAATGGAATACTAAGAAAAGCATCGCTAATCATAAGAATTATAAATCTAGATATAAAAAAAGAGTACAACATACAAAGAAAAGAGAGCTTCAGTAAGAAATAATGAAAGCAAGAGTACTTAATTTCGTGTATGTGACAAACTCATGGCAAGAAACTGAAGCTTATCTATTAGTTTAAATTTATTTTTTTTAATTTAACAAACAAATAATACTTACACTTAATTTTGTTTGAAGCGGTATATAAATATTAGCTCTGTGATAAAAGCGCTGTTATATTCCTATTTTATGGACGAAACAATTGTCATAGAGAAATTAAATAACCTGCCCAAAGTCACTGCCTCCTGAAGGGTAAGATCAGGACTGAGGGCTTCTGTGACCATGAGCGCGATCTCTCAACTCCCCTGGCTCTCCCACACTGACAGTCCCGAGGGTGGTGTTTATCAGAAGAACATACATTAACACATTTATTTAAATTCAATAATTGTCAGCCATTTTCTAGCAGCAAGTAAGTGAATTGATAGATTAGCTTAACAATTAGAGTTTTGTGATGGGGATTTACCAATTAGATTATATGGCAAATGTTTTCCATGACTTAAAATGAGCTAAATCTGCCACTTCAAGATTTTGAAGAATATTTAAAGTATATACAGGATATATGATACTTTGAAAATTACAGTTTTTGCAACTATTTAAAGTTATGAAAAACAGGTGTTATCTTAAAAATATGGAAAGAAACACAGTCTTGTACAATTTTCTTAGCAACTACAAACCCAATATTTTGAGGAACATGGCTCATCACAATTATATTAAAATGACACAGTTGTATTTGTATTTTTAATATAATATATTGGCTCCTTTCTGGGTGTGGTAGGCTTTTCTCCACCTCCCTTCTCATCAAGTTATTCACCTATTCAGCTCCCTCCTGTCTTAGTCCTTAATGCATGTTGTCAAATTTTCCTGAAGCTGAGTTATCATCACTCATTTCCATCAAGGATACTGGGCTTCAGCTATGACTCCCCCAATTCCGTGAATAACAAACAAGGACACGTCTATACTTTTCTCCCTAGATATACTTTATCTTCACCCATTTCCCACAATGCTGTCATGGTTTTTTCTACTCACACCAATTTCCCGCTTTCTAATGTCCACTACTGGTCATATTAAATCAGTGAGTCTGGTTTCACCAAAATAATCATGGCGACAAGCACGTGCAAAGTAATAAACATCCAAACAAAAATGACAGTTACTTCTCAATGGAGCCATACTGGGCATGAAATGATTACAAACTAATCTGAGGTATTGCCGCTACGCTGAGGGTTTACAGAACAGGACCAGGACACCCTGTAAGTGCTGCTGTTTCCACTTTGGACTTTAAGAAGATGGGTCCCTTCTCCCAAAGGAGTTGTCATCATCCTGGGCACCTTCACTCACTCCTAGTGAAAATACAGAGGAGGTGGCTCCCCATGGCAAGGTTCGGAGTCTGTGGACACTGATGCCCTGAGGCTGTGGCTGTCACACTCGGGGTGGTGGAACTGAGTTCGGAATCACCCTCCCTACTGAGTAAGGCTGCTCTCGGCAAGTGCATACGCCAAGGGGAAGATTTAGTAAGCCCAGCTCTGAAGCAAGAAAAGAATACTGCAGTGCATTGCAGACCATTTGAGTAAAAAGGCACACGGGGATTTAGATCTGACGAGCATAATTTTGTAATGACATTTTTAAAAAAAGATTTATTTGAGAGAGAGAAAGTGCATGGCAAGCATGGAAAGGGGCAGAGGGACAGAAGAGAGAGAACCTCAAGCAGACTTCCAGCTGAGCCCGAGCCAGAGGCAGGGCTTGATCCCACCACCCTGAGATCATGACCTGACCTGAAATCAGGAGTTGGTGGCTTAACAGACTAAAGCCACCCAGGCACCCCTGTAATGATATTATTGAAGAGTTATCACCAATTCCTTAGCAGAGGAACTAGAGACCGATATCAGAACCACATCTATATAATCGTTCATTTTCTCTCTAGCCCCTATCTTATTCTCTGTTCACCTTCCACATATGTGTGTATACATATATAAAACACAAAATGATATTTGTACGTAATGAAATGTAATAACTTTTTAGCCAGAATATGATTTTATTTGTCTGTTTGTCTTCATGAAGTTCCAAATAAAGAAATTCTAGTGCTTCTTATATAATCTGCACTGGGGAGTTTCTATTGTGATAATGGAGAGCATACAAATTCTCAGCCAGAATTTAAGTATCCTTCTTAAATAATTCTACCCAGGATTATGACTAACTTGAAATGAAACACTCAGATTTGCCAGCTTTAAGAACTTTGATATGTCATGGAAACAGAAGTCTCTCAAAGTTCAGATAGATAGCCTTTGTTAACTGAGAACACTGAATTGAGATTAAATTTCAAATATGAAATTTGTAATTAATTTTAAGTGGATTAATTTTCAGATTCAGCGCTAAAGAGTATGCCCAGCTCAATGGATCCAAAGGATGTGCTTATTTTCAAAAAGGAAATATTTATATTTCCCGCTGCAGTGCTGAAATTTCTTGGATTTGTGAGAAGACAGCTGCGTTGGTGAAGATTGAAGATTTGGATTAATATGCTTCTTCCAAATTCACCAAGATTTAGGGGACTTGTGGTTAAATTCATGTGAAGAAAGAGAAAGCTACCCTACTAGAGCCAAAAACAGATGAAAAAATGACTGTGTATTTAAACTATCAGGCAAATAAACTTCACAGAATGTTCTCCACTTCATCGTCCGATGCCTTTTGATCTGATGTTCTGGTTATTGCTTGGGACCCTGGGGAATATCTCTTCTATGGCCCTATTGTTCTTTTTTTTTTTTTAATGATTTTTTATTATATTATGTTAGTCACCATACAGTACATCCCTGGTTTCCGATGTAAGGCTCGATGATTCATTAGTTGCATATAACACCCAGTGCACCATGCAATACGTGCCCTCCCTACTACCCATCACCGGCCTATCCCATTCCCCCACCCCCCTCCCCTCTGAGGCCCTCAGTTTGTTTCTCATAGTCCATAGTCTCTCATGTTTCATTCCCCCTTCTGATTACCCCCCCCTTTCTTTATCTCTTTCTTCCCCTACCGATCATCCTAGTTCTTATGTTCCATAGATGAGAGAAATCATATGATAGTTGTCTTTCTCTGCTTGACTTATTTCACTTAGCATTATCTCCTCCAGTCCCGTCCATGTTGCAGCAAATGTTGAGAATTCGTTCTTTCTGACAGCTGAGTAATATTCCATTGTATATATGGACCACAACTTCTTAATCCAGTCATCTGTTGAAGGGCGTCTTGGCTCCTTCCACGATTTAGCTATTGTGGACATTGCTGCTATGAACATTGGGGTGCATATGGCCCTTCTCTCCACTACGTCTGTATCTCTGGGGTAAACACCCAGTAGTGCAATGGCCGCCATGGCCCTATTATTCTATCTGAGCATCAGTTCACTGAATTCCCTCTCTCAGATAAAAGATTCTTTTCCTGCTTTGTTATTACATATGCACAAGTCCACAGGGGGGATATGTAAATATTTAACACCCAGAAATGACACAAGACACAGCACTGGAAAGATAATCAGGAGACCCTGCTGTGATAGCGGTCTGGGGGATTCTGGACTGGGCGTCCTGGGGGCTAGAGCAGCAGCACTGTGCCAAGTGATTTGGAAATACCTTAGTATCTTAGCAATGGTTTGTTGTACCCGTGTACCAGCTTTGTAATACAGGTGAAATAGCACATCAATTGGGGCGCCTGGGTGGCACAGCAGTTAAGCATCTGCCTTCGACTCAGGGCATGATCCCGGCGTTATGGGATCGAACCCACATCAGGTTCCTCCGCTAGGAGCCTGCTTCTTCCTCTCCCACTCCCCCTGCTTGTGTTCCCTCTCTCGCTGGCAGTCTCTATCTCTGTCGAATAAATAAATAAAATCTTTAAAAAAAAAAGAAATAGCACATCATTTAATATTTACATCTCATTTATTTAGACTAAGCAATCTTGAGATTATTGTTTGGGTAATCTGGACATTATTAATAGAAGTTTATAATCTTTCCATAAATGTTATTTCCTTTAGAAAAATCCTAAAAAATTTCTTGACTATAGTAGAACCATTATATTTTATTTTTAAGAACTTTCCTTTAACATAGTAAGTCAGTGTCCCTGAGCTTTGGATGCCAAACCTTGTACATCTAGAGCTTGAGAGTTTTTCTGGGACAAAATCACTGGTTTAAGAAGATTGGTGAAGGTGGGGCACCTGGGTGGCGCAGTTGTTAAGCATCTGCCTTCGGCTCAGGGCGTGATCCCAGCGTTCTGGGATCAAGCCCCACATCAGGCTCCTCCGCTGGGAGCCTGCTTCTTCCTCTCCCACTCCCCCTGCTTGTGTTCCCTCTCTCGCTGGCTGTCTCTCTCTCTGTCAAATAAATAAATAAAATCTTTAAAAAAAAATATTGATGAAGGAGATCGTTTTTATTTGCTCTTCATATAATTGTATAGCTATGTATAGGTTAAAGAAAACAGTAAACCCACCTGTAATACTGATTTGTCTAAATCAGAGATGTAGAATTTACTGGGCAAACTGATATGATCCAAGTTCTCAGCTAGGTGCATTTCAGAATATTTTGACAGTTCTTTAAAAGAACATCACCATACGGACATCCAGTAGCCTGTTACTCTCTAAAGAAGTAAAATTGTGAGCTAATGACATTTTATATATGCACTAACTAAAAGTCTAGAACAAAGGAATGTGAAAATTTGGTGAAAATTATAAGCAAAATATATTTAAGCACAAATTTTTAAAACATAGACAATAATTTCATCATAGTTCAAGTAAACAGCCTTTACTAATTATCATACAGGACCGAAATACAAGTTACACATACACAGATTAAAAAAGCAACTGTATTCCTTCATTTCTTTAGTAGCTTACTGTCATTGTCATTTTCAACAAAGATAAAATTATTCATTAAAGGTCAATAATTCTGCACCTGACTCCCACACATTTGGGTTTTCTTTATTCCCATGGGAAAGATCATTTCTTCTTTTGTTCTTCTATTTCTAACCATAGAAAGATCTGCTATTAATAGTTAAAATATCTCCGTTGGTTATTTTGTTCCTATAAAGAGGTTACATTTTTTCCCCTGGTATCTTGTATCTTTTCATTCTTCTCTCATGCACACTCTGACTTTCACACTCAGTAAAAGAGAACATTTCTGTTTCTGACCTGAGTGGCTCTGGAATTTGATCAGATCTGATTGCTCATAGACGTCTCCCTGCCTTCCTGCCATCGTGATGTCATCCCTGGCAGCCTTTACAGTGGCTGAGTAAACCCAAAGGTCTTGAGGACTCACTAACCTCTTTGCTGGAATAATTTATCCCTCATTGCTTTCTGGTACCTTGGCTTATAAGACATGGCATGTGACAGGAAGTTCTTTCTCTCCCTCTCTCCCTCTTACACAAAATTTCTAGGAGATATCACACACACACTTACATACACACGTGCACACACACACACGTGCACAGAACAAATGTACTGTCAAAATTCCTGGGGAAAGGCTGTGTTTTGTATTTATTTTGGATAACCGTCCTTCCCTCATTGAAGAGTTATGTGGTTTCCAAACTTGTCTTCACGTAAGATTTATACAGGTAGTCCCCCTTAAAAGGACAGATTCCTGGGCCACATCTCAGATCTGTAGACTCAGTGACTGGACGGCAGGACCGCAGAAACTCCAAGTTTCACAAAGTCCGTTGGCGATACTTAACTCAGCCTGGGTATTTGACAATATTTGGATAAATGACCTCAATATTAGCTTCCTTGAGCAAGTATGTTCAGAGGCAAAGGTGGTGGAACCATCCTCAAGTTGAAGGCTCTTTCTTTTTGCCCTTAAAAAAATTATTTATTTTTATTTTATTTTATTTTTTTCCAGCTTCATTGAGTTATAATTGACATACAACGTTGTATAAGTTTAAGTCATAAACACAATGATTTGATGCATGTATTTATTGTGAAACGATGCCCACAATAAGTTTAGTTAACACATCCGTCATCTCAGTCGATGGCTCTTTCTGCAACGTTAGCAAAATTAGTTTGGTTTGTGTAGACCAAATTAACTCAGAGAAGGTCAAATTGGGACAAAAGCAATTATAAACCTCAGCTATTTCATTTTTGTAACCTTGTCCAACAACTCCTTAATGAGGAGGTTGGTTGGGGTGGTCAGGGTAGAGAGGTGATTTGCAATTCAATCCATCTGACTTTGTGGAAATAGTTTTCAAATCAGCTGTACACTGAAATTATACTGAGGAGCCTTGAGGAAACGCTGATGCCTGAGATTATCCCACCTCTTAAGAATCTGATTTAATTGATCGAGGGTGTGGTTAGGTTATTGAAAAAATTTTAAGCTAGCATTATGATTCTAATTTTCAGCTAAGGTTGAAAACCACTGGACTGAGACCATTCTAATGACCATTATGTTGGTGCAGGGCTACTGTGTTGGTAAAATAGCCAATCCTCCATCATATATTAAAAGAGCAAGTGAGCTAGTCCCATTGGTGATGATTTCATGGCTTTGGGACAGTGGGCATTGTGACTGTGATCTGAAGCTAGGGTTGATGGTATAATCGAGGCTGGATCCTGAGCAGTTCATGTGTAATCATGCCTGTATACGTTTGTTTATATGTGGAGAAAGATGTGAAGGACATGTTATTAATGCTCTTTTCCTCAGGGCAGGTATAATGATAGTAAAACAGGACAGGAAGAAGACACAATTAACTTTTAAAATTGAAAATTCAATGTGAAGCAGAGAATTGAAGAGATGGTCAAATTTAGCAAGGCGATCCCAAAGCAAATGCAACGCTTCATTCCTCGGGTATGTTAGTCTTGCTGAACAAGTAACGAAGTAATAACATGTTTTTTTCTCTCTCCTTCAAGATGTATAAAATATAAATGTAATAAAGTGCATCTCCCCTCAGTACTCTTAAAATCTTAGCATGATTTTCAATAATCTACAAAGACTAGGATTAAACGTAGAACCCACTGAGGTCGAAACACACTGGTTCACACATTAAGCCATTTTCCATGGCCCAGCAGTTCATTTCTAATTTTATTCTGTATAAACAACCTATGATCTTCTTTCAGCTTTCATAGTCATGGGGCCTAGTGATCTTGAAGCAATTGGACTAATTAAATGGCCACCTCTAAATTACTGCTTGTTTTGTGGCTACCCAAAGACTCAGGAGAAAATTTGACATGAAAGGATATTTGTGACTATTTTGAGGACCAGAAGAACTTGGTATTTCTCTAGGGGATTTTCCTCTAATCACTGTCTATAATAAATATATATATAGAGAGAGAAATTATTTTCTCAACATTCAGGTTCAACGTTTGAGGTGAGAGTGGTGTGTGACCTTTCAGTTGCTTAGCTGTCCATAAGACACTGTCATAGGTGTAATACTAGAGGTATCTGGTGAGTGCTATATGTGGAAATACTGAAGAAGGATTGATAATGCAGCTTTGGGTGTTTCACCCAGAAGATGCTCTGTGTTTTCTTCATGTTCTAATTACTTCTTCAGGTTGGGATGCATTTTCTATTTGTATACTCAGATGTAACTTCATTTATGGGTGTAAGTCAAATCTGTACAAGTAATAAAATATAGTCTGTAGCTAATCATCATGCTTCCTAGATCTGTTTGGACTGCGAACATTTTCTTAAAATTCCTAAAAGAATTGTGTAGATGATTGTGAAACCAATTGTGATATAATAATAATAATGATAATAAACTTAAAAATTCAAATACTCTGAGGAAAAGTCCATCTGTAAAATCAGGGGACACAGTCTGAGAGAGGACAGGAAGATTAAGGCTAATGTTCCAGTTTTGGCACAGAGATGGATGGTAGAACAGTCCACAGCACAGGTGGACCTAATCTCCCAGTTTCTCTGCCCAGCCCCTGGAATGGGAAATTGTCCCTTAATAGACCAGCGAGCTGACAAGGTAAATCTCTATTTTAAGGGTCAAAGTAAGTAGTTTTTGGAAGACCAAACATCTATTTTTAAAAAGCCACACCGGGAGAGAATGTCTTCTATTTCTAGCTTGGGGAGACAGATGTCTTGGTCGTTTCCCATCCAGAGCCTCTATGATTATGCATTGCAGGTGCTGGTGCTTGGTTTGTAGGTGGAGAAATGCAAGTCATGAAAGACCCGAGGAGGCTTCTAGGCTGCACCAGCAGGAGGCGGTAGACTACCAGTAAGACCAGCAGGTGTGCGCCAAATAAGGACTTGGAAAGTTTTGTTCAACATTCTGGATGTTTGCTCTACATTGAATGAATTACCTCATAATCAGAGAGAGCATAAACCAAGATTATAGAAAAATCAGCCGCCTCTGGACTATTATACTAACAACCAAGTGAAAAACTTGTAGACACTAGGCACTGCTTTTAATCTCAACCCTCGAACTTTCATGGTACTGAGTCAAGGCAATTTATATTGGTATGATACAAAGAACTTCTAAATTCTTGCTGGGTTCATTTGGTAATGATGACAAGTCATGAGTTTCTGATCTATTTCCTAGATTCTCAAGTCTTTTATAATTGTTTTTATTGGAGGAGTAATATTCTAAGTTTGATTTTTCCCTAAGCAATTGGCTTCATCATTCAATCGGGTAATTTAGAGTGCAATAATCAAAAAACCTACCCTCCCTAAATCAGATAACTCTCCATAAATACAAAACAATGTAGGTACTTTAAAGGAGGCCAATAACTCCTTTGAAAACATAAACACATGTCTTTGACTCAATTCTTGCATTGTATTTTGCAATTTTAATTCAGAAAAACAGAATTTAAAAATATTTTAATTCATGAACTCAATGTACAAACCTGGTTGATCATTTGCAAATGTCACAAAGTTTCATTTTGTTCCTTTCTAAGTAATAACTGTGAGTAAGGAAAGGGTTAATGTATAGGCAGGAGGAGGGAGGAGGCCCTTGACCCCTGACCAGACTCACACAGAGGGCTACTGGACCAGGCTCACACAAATTCCAAATGTGGAGAAATGCTGAGGTGGACAAAACCAGAGATAAGGTTGGCGCTAGATGTTAGGGAGGTTTTTTTGTTTTGTTTTGGTGTTTTATGTTTTGTTTTGTTTCGTTTTGTTTTGACAGCTAGGTTGTAATCATAGACAATGACCAGACCTCAGAGAAGTGAGCCATTAAGGATGTTGTCAGTAGTCCTTGATCAAACCAAGACGGCACAAGAATTTCAAGGCCACAATCGTCCCAGTCAGTTCTCAATAAAAGACTGCCCGCGACACACGGTGGCAACCCATTCGGGACCCCTCTCTAGAGAGCTTTTCTCTTTCCTTTCTGCTCTCACCTTCGCTTAACAAACTTTCACTTCACCTCACCCTTTTACGTCCCAGAGATTCTTCAACTCCGTGAGACAGGAACCAGGTAACCCTGCAACGACTGTAGCAATAACTAAAAAATATGTTAAAATAAAAGATTTTTCTTAGAAATAAAAGAATTTTTTTAAAATTCTTTTTATTGAAGAAAAATTGTAGACAATTTTTGACATCAGTACCTCAGAATTTTGGCTGTTTAAATATGGATTTTACCTCAGCCTTAAAAAAATACCTAAATTTTACATATAAATGTGCTTTGCTGCATTATTTTTTCATCTTCTAGTTTAGTTTGTGTTTGATTAGAGAAACAACCTAACAGACAAGTATTGATTATATCCTTTCAGCATCTGGGTTTGATCTATTTTTTCTTGGAAATTATGTCCTCTTGTCTTTGAGGGACTCTATTTATCTATTTTCCAGGCACCCTGAATCCCTTCCCTCATAGCAACACAGACGACCACAGATCCAGATCTGAACTTTATGTTTTGGTAAAAAGTGGTTGGTTTGATGGGTAGACATGTGACCCAAGCAAGACAAATTATATATATATATTTTATATATATATATATATATATATATATAATTTGTATATATATATACACACACACACACAATTGGCTCAAATTACCATTCACACACTCACACACATATGAATAGTTGCAAATAGTACTTACGTACTTAGCTTTTCCCCAGAATTATTTATATAAATTATTTTTGTCACCTAGAGACAAATATTTTGTGAGGCTAGAAGTTCCCAAGAAGTTTGTGTCCCTTTAAAGTATTTCAGTTTTAAAAAGGGCCTTATTTCTTTCTCTCTCTATCTCTCTCTCTCTGTGCCTCCTCTCCTCCTCCTCCTTCTCCTCTTCTTTCTCCGGACCCTGAACAGAGCAAGGGTCAGGAAAGGCAGGATCTTGGGAGAGCAAGGCATCTGCTTTATTCCAAGCCCCATCCTACACAGATGGACATACACCCCTGAAGGCAGAGCAGGCGATGCTGGATGCCTGCCAGAGTAGAGGTTGGGGTGGCCTGGGGTATTATTCTCCAATTAAGGAGCACCTTGGAGCCCTGATTGCTGGAGAAGCACAAGATTCCACCAGGGGGCAAGTCCAGATGGGGACGGATTGGATCGTTGCCAATTTGCAGCTGCCTGCTGAGAATAATAGTCAGGGGATAGGCTCCCTTTACCCTGGAGGCCATGCATGTGGTTGTGGCTGGGCTCTAGTTCCTCAAGTCTGGTGGGGCCCTGCTACCCAAAGCCTACTGAAGGGGTACCAATGCTTTCCTACGCCTACTGTGCAGTGCCATTCAGTGCAGCCAGGGACCTGGAATAAGACAATGGTCAGGGGAGACTAGGTCATAGGAGAGGGCTCTCGAGGGATGAGGTGCATACTAGTCCAAGCCCTCACCTACCCAGTGGGAAACGTTCCCCCTGAAGGCAGAGCGCCAGTTGACCCAACTCTTTTGCCAAGGAGGGGCCAGGTGGGATGGCTGTTATAACCACCTGTCAACCTAAAATTGGCAGAAGGCAATAAGTAAACAAAAGTATTTATTTGGTATCAAAGAATTGCAATTCAAGGTACACAGGTTTGGGTAGCAACCCAAATAGTGTCCACTAGGAAGCAAAAGTCTGGGGTTTTTAAGGGCAAAAAAGGAATGCTTGTATACACGGTTCATAAAGCGTTTTGATCGGTGTTGGCAGCAGAAAACTAACCCTGACTGAACATGATTGGTAGCTAAGGTTTCCACTGAGCAAAAGTCCATTATCGTAGCAAGTGGCAGACGTGTGTGCAGAGTCCTTGAAGTATTTGCAGCTTGGCCCAGTTCAAAAGTTCATGGTTCTACTTGAAGAGAACTGTGAGGACATGCGTAAGGCCCACCTCCTTCACGGTCTCCTGCTTCGGTTTTAAAACCCCTTGACGTAAATGACTCCATTTTATTTCACCTTTCAAAAAAAAAAAAAAGAGAGAGAGAGAAAGAAAGAAGAAATAAAGAAAAAGAAGAAAGAAAGAAAGAAAGAAAGAAAGAAAGAAAGAAAGAAAGAAAGAAAAAAAGAAAGAAAGAAAGAGAAGAAAGAAAGAAAGAAAGAAAGAAAGAAAGAAAGAAAGAAAGAAAACAAGGAAATGAGAAAACAAGAAAAGGAGGTATCTGGGAGCCCTGGTTGCTGGAGAAGCCCAGGAACCCCATCAGGCAGTAAGTCCAAATTGAGTCTGTCACCAATTTGCAGCTGCTGCCTGGAGCGATATTCAAGTGGGCGCGGGTGGGATGGAGTCTCATGAACCCTGAAGGGTCTGCAGTTGTTTGGGGCCGGGGTTTAGCTGATAGGCCTACAAAATCTAGCTGCCCAAGGGCTACAAAAAGGGTGCTTAATGCACGTGCCCATGCTGCACACTTTAGCTTAGCCAGGGACCTGTAACAGGGCAAAGGTCAGGAGAAGCCTGGTCACAAGAGGCTTGGGAAGAAGGCATCTACCTAATTCTAAGCCGTAACCTACAAAAATGTGCATATTCCCCATGAGGGCAGTGCTGGAGAATGCTGGACTGCCTGGCCAGGAAAGGGCTGGGGTCCTGCCTGGGGTATCCTTTATATTAAATTTCCAATTCCGATGAATGTATCTATTGATGTCTAACTGCTAGGATAAGTTCTTGGGCATGCATTAAAAAGTTTATAGAAGTTGGGGTAAAATTTGTTTTGTGGGTAAATTTCTGATTACTGGAAATCTTCATTTCAAAATACAAGATACATCTCCTGTCTTCAATTTCCTTGGGCCAGGGCTGTTAGCAGCCAGCAATAATAAACTTAAAAAAAAAAATTGCAATACTTTATTTCTTAGGGAAGTTTTATTTAGTTTTTTAAAGATTTTATTTATTTGAGAGAGAGAGAGCACACACCAGGGTGGGGTGGGGAGGGTAGAAGGAAAGGGAGAGGCACACTCCCAACTGAGTCGGGAGCCTGAGGCAGGGACCCTGAGATCATGACCTGAGCCCAAGGCAGACACTTAACCTCCTGAGCCACCCAGGCACCCCTTAGGGAAGTTTTAATTTTATAGGTTAATCCAGAGCAATCCACACAATGAGCAGTGCCAGGCAGGGTCAGCAGAGAAGGCAGTCACAACCTATTGAAGCAGGAGAGCTAGGTTCTCGTCTAACGGAGTTGAAGAATGAATCTTGCGGGCAAAGGAGAATGAGTAAAGCAATAGAAGTTTATTAAGCAAGGATATAGAAAAAGCTTTCATGAGTGAAAGGGTCCTGACAGGGTTGCCACTGAGGGCTGTTAGGATTGGTCTTTTATAGAAAACTAACCAGGGAACTTAAGTCTTTTTGTCTTCTCTACTTGGCAGCACCTTTGTGCAAGTAGGACTAGTGATAACATCTTTAATGGCTTACTTCTTTTTAGGGTCTGGTTATTTTCTGTTGACCACTGGAGACTGTCATAAATAAGACTTCATCCGTGGACTCCTAGGGCAGGATGTTCCCTTATCTCCAGTTTCCTTACACCTCCATATTTTTGGGGATTTCTGTGAACCCGATCATGGAACCCCCTATCTCTCTCTCCGTGCCTGGCCCCACCTGTCCCTTTCTCACCATGAGGTGGAGGACATTGCAGAGGGGACAGGAAATGAGCAGAGGAATAAGAAATGGCCATGAGGGCCTCCTGAAGATTATCCTTTGGCTCCATTTCCCTTTCTCCACCCATGGAGAGAACATGAAGAAGGACATTATGGACTGAGAGGCCAGCATGGACAAGAGTAAGGATGTTGGCATGATTTACAGAGGCTGTCCACTGGCCCATTATCCAGCCTTAGAATAATTTCATGTCTTTCACTTTGCTTATCTTCCCTGCATCCCAGGATCTCCTGTCCTCATCTCCACTTGCTCCTCCCTGCCCCGTCTCTCTGCACATCCTACACCCCCCAGATCACTCCTCGTTGCCTGTGTCATCTTGCACTTCCCTATCACTCTCAATTTGCTCAGCATCTCCCCTGTTCAAGGATTCTTTTCCCCATTCTCGCCTCTAGTCATGCTCTTAGGAGTTAGACCCAAATCACCTGTTGCATCAAAATCTTCTTTGTTTCCATATCCTCTCTTCCGCTACCAATTGTTCTTACTTCTTTTGCAGGCAGTCTCAACCTTTTGCATAGTTTAGAACTTGACTGATTTAGGGAACTTCAGTGTTGTGTAGACCACATTCCCAGATATTGTTAAGCAACAGAAAAGTACTGCTACAGCAGAATGTTCTGGGTTTTATCATCATGTGGGCCCAAGAGAGCAGGGCATATATGCATTATACATGCTTGCAAATCATTCAAACAAGGTCAAAACACTGCCTATTTAGCAGAACAGCATTTCGGCTTCACCACAGATTAGCTATAAAAACAGAAAATTTCTATTCCCCTTAGAATTCACACACACACACACACACACACACACACACACACACACACTCCTTCAAAATTATCTGCCCCTTTCTGACTTCCTCTCAAAGTTACCGGAATGAAGAAATTCACTTATTCACAAAGAGTGATTCGGATTATGGTTGGGAAGAGATTTTGATTCCACTCACTTTAGTAATGACTTATTCAGGTAGACTCTGGGCTTAGTTCTGAGCCAAGCACCAAATGTTGACAGTGTCAGTGGTTCTTCCCCTCAGCTTACAACTTAATGTGTGAAACATGACAAAATCACTCACATGGAAAGTAGTCTTCAATTTTCATGTGGTTGTTATAGACAGCATACACTTTTAAATGTTTTAAGTTAAATAATTTATATTGTCTTTTGTATATAGAATCCACAGTGGGAACTTACCTGTGAATGAAAACTTCTGGAACCATTACCACATCATGTCGAAATAAAAGAAGCAAAAACAAAAACAAAAACGAAAACAAAACAACCACTTCTCCACCTAAAACCATGTTGAGGTTTGGACTTGAGTTAACAACATATATTAGCTCATCTTTAGGAGGATGGAGAAAAAAATGGTATCATACTAGACAGCCACAGTTGCCCCCTATTCTTTCCTTGTCTTGTTAATTCAAATCACTTTAAAGTCATATGTGTAGTCAACAAAGATTATGGCTCTTCCTGGTAACAGCTAACATTAATTTTTCACTCACTTTGTTCCAAGAAAATATTCTAGTAACTTTACACTTATTGATTTATTTTTTTCTCACAATAAACCTACAAATCAGGAGTTATTGGTATCCCAATTTTATAAGGATAGAAATGAGGCAGAGAGAAATTAATTAACTTGCCTAAACTGATAATATGTGTCAGGGCTGGAAATAAAATCTAAGAAGGCTCATTTAAAAACATATGCTCTTGGGGCACCTGGGTGGCTCATTTGGTTAAGTGTCCAATTCTTGAATTTAGCTCAGGTCATGATCTAAGGGTTGTGGGATCAAGCCCTACCTGGGGCTCCATGCTCAGCTCTGCCCCTCCCCCACTCGTGAGTCCTTTCCCTCTCTCTCTTTCAAATGAATAAATAAATCTTAAAAAAAAAAAAAGAGAGAGAGAGCTATGCATCCTTGAGTCTTCTGGTTTTTAAAAAAAGTAAAATAAAAAAATAAAAACATAGGCTGTTTATAATTCATTTAAAATCCAATTGAGATTTTATTAGATAGCCTTCTAATGAGTATCACAAAACTTTTCTTTTTTTAAGATTATTTATTTATTTATTTGACAGAAAGAGAGAGAGAGAGCACAAGTAGGCAGAGCAGCAGAGGGAGAGGGAGAAGTAAGCTCCCCGCTGAGCAGGGAGCCTGATGCAGGGCTTGATCCAAGGACCCTGGGATCATGACCTGAGCTGAAGGTAGATGCTTAACTGACTGAGCCACCCAGGTGCCCTTCACAAAACTTTTCATGACTGATTCTGTAAACAGTTTCCCCTAAGGTGCGATGCTACTTATGTATGTGCTGAAGCCTCTGAAATTAATCATGTCATTACTTTATTTATTTATTTATTTATTTATTTATTTACTTCAAGGCAACACTGTGCTTAGGCCATTCAAAATCAACAGAGTTAGTGAAGTTGCTCAAGTAATTTCATGGCCCAAATAAGACACCATTAGAAATGGTTCCAAAAAAATGATGACACACTGAAATTTAGTATGAACTTCCTTTCTCTATCAAAACAAGCCTGCAGACCTATGGAAACACTGAAGTATCCAAAAAGCTACAAAAATATCTTCATTTGTGTTTTGACTATATCCTGATCCAGGTGGAGGGAAGGGTTGGTATCTAGAACATAGGATCAATCTTCAACAGCTGAGAAGTGGGTCTTCTACTAGGAAAAGAAACAGGATACTGACAAAATGCATCCCCCACAAGAGAATACCAGTACATTTATAAAACATTACTACAGCAACTTGTGATTTAATCCCTAATTTCACTATATCCTTGTATTTCCAAAAAAAGAAAAAAAAGATGTTCTTAGAACTCATGAATATTTCATTTTAAACCATTTGGCACCTAGCAGACATGACACATAACCGAAACACCCTTATTTGAGATAAGGAACGAAAGAAAGAGAAACAACACGGCAAGCAATTTTTAGTTTCAGCTTCATGTTAGTACTAGTTAATCTATGACAGGTGCCCAAACTACAAGATTTGTGAGCTTAAAATATTTTAGAAAAAAATCTTTCCTTAAGAATTTAACTGAGGGGGCACCTGGGTGGCTCAGTAGGTTGAGCATCCAACTCTTGGTTTCGGCTCAGGTCACGCTTTCATGGGTCGTGGGATCAAGTCTTGTGTTGGACTCCATGCTCGGCATGGAGGAGTCTGCTTAAAGATTTTCTCTCTCTGCCCCTCCTCCCTTTCTCTCTCTTTCAAATAAATAAGTAAATCTAAAAGAAAAGAATTTAATTGAGGAAGAGACATCAGCAGGATGGCAGAATAGGAGGCTTTTTTTGTCCCTTCACAGAAACACTAAATTGACAACCATCCACATATAAAAACACCTTCACAAGAGTTATAGAATCCAGGTGAGAGATTATAGCAACTGGGGGAAGCATGGAAATAAGAAATGACGCACTGATGGGAGTAAGAAGGATAGTCTCGCTTTGTACGCATCAGCCCTCCCCATGCCCAGGAAGTGTGTACTCAGAGAGACCCCCTCCACCTGGGAGTTTTTCCATGGAGGAAGGAGAGAGGAGAGCATCTGACTTTGTCAGGAACTCTGGTGTCAGGCTGACTTCATTCCAATGCAGCTCCCATGCATGCAGACTCCTGACCTACTTCCACAGACCCAGGCTCCAGCCTGCTGTCATGGACCCAGGTGCCAGGCTCACCCAAGTAGTAATAAGGAGGGTATTTATGGTCCATGGTGTGATCTGGCAAGAGATATGCAAAACATCACCCTGGGTACTCATAATCAACCACTTAAAAAAGCAAAAACCATAAGAGACTCTTAGCAATAGGGAACAAACCGAGGGTTGCTGGAGGGGAGGTGGGTGGGGGGATGGGATAAATGGATGATGGGCATTAAGGAGGGCAGTTGTTGTAACGAGCACTGGGTGTTACATGCAAGTGATGAATCACTAAATTCTACTCCTGAAACTATACTACACTATATGTTAACTAACTAGAATTTAAATAAAATCTTGAAAGAAAAAAAAAAGCAAGAAGCTGGGTGACTATGATACTTTCAAACATTTTTGGCAAACTAACAGATAATAAGGACACTGGCTGGTTGTTTCTACTGGACAAAGTTGGGAAAGAAAAGGATGAGCTCAGGGTTTTGAACCCCCAGCTCCAGTGCTGCATAAATGATCTAAAAACTTTATGTATGCTGTGAAAGACACGCTTATATTCCCTGGCTACAGTGTTGGGATTGCTGAAAATCAAACCTAGAATCTCATCCTATGATCATTTGAATTACTACAGAAATTGAACTCCCAGTCTCATAGAGTATCTACTATTCAAGGGAGAGCATTGGCTGGGGAGGAATGGGGTCCTGAAAGTTGGAATGGGGACATGTGGGAAGATCCTGATGAAGCTGGGAATATTGAGCCTCTAAATTCTGATGGGTCTTTTTTGACACTGGATGAGATCTCCCCATTCCCAAATGGAGCAGCCTTTCACCCCCAGTGAGAATAGCCCCTCTATTCCCTTCTGAGAAGCTTAAACCTGCATTGCTGAGGAAACTGCATGGACTCCCTGTCTTGCTCAGCAAGACAATTCTGAATATCTTCAGGACCTCCCTTTTGCTCCCCTTTACTTCTAATCTTACAACAAGACTCAAGTCCCAGAAGACCCCAAAACGTGGATGTACAAAGTGTGATCCATGAGGAGGTGAGCTATACTTCAAAAGAACTACTCGAGTTTTCTTATTTATACAGACAGAAATCTAGGGAGCATGTGTGGGAATGAATACTAAGGATGTGGGATTTCACCATTAGGTGAAAGGAACATGACTTTGGGTCAGGCCAAATTTGTTAATATGAGCTCAGTAAGCAGAGATTCTGCACCTAAAATTGCAGTTTGGGGTGTTAGAAAGGGCTCTAACAATTTGGTTGGTTGGTTGACTAAAACTTGAACCAAAAGATGGTGCATCATGAGCAAATCGGAAATACTAGAACTGTTTTGGTTTAATGTAGAGAAAGAGATTGAAAAGCTGAAGGAGAATGGAATGTTAGAGTGGATTTGTTATTTAAAACCTACTCACCCGCACTGGGAGGGTCCAGAAGGCATACCTTTCACCATGAGAAATAAATTTGTGAGGGAAGCCCCCAGCATCCTTGAAGAACTCTGAGATCACTCTTTTCTGTGGACTAGACTTATTTACAATAAGAACTGCAGTCACTGAATTGGGAAACCTAGATGCAATGGGGGTAATTGGATCCCAGGTGGTAGTAGCCAAGGCAGTGTTCAACTGCAAAGGCAAGATGAATGTGGTTACTATAATGGACAGCAGAGCCAAACCAGCCGTCAGAATACTCTGACTCACATGGACCTGTGGCATTGGCCAATTACTTATGGTGTTCCCAGAAGTGAAACAGATAGGAAGGCTACTACGTCCTCATTTGATCAGTATAAGCAAAAAAGTTCTAGATCAAGTGAACAAAAGTCTAACCTGAACCATGAAGCATAAGCCATGTTTCTCAGTCTATTCTCAGACTTAAGCCAGTTTACAGAGCCAGAACGAAGGGGAGGCTGGGTCCCCATGAGGAAGGATTTTGGTACACTGACTAAAATTTGTACTGTTAATCTTTCCCCCAACCTTTCTCAGTGAGACGTACAGCCTTTTACCAGGTTAACCGTGCACTGCATAAAAGGAAATAATCAGAATTTTCAAAGACTATTGGACACTGGCTTGGAACTAATTCCAGGAGATCCAAGATGTCCCTGTCACCCACCTATCAGAGTAGAGGCTTATGGAGATAAGGTGATCAATGGAGTTTAGCTCAGAGCCCTCTTGCAGTGGGCTTGGTGGGTCTCCAAACCCACCCAATGGTTATTTTCCTTTTCTAGACTGTACAATTGGAATAGATATACTCAGCAGCTGGCAGAATCCCTATATAGGTTCCCAGACCTGTGGAGTGAGTGCTATTACAGTGGGAAAGCCCTAGTGGAAGCTCCCAGAAGTGCATATATCTAGGAAATAGTAAACCAAAAGCAATATCACATTCTTGGAGGAATTGCAGAAATTAGGGGCAGCCATTATCAAGAAATGGAAAATTGCAGGGGTGGTAATTCCCATCTCATTCTTCCTATTTGGCCTGTGAAGAAGATGGATGGATCTTAGAGAGTGACTGTAGGTTATTGTAACCATGCGGTGATGAGTATGCCAATTGCAGTTGCTGTACCAGATGCGGTTTCATTGCTTCAGCAAATTCAGTACATCCCCTGGTACCTGCAACTATTGATCTGGCAAATGCCTTTTTCTCCATCCCTGTCAATAAGACCAATCACAAGCAACCTTCTTTCAGCTGACGGAGCCAGTAATGCACTTTCATTGTTCTACCTCGGGGGCATATCAATTCACAAGGGCCACGTCATAATTTAGTCTGCAGAAATATCGATTAATTTCCTTTCCACATGGTCTATTACATTAATGACATTATGCGGACTGGACCTAATGAGCAAGAAGTAGCAATTACTCTAGATTTATTGGTAAGACATTTGTGTGTCAGAGAGTTTGACAAATTTCAGACAAAATTTGACAAAAATTCAGGGGCCTTCTTCCTCAGTGAAATTTCTAGGGGCCCACTGGTGAAGGGCATATTAAAATATCTCTTTTGAGATATGATTAATCACTGCATATGGCCTTTCCTACAATGAAAAAAGAGGCAGAAGGCTTAATGGGCCTCTTTGCATTTCAGAAGCAATGTATGCCTCATCTGGGTCTGTTACTCTGGCTTATTTATTTTTGGCTAAAAAATAAAGATTTGAGTGCTGTCTGTATTTTGTATTTAAAACCATGTACAAAGATGTCGGGCGCCTGGGTGGCTCAGTCATTAAGCGTCTGCCTTTGGCTCAGGTCATGATCCCAAGGTCCTGGGATTGAGCCCCACATCGGGCTCCCTGCTTGGCTGGAAACATGCTTCTCCCTCTCCCACTCCCCCTGCTTGTGTTCCCTCTCTCACTGTCTCTCTGTCAAATAAATAAATAAAATAAAATCTTTAAAAATAAAAATAAATAAAACCATGAACAAAGATAAGTCCTTCAAGAGAAAATACGTAATAAAAAGTGCAAAGAATATGTTAAAACTCCGAGCCACACAATTTGAAAGGCCAAAAAAGGAGAATGCAAAATAATTGAAACGAAAGAAAATGAAAGAAAACCCATAAAGTGTGATAATAAAGAAGAGATTCACAGATTGTTTGATCAATAACACCTTATAAAATTAGGTAAATGTACTGCAGACACAAATAGACATGGATTTGCCAATCTGGAAATCATTGATGCCATTTGAAAGGCCAGTTTCAGTCTAGTGATAAAGGCTGAATACAAAATTGGTATGCAAATGAGTAAAATAATATTGAGAAGTAGAGACAGCAATGAAGTGCTTTCCAGACTGACTCTAAGGCTTTACCTACCTTTCTTTCACCTGAAATATCCCTGAAACTAATCTTGTGCACTTACATTATTACTGAGGTTTTTAGTCTATGTTAACCTCTATTCTTTCTACTAAGTATGGACATTTTGTAACCAATAACAATAAGCCAGGAGATACAAGATCATTTTACTGAGTTCAGATCTCAACCGAGTCTTACAACCTTCTAAACAAATACTTTCTTAACAGACTTTTTTTTTCCTTTCATAACCATCCTCACTTCTATTGAATAAATGGCATCATGGAATGGTATGTAGTTATTATGCTCCAGTTACTCCCATTCTGTAAATTCTATAGTAATGCAGTAAAGTGGCAAAAAGACAGAACACTGAATCGTAAGCCATATCTTGGCTTCATCATGTATTAAATACAATCTGGGGCATAAAACCTAAATTGTGAAACTCAGTTTCTTCCCTTTAACTATGAGAATGATTATGATAAACCACGCAAATCATAAGATTCATGTAAGACTTACAAGAAGAAAATATCTAAAACTTCATTTTTTAAATTCTTTTTTTTATTTTAATTTTTTTAATTATATTATGTTAGTCACCATACAGTACATCCCTGGTTTCTGATGTAAAGTTCGATGATTCATTAGTTTTAATGTCACGTGCTAGACAAATGAAATCTTTTCATTAACGTCACCTGCTACTCCACCCTTTGATGTAATGCTTAAAAATCACAACATGCATAGAATTCTAGCAATTAAGGTGTAAAATTAGACATAGTTCCTGGTTTTGAATTATACATGAAGCTAAACTTTACATTCGAATCTAAATGAGAAAATTAAAATATTAGAGAAGAGGCAACATCAAGCATTTCTTTTCAAAGAACACCATAGAAAATAATTAATCATGATTGATACACTGGGAGGATGTATGTTTAATGTTTAAAGATACAGAGGGTGGGAATCTTTGTCCATTTAATTTACTATTGTACTACAGAATTTTTCGGATCTTATTTCTTACCTTTGCAGGTCCTCAGCAAAGTTCAGAAACTTGACTTCTTATGCTTCTATCCTTAGCTGTGATTTAAATTTCAGGTTGGCTTTGTAATCACCTTTCTCATCAGTAATTCTTCACACTTTGTCTTCTTCCACCTTTTTCTTTTATTCTATTCCTTTGGAAAATAGGAAGTCTAGTCTTGATTTAAGGACAAAAGCTAAAGTCTAAAATGAAAGCTAACCATGGGAAATATGTTTCTACTTTTTCTGACATCAGTTTTGTTCTGTCACTTCACTAAAACTTAATATCATTAAAAAATTTTATTATCACCCAACTCCTTAGAAAAAATATTTTTTCTTATGCTGAAAAATTTTTCCAAGCTCCACTAAAGCAGTCATGGGTAGGATAGACTCCTTGGATTTTATATCTATGTGAAGTCCATGACTCTTAACATGGGACTAAAGAGTGTAAAGCAGAAGATGCTACTTAAGATATGTAAAGTGTATGACTTGCAATAGCTGTAAAGGGAGAAATGAAGATTATAGATATAGCTTTCAGGGGAAAACTGCAAAAGTTTTCTGTAAAATATATCCACGGTAAATATTTGACCTATTGAGAATGAGATGTTAAATAGAAAACTTAATATAAATATTTCTAATGTGTAAAAAAAAGAAAAAGAAAACCGTTCTTTCCAATCTCTTATATTTATACAAACTAACAAATACCCCAAAGAAAATTTATTTTGTTCACTTACTGTTTTTGAAAGCAATACAAATTCATTTGCAAAAATTTGTTTATTTATTATCATATTCCCCTTTAATCTGGCCTTAAATACTCATTCTTCTCTCTGCTTATTCTAAATTGTATGCATACTGTAAGGGAATTTCCGCAGACAAAATGAAGCTATTTGGTGTGAGAAAAAGATTGAGTCATCAAAGACGTCCTCTGTGCTAATTCCCCCAAATTTCACAATACCTTGAGTCAGTGTCTTTCTTCTGTCTTCAAAACCGTTCTTTGGGAAACAAGTATTTCTAAAGGACCCTACTAGATCTGTGTATGGCAAACATATAGCAAATATTTTGTGGACTGAACTTAAATGCATGTTCTATATTTCCCATTCTTTTCTTTTTAAAGATTTTATTTATTTTATTTATTTGACAGAGATAGAGACAGCCAGCGAGAGAGGGAACACAAGCAGGGGGAGTGGGAAAGGAAGAAGCAGGCTCATAGCAGAAGAGCCTGATGTGGGGCTCGATCCCATAACGCCGGGATCACGCCCTGAGCCGAAGGCAGATGCTTAACCGCTGTGCCACCCAGGCGCCCCTATATATTTCCCATTCTTAAGAACTCAAATAATAGCAACAAAATTGTATCTATGTATTGGTTTATAATCAACAAATAGCTTGCCTGAATTGGGATGGTTGGAAGGTAGATGTGCAAAATTGAAATATTTAAAAATCTTCTTTCTGTATTTAAAATTGAAAATGAAGTATAGTAAAGTTTTTTTTCTTTCTGTTGCTGTTGCAAGAGATCATCACTATGTATCTTTTCTCAAGCATTAATTAATAATGTGACAAGTTTATTCTGATTGGCCACATGATTTTGGTATGTTCCACTAACATTAAATCACCTTCACTAGGTTTGGAAGGATGATTAGGAATTAATCAGGCAAATATAAAGTATAGTATTAGAGTTGCAAGGAACAGCATAGGCAAAGGCTTGGAGGTAAGATATCTGTTTGGTGGGCCTTAGGAAATTAAGCATGTAGGAATTTATTTTACAAAGCAGTGTGGTACATAATAGCACTGGGGATTTGTTTCTTTCTTATATGATTGAAAGCTTTATATGCCAGATAAGCAGAATGCTCCGGGAGAGGAGACCAAAGGATGGAAGACAAAAAACTATTTTTTTTAAGTTTATTTATTTTTTAGTAATCTCTACACCCAATGTGGGGCTAGAACTCAAAACCCTGAAATCAAGAGTCACATGCTCTTCGAATGAGCTAGCCTGGCACCCCAAAATCAAAACTATTTTACACTTAGAGTAGTATATAGGATAGAAAATAGGGAATAGCTGAAAAGATTAGAGAGGTGTGAGTTATCTCAAACTGATGGTTTACTATGCAAATAGCATAAAGACATTAAGAGTAAGAGGACCCTGTGTCCCGATTATGGACATTTATATAATTTAATACACTTGGGCATCATTCTATGTGTATTGATATCATGGTACATAGCTAAATCCTTATAAAACTTGCTAAAAATTAAGTTCTATCTAATGAAATACATTAATAAGGGATTTGAAATTTTCTGATTTTTTAGAGAAAGATTAATCTAACAAATGGGAGTTAGGATGGAGGAGGTATGCAAAACTGCATTATTAGTGGTGAGAGATGATTAGGACTTAGAAATAAACTAAAGCGGAGAATGTGATAAGATACACGAGAATAGAATAAAGTTCCTAAAGTAGGTATTACTTGGCATGCTAGAGGAGGGGGTAAAATCGAGGTAGGGAACAATGCTTCTCATAGTTCTACACGGAAAAAATAGAAGTTGGTATAATAAACTTGTCTTTATTTAGTTTGGTGTCCCTTTGGATTAATCAGAGAAAACTGTTTAATTGCGTAGATAAAAGGTTGCTCTGGATGTTAGGATGTTGCAGAAAAATAAAAATCAGACCGGCGAGATACCAAGTAACACTTGGAGAAGCAGGAGAGCTCAGATTTCTTTTACACAGGTGGATCCAGATGAGCTCTTACTCGAAATTCTGGGCCCCAGGGCAGCGGAGTGATAAAGGGTTTTATAAGGGAGTGCAGGGGGTCAGGTTCCAAGGGCTATGCTGACTGCTGGTAGGTGGGTTTAAACTGGGATGGGGGGGGTTGCTTTAGGCGGGAAGCCTAGTTACAGAAGCAGAAATGGCTGGTTATCTCTTGCTCCCAGTGGGGTTTCTGGTTATCTCTAGTTAATGGTTAGTAACTTCCCATCTACCGGGGCCTTCCAGCCTGGCTTGCTCTTGGTAATTTCCTCTTCAAGGAGAGAGGACTGCTTGAGATAATGTGAGCTTCACCCACATTTAAATAAATGTTAATATATTCAGCATATTAAGAAAATAGCAATTGTAAAAAGAAGAAAGCCTAAAATAGAACTTCAAGGAAAGACTGGAGAGAGAGAGAGGTCCAAAGAAATAGTAAAGTAGTCAGGAAAGCAACAGGACTACCATGAATGAGGTTAAAAATGAGCATTTCAAAGAGGCATGAGTTATCTATAGTTATCTATAGTGTGAAATGCTCTAGGACTCAAAATTGCTTACCTGATTGGCAATTTTACTATTAATGGTGATCTTAAGTATGACTGAAGTTCCCTTACTGTTATATTTAAGAATTTTACAATTTTTAGTTAGCTTTTAATATCTTTCAGATTTTTATGACTAGAGTACCCAGTCATTACTAGAAACTGGAAGTGTCTTTAGAAACTTTCAGTTTTTTGAAGCACATTTTTCATGAATACTATTTTCAAGTGTGATATTGTGGCTTATAATAAATATATATAATATATATTTTGGTCTTCCATCTACAGTTCTGGCTTACAGAAACTAAATTCTTTGGAATTTCTTAAGTGATAAATGCAATGGGAACATATTTTGGTAAAACATTTGGTCTTTTATCCTCACTTCCTGAAATCTAGTCACTTCAGAGCCGGAAAGGTGAAATGGGTGTCTTGTTATTCATAACAAGTCTCTTTCAACCAGGACTTGCAAGACAGAGTTTATGTTAATAAAGTGATTTTTGGAAATCCCCTGGGCCAGGGCTGGGTGGGGGTGCCGGTGGTTGCCAGGGGAACCAACCGGTGAAATGAAGGGTAGAACTTTCAGTCCCACCCCATGATTTCCGGGGAGGGTGACAGGCTCAAGGTTGAATCCATCAATGGCCCGTGATTTAATCAAGCATGCGTGTGGGGTGAAGTCCCTGTAAAAACTCAAAAGGGAGGAGTTTGAGAACTTCAGGATAGTAAATCAGAAAGTTTCCACCTGGGGCGCCTGGGAGGCCCAGCGGTTAAGCGTCTGCCTTCTGCTCAGGGCCTGATCCCAGCGTTCTGGGATCGAGCCCCACATCAGGCTCCTCCGCTATGAGCCTGCTTCTTCCTCTCCCACTCCCCCTACTTGTGTTCCCTCTCTCGCTGGCTGTCTCTATCTCTGTCAAATAAATAAATAAAAAGTCTTAAAAAAAAAAAAGTTTCCACCTGCCACTGTGCCTGGCCCTAACACCAAATGCCACAGGAATAGAAGATCATTTGTATGGGACCCCGCCATATGTACCTCTTCATCTGGCTGTTGACATGTATCCTTTAATATCCTTTGTAATAAACCAGTATCTAGTAAGTAAACTGATTTCCTGAGTTCAGTGAACCACTCTAACAAGTTAATGGAACCCAAGAAGGGGATCCATGCAACCTTTGATTTACGGCAAGTCAATCAGAAGCATAGGTAAGAACCCTGGCTTGCAGTTAGCATCTGGAGTGGAGGCAATCTTGTGGGATCTGACAATATCTCAGGGCACATAGTGTCAGAATTGAGTTGAATTATAGGACCTCCACGTGTGTCCACTTGCTTGGTGGTATGGGGGAAAGCCCACCACGTTATAATTGGTGAGCAAATTTGCAATAAATAATGTTGTATTTTTTCGGTTTTTTGCTATACTGTAGGACACTTTAGTAGTCCTGAAAATAATGAAGTGTTTTGTTCTATCACAAGTCTTGTAGTAGAGTCACTGCTATGAACATATTTCCTAATAAATTATCCCAGCAGGGCTAGAATGAAGCACATGTGGTAATAACATCTTAGTCTTTTATGATTTTGAAGGATTGCATTGCAAATGGCAGCAGAATCAGATTTTCATAGGAAAAAAAAATGAAATGTGTGAAAACATCTTTCTATAATTTGACTTAACTTGCAAGCCCTGGTTCCCCTAAAATACTCAGAAAATTCAATCATGCCAATCTGCCAGATAAATCAAAATATGTCTGGACTTTTCTCAGTATCTTACCTCTTATTGGCAAATATTCAGTAAATTCACAATTCTCTCATTTTTTTGTTACGATCTATCTTGCCAGGGAGGTACAGTCAAACACTCTATTTTAATATCACTTAAAATAATTCTTGTCTGGGTGCTTATACTGCAAAACTGGTATTGTTTAAGGTTATTTACTTCAATTTGGTCCTGTTTTTTTCAGACTTGCTTTTTTAATTTTGACATATAAAAATATTTATATGTCTAAAATCAAAACTATAATGCAAATCTAGCTTTCATGATATTCTCTGTCCCTTTCCTTCATTTTTATTAGTTGTGGTTTATCCTATAATTATTTCTTTTAAAAAGATCTAAGAAAAGTACCCATATGTATGTATGTATGTCTGTACTTAAACTCCCTACACTTTCCTAAGTAGAAGGCGCCTATTATAAACATTGTTCTCCTTCTTGCTGTTTTCATTTAATAATATCTCTTGAAGATGACCTATAACTACATAGACAATGGGCTCTTTCTCATTGCTTTTAAGTGGCATATTACTTCATTATATGAATTTACAAGGTTTATTCAACTAGTCAGTTATCGATGTACATTTGAGTTACTGCTGCTTTTCTTATTGTAAAGAACCGATAATGCTGTTAGGAATGGCCTTATGCACATGGTCTTTTTCTTCCTTTTTTTCTTTCTTTCTTTCTTTCTTTCTTTCTTTCTTTCTTTCTTTCTTTCTTTCTTCTTCTTCTTCTTTTTTTTTTTTTGGTCTGTGTGTCACTCTACTTTGAGGATAATTTCCTAAAAGTAGAATTTCGGGGTCAAAGAGTAATGCATATGTCATTTTGCAAAATTCTCTTTGGGGATTTCATCATCTTTCAGTTCCTCCAGTTGTGTATGCATTCCCTGTTCCCCCACAGTCTCACCAGTGGAATATTTGTCACACTCAAAATATTTGTTATATGCATTTTTTTTAAAGATTTATTTTATTTATTTGATAGAGAGAGACACAGCCAGCGAGAAAGGGAACACAAGCAGGGGGAGTGGGAGAGGAAGAAGCAGGCTCCCAGCAGAGGAGCCTGATGTGGGGCTACATCCCAGAACGCTGGGATCACGCCCTGAACCGAAGGCAGACGCTTAACGACTGAGCCACCCAGGCGCCCCATATGCATTTTTCTTATTAAGTGTGCAATTAAATTTTTTCATATGTAAAACATAATTTTAGTGAATGAGTAAGGATATTTTCACCATCAGAGTAAGAGAGAGGATTAGGACTAGATCATAAATTCCTTAAGTGTCAACCTTATTATCTTGAGAAAGCCTTCACAGATTTCTCATCGAATGAAATATGTAATGGTCTGGAGAAAAAGGATGACATGATTACAAAACAGAGCACACCTCAGATGTTAACTTTTATTTATTATTTGAACTTATTTTTAAATACCAGAAATAACACATGTTTACTCTAGAAAATTGTAGGAAATACATGTGATGTTAGTGAAACTTGGCTGCTTCTTAGCCAGAATCAGCATGGAATTACGTATAAAAATAATTGAATTTTCCTACTTTCTTATTTTATACTTTAATGTATTTTGATGGCAAACTTACAGGAACAGCACAGAAGACAGACACCATTCAAAACATGTACTTGCATGTAGAACAACTCAGTTAGAAAAGCATAGTGAATGGATGGAATCTACTGCATGATAACAATACCTCAAACACCATTTAGTTGCTGTCAATAAGAAATTTACTTGTTTTAAGAAAATCCAAATGCTGGCATTGTCCAGAAAAGTTAGCAGGTTTATTTATAATTGTTATAACGTTGAATTGCTGAAACGTGTTCACTGAAACATTCGGACTTGAATTAATGCTTTTTTTTTTTTTTTTTTAAAGATTTTATTTATTTATTTGACAGAGAGAGACAGCCAGCGAGAGAGGGAACACAGCAGGGGGAGTGGGAGAGGAAGAAGCAGGCTCATAGCAGAGGAGCCTGATGTGGGACTCGATCCCGGTACACCAGGATCACGCCCTGAGCCGAAGGCAGACGCTTTAACGACTGCGCTACCCAGGCGCCCCTTGAATTAATGCTTTATGTCCCCACATTTATATTAAAAATTCACACACAAATGAAAATGGAAAAACCGCCAATACCTGATTTCTGCCCTCTATGTTTCCACTTGCAATCATATACTCAGGTACCTATTGACCTCATGGAAAAAAACATATCTAACGTTATAACTACCAATAACAGGAAGAAGAAAATTTTTTCTTTCCCTTTTTCTTTTTTTAAGAATGAAATGTTTTCCACCATAGTGGATTCTTAAGCATGTTCTCCAGTAAAAAACTGAAAAGGTAATATTAATTTTATGGATGTTTTCCAGAATATATATTTTGATTGCTCTTTATTTATTGATAAATCTGAAAGGAGCAATACTTTTAGAAATTTGAAATTTCTATCCAAGAATAAGTTACATCACTCTTTTTGTTCAAGTCATCTTGGTATCTTTTACTACAGTTTTAAATCTTCATCATTTCATATTCACTATTAATTTTTCATATGAGTTTGATGTATTTGTTGTTATGTTGGTCAATACCTTTTCTCTCATTGGAATAATTTTCTATTCTAAGAGTTTTTTACTTGTATATAATAAAGAATATGTCTTGGATATTTGTCATGAGATTGGCCAACTCGATAATCTTATTTCATAACTTTCAGCCATTTTTTTCAAAATCGTATTGTCTACAAATGCACAATTAATATTTTATCTTTAATAATCAGTTGTCACTAATCTTTTAATTTTTCTCTGTTTCACTTGCCAGACTTCTGGGTCAATGTTAAATAGTAATAGTGATAAAGTCATTTTGGTGAACACTAAATATATAGAATCACTATTTTGTTTCATTTTGGTGGTAATTTTACATACATAATCATTAACATATTAAGGAAATATTCTACCATTCTAATTCACTTCGAGTTTTCTCCTTTTTCTCTTCTTCCACCATCTTCTCTTGCTTCTTCTTAAATCAGAAGTAGTTATTTAAATCTATCAAAAATTTTTCCTTATCTATGAAGATACCAGATATAATTACTAGGAAAGACGTACTTAGGAAATGAATAGACGCTAATTCAGTAAATCACAGAGAGGAATTATGATTATGGAATAAACGCTAGAAGTCCTCAGTTGCCAAGTTTCCAGGAACACGAAATTTATATGAAGTTTTCAGTAGCACAAAGAAAGAATGCTACTAAAAGGAAGGTTAAAGAGAAATCAAATAGTTTTTTTTTTTAAAGATTTTATTTATTTATTTGACAGAGATAGAGACAGCCAGCGAGAGAGGGAACACAAGCAGGGGCAGTGGGAGAGGAAGAAGCAGGCTCATAGCAGAGGAGCCTGATGTGGGGCTCGATCCCAGAACGCTGGGATCACGCCCTGAGCCGAAGGCAGACGCTTAACCGCTGGGCCACCCAGGCGCCCCGAAATCAAATAGTTTTTAAACAACAAACACTGAAGCATTTTTAACCGAGTTGCATAATAACTGAGTTAAAAGTAAATAAGAAATGATTTTTTACTAATATCTTACAGGTGCACACTGAGCAGCTTGAGGAAAGACACAAGGTCATTATTTCTATATTCAGTATTCTATACAAACATAATAGTGAAATTAAGGTGAATATTAATTGAATTTAACAATTGCTACTATTTATAGGATTCAATAGAGGTACTCAAATTACGCAGTTATAAATTTTATTGGAAGCACAGATAGGTACTGCTTTCCATGGTTTCCATAACACAGATTTCAGCGATCATGAGTCACTTAAATTACACCAGTCCCCCTGGTGTTATTTATACAATACCTGGTGAGTATTGCATAAAATACAAACATTCCTGCTACATAAGTAACAGATGCTCATTATGATAGAGGACCACTCTTGTCTCTTCTTTAAACATCTGTCTATGATTGGTCACTGAGAAATTCTTATCCATTTACATATTGATAGTAAAGCAAACAGTTGTTTTCCCTCTTTGCTTCTCAGTTGTGGAGATACATTAGACAAGATAATTTAACTTTTAAAGCATTACTACAGCTACATAATGTTCTAGACCACCCTAAAATACAACTTCGATAATCTAAGGGGTCATTTAAGTTTTTAAAACCTTGTAGACTATTGACACTAAAACTGGAGATCATGCGATTTCTTAGCTGATTTTAGAAGAAATAGTATAGAAAGCATGCCGCCGAAAATATTCAAACATCTTAGCAGGAGGTAATAGGATATCCTTGTAATAGACGAGCTTTGTCCACACCATGTGAATGACTTTGCAGAATGTAAATTGAATCCAAACACAGTTAAAGACAAAATAGCTGTCAATACTTGAAAAACAAAAAAATTTTTTAAATAAAAAGATGATAAAAAAAGAAGAAATAATTGACTACGAGAATGTTGATCCTGCCATCGTTTCAGAGTCTCAGAGGACTCTGAAATTCCTGAAGAACTGAAGAACTTACTGAAGACAATTTCTTGGCACAGATGAAGAAAGGAGTTGTGCTGGAGTAGATGAAGCTGCCTGCAGGAAGTGATGTCAGCAAAGTTCACATTAAAGAAACTGTTGGAAATCTTTCATGTCTTTGACATCACAAAAGCTAAACTGTTAAAAGCTGATCCTAACTTAGAAAGGAGGATGGCAAGTTGCCAGGTATGGAAAAGATGTACAATCTGCGTGGTAAGTTGTGCCACAAAAAGGACTTGTACCACTCCCCTTGCTTCTGTTGATAAGTGGGAGAAACGACTTTAATCCTCAATGTTTCTAATATTTTGAATTACAATGCATTAAGTAATATTAATTTTACTTTTCTCACTTCCCTACACATTTATAACCGACAGTAAGATGTTTTTAATGTTCTGACAAACTTTTAAAAGTCACAAAAAAACAAATTGATGTTGAGATCAATTTTCCAAAGATTCAGCTTGCCTGGTCACCTTTGTATCACACACTATTACGGTAAACTAGGAATGTTTGCATTTAGCTACAATTGAAAATTTGATATAGGTACTTTATTTTCACAAACATGGTAACTACTAGAGTTAGATTTTCCAATCATTCCATTTTCTTTGAATGTTGCATACTTCACCATTTGTTTGTCTTTTTTTTTTGTATTTAAATTCAATTAGCCAATGTATAGTACAACATTAGTTTTTGATACAATGTTCAATGATTCATTACTTGCATAAAACACCCGGGGCTCATCACATCACGTGCCCTCCTTAATGTCCATCACAAATTACCCCATCCGTGAACCCACCACCTCCCTTTCTGTAACCTCAGTTTCATTTTGGGAGTCAATCTCCCTTTCCTTCTTCTTTTACTTCACTGATTTCAGTAGGTGTCAAACCTGTAACCAGAAAAAAAAAAAAAAAAAAAAAAAAAAAAAAAAAAAGAATTGTGTCCTTTAGTTTGAAAACCAAACAATTTAGTTTGAAAACCAAACAATTACCTCATGAGTCTAAATCTATTATTGCCAAAACTTATTCTTTTCTTGTCAGATTATTTTCGTTAAAAGAGACCAAAGTGATAATAACTATGGTGATTTCTTATACTACTGCAAGAATTCACCAGAACCCCCAACTGTCTAGGGCCCAAAACTATCTCTGGGTCTTTCATTGGTAATTTCACCCAAGAGGTCATTGAAAAATCTGGCTTTGCCCAGCACACTTCAGATTCATGCCCCGTGTCTTAGTGCAATTATCAATAGTGACTCCTTTTACTCTCAAGTGTTCAGGTTTGGACAATAAATCCTATGGTTACTCTGATTCCCATTCTAGTTTATATCGACAGGGTAATATCCTTGACCCTGCTTTGACTTTGTCTTTGTACCTTCTTTCCATTCCTTAGGGCCTTAGGAAAGCATAGGAGTGTGAAAAGAAGGACAGGGAAGCATAACAGAGTTTCTGCATTCCTGCCTTCTGTGTTCTCAATTCTATGAACTCCTTCTATCTAGAACAGATTTGTTTGCTGAAAAGGAATTGCCTGAGCTACAGGCAAATGCTCCCAGAGATTTTTTATCTTCTCTTGATCCATTTTGACCACATATGGAGGATGGCCGTCAGAGAGACATCGCCAAAATTAACATACTAGATTTCCTTTATTATTGACAAGAAGCAAGTGGCAGGGTAACTCACAGGTCACAATGCAAAATTTTAAAACGCTTTCTTCTTCCTGATTTCTCTTCTTGAGAGTACAATTCAGATTTATCCAGGGGATAGGTGATGGAAGACATCTAAAGAAGAGCTATAAACAAACAAACACACAAAGAACCATGAGTTACTGCTCCTTTGTACCACTGGGAGCTAATTCAAGTGCCACAAAATCGGATTCAGATTCAGATCATCAAAATTCCACTCAATAATCTTTTCATGTCTTGGTTCCTTGTCCCCTCTCCTTCAGTAGAATTTTTAAACCTTTATTCTTCTCAAGCTTCTTCTTAACATCATCACTACACTCTTGACATTGAGCAGATGATAGGCACAAAGAGAAGCCATCAGATGAGCTAAGCCCCCATTCCTCCGGACACCACCATGGTGGTTCTGCACCATGCAGAGTTTCTGCATTGACTGTGGAGTGGGTTCCCATTCATTCAGGACCCGCCTTTCCAAGGAGCCCCTCCACTCTTTTCCAATTCACCTACCTCTATCCTACTCTTCTAATCTTTCCCTCTCTGTTGGGCCATACCCTGAAGTGAGTAATAATGTCTTGAAAACTTTTCCTGGTATTGGGAATTTTTTCTTGTGATATAAAAGACAGCTGTCTTCCATTAACTTCAGAGAACCTTAAGAGAAAATCTGGAGTTTAAACTTGATTGTGTTGTTTCTTTGTTATTTGGATTTCAAGCCATTTCTATCTCCTTTGAGCACCATCTTTTCATTTTTTTTGTATATGTAACCTAATAATTGCAGTTTAATTGTTTGCTAATTACTGATTTATTGTCTTGATTCACCTTAGATTATAAGCTTCCCTAAGGTTTATATGTGTAGGGCTATTTGTTAGATTCTCAGCATGTAGTCCATGCTGCAGACCTGAGTATGTACCCATATTACTTCATTTGTAACACTCTTGACAGAGTCATCTTTTAATTGTCAACTAACGTTTTCCTTTTCAACATATCTTGGGCTTTGAAGCTAGGCCAACTAGGCTTTGAGTCTTCGGTCTGCTACTTATTCATGTGACCTTAAGAAATTTACTTATCCTCTATGAACTTCAGTTTCCTAACCTGAAATTTAGATATAATGGAACTGCAGATATTGCAGATTGTTTTGGGCTTAAATAAAACATCTTTTCCGGTTTGTGACTTACAGTAGGCATGTAATAAATAGCATTTGTAATTACTTGTATGTACTGTTTAGCCTCTTGGAGGGGTTTTCACCGTTAATTACATTATTCTTGAAACTCTTCTCTCCATTACCTCCCATGGAACCACACCCTCTTTTGTTCCCCTTCTTTCTTTAATCACTTATTCTTAAACACTTGTGCTAGTTTTCCTAAAATCCTGCCCCATTTATAGTGTGGATATCTAGGATTCTATCCTTTGGTTTCTTCTTTTCTTAATCTACTAATTTAGTTTGGATATTATCAGCTAATCTAAAATTTTATTTTTGTTGATCAAAATTTAACAGGCTCAAATGCCCCTTTATGTAGTAAAATTACATAGTAATCATTAGTAAGTATTTGATAATGACTGTTTAATAAAACTATAAGTGGGCAAATTCTTAAAATCTTCAATACAGTCATCTCCCATTCAGCTCCAACCCCAAAGGCATTTTATGTCCATGTCATTCTCACAAGTGCCATAAATTTGACCTATTAAAATGTACACTCAATATCAGTCCCAAACACAAAAATACCATACATATAACTGATCCTTTTTCCTTGTGAATAAATTCAAGACAAAAAAAACCCTAAAATTCTCAGTCTGCTAACTTTCCTTCATACCTCCTATCTAATTAGGCTGTGGCATGAAATAATTTTAGTTTTTTTTAATTCCTTAACTGCTTTTTAACTGTTTCTCTTGATTCAGATGTCTTTTTTCTTAAAAGTGTAAATTATCAAAATAATACACTAAAACAATGAAAAATCTCCTTTGTGACCTTCTAAGTGTTCCCTTTGCCTACAAGGGGGAAAAAAAACCCACAATTTTTTAATAATCAAAATATTGAAGAAAACTTGTACTCCACCCAGGCTTAAAGTATTTTCACTATCATAAGTGGATATACAATAATGAGCAAGACATGTTTTCTACCTTCAAGGAGCTAAAACTCTAACAAAACAAACAGATGCACTCATAGCTATTAACTAAAAATGTAATGCTGTGGGAATATGAAAGAGAATGACATTGATTGAGTATCTTGTGAAGGAAGCCAAATTTTAAAGAAGCATTGAGGGTGAAACTTGAAAACTGAATTGGATTAATCAAGTTCAATAGGGCCAGAATAATAATTCTGGTAATAAAACTATATAGGGCAAAAATCACAGAGGCATGAACCACATTCAAGTTAATGCTGATGATAAATTCTGGTTGGTTGGAGCATGATATATATACATTAAACAAACATATTGTGCTCGATTTTAAGGGTTTTCTACAGTTGGAAATTTGCTATTTTTTTCTACACTCAAATATCAAGAAAAACAACAGCAAAATAATGCTAAGCATTGCAGTACGTTTACCTGATTTGTTTCTCTGTATTTTAATTAATAGCCTTAATTACTATAATGATATGTGATGATAAGATAAGTCATATGCAGGACTATGCCACGTACATCATGGCCAAGAGTATAATTTTTCATCAGTGGACAACCACTCTAAGGGAGAAGAGAATCCCATGATTTAATTTGTATCAATGGCCAATTAAAATATGCCTCACAGCAGGAAATAAATCATTGCTCTCTCCTTTCTGATTCTACAAGAACCAGAAAACACAAGGAATAAGAAATACCAAGTAAATAAAGTCCCATAGCTTACCTGTTGTATGGGTCTCACGGACCCATCACTTGAATGATTGTATATACTTGCCATTTGAAACTGGGATAGCAGAATTCCCCAATAATTCTGCTCAAAGGGAGGGAGCAAAGATAAAGGACATGAAGGCTATTTACTAGAAATAGCCGAGGACTAAGGTCACCCAAATTCTCCTTACCTGTATCTTAACAATACCAAAATCTTTCTGTAGATGACCCCCACATCATAACACAGACCTGGGTTTGGTTGCAAGTTGTCTTATTGTCCGTATTCATCTGGGCATGACATTGGTTTCCATTTCCATACCACATCCATGACTCCAAACAAGAGTGAAATCCGACATCTGAAAAACACATGAGGAAAGTCTATGAAGATACAATACTGATTCACACATAAGCATAATATGTATGCATAGATATACTATAAATTAGCATATCTATCAGAATTTACAAACATTTGCATTGCCTATTGCCATGACTAACCAAAGTTACATATTGAGTGAGATGACTGCTTATAACATGAGAGAAGGAAGAGAATGGGATCTGAAATGGAATGGGATTTGGATCTGGGATAATCTGAAGACAGAAGGAAAATCATAGATAGAGAGGAAGAAAAATGATGAAGGGATTATTAAAAACACTCAGAGAGGGGCGCCTGGGTGGCACAGCGGTTAAGCGTCTGCCTTCGGCTCAGGGCGTGATCCTGGCGTTATGGGATCGAGCCCCACATCAGGCTCTTCTGCTGTGAGCCTGCTTCTTCCTCTTCCACTCCCCCTGCTTGTGTTCCCTCTCTCGCTGGCCGTCTCTATCTCTGTCGAATAAATAAATAAAATCTTTAAAAAAAAAAAACACTCAGAGAAAAGTTCAATATGTTTGGATTGCTGCAACAAGATCCTAGTCCATCTCTAGTCTCCTATTTTTTTTTTTACAGAAACCTTATCAACTCTCTGTTTCCAGTGATCTTTCTGTAACACTCTGCTTTAAGTGGTCCAATATTTTTCTGTAGCTTTCAGAGGAAAATTCAAACCCTCCCCATTATCTGTGGAAACACTCGTGACACTCCAGTCTTATCTATTAGTTTGTTTACCTTCCTGTCAGCCATTCACTTTGAATACCTTGAATTTTCTGAGCACCCCATGTTATCCTCACTAATTTTATTGCAATATGCTTCCGCTCCCTGTATTGAATTTTATACCCCACCCAATCTCAACTGTTTCTTCCCACTATATTGTTTCCTGAAGTATATATTTATGTTTATGAGCACTTATTACACTGAACTGTAATTTTCTGTTTACTTGTCTGCTTCTTCTATCATACCATGAGTGACTCAAGACAAGGGATAGTTATTGCTGTATGCATAAAACTTAATATTCTCAAAAGTCTCCCAAGTGTTGACACACAGTGTGAAGTGATTTCTTTCTTTTTTCTTTTCTTCTCTTTCTTTCTTCCTTTTTCTTTCTTTCTTCCTTTTTTAATGAAAGAAGGTAAGAAAGGAAAGAGTAAGGAAACGAGGGAAGAAAAATCAGTAAGAAGCTATAGAATCTTTCGGCGGGAAAAAGACATGGTTCCTCTCTGAAGAAATTGGGTGAACAGTCTGGCAAAGCCTAGATTTCCACTGTGTTTGTTGTGATTATCATTTATATACAGTCTCATTTGAAAAGGAACGTTGCCTGTTCAGACATTCCATCTTTATCTTCCCCCTTAAACTCTCCAGACAGGTTTGTCATTTTCAAAGAGATCTAATGGAAAAACTGTCCTCTTTCAGTAACAATGGAGCCAACCCACACCAACTATGTATTCTCTTAGCAAGGATCATAGGGTACATAAAAGCACCCTCACATGAAAGAGAATTTTTATGAAAAACATTTTAAAAAGAAGAAGAAGAAAAAGATAGAAAGGAAAGGAAAAGTTTCCCCCTCTTCCCCAAAAATGAATTTAGGAAAGAGGAGAGTGATATTTTAAAATACCCCTCTAATTAATATAGTAAGAGGACTCCAAAAGATATTATATACATAAGGTAAGAACAGGATACAACAAAACCAGAACTCTCAAGAATCATATAAGATTTTATCAGATTAAAAATATGATTTTTGAAATAATAATCGGTAGGAAGATCTCAAAAGGATCTTCAAATGTTAAGATTTGTAGATTGTCTCATTTCTATATATTTTCTTTTTTTTTAAGTCCTTTTTAAGAGATGTCATGGAAAGAACAAGAAATAGAACTTAGAAGTAACAGAGTGCATTTTTCCTAAATTTGAAAGACATAAACTTTCATTCTGAGAAAGCTACAGAGTGCACAGCAAATAAAAAGCACTCATACCCAGAATATCCTAAAATTTCAGCTTCCCCAAATGAACAAAATATCTTAAAAGCTAAAGTCAGGGGTGCCTGGGTGGCTCAGTCAGTTAAGGGTCTGCTTTCTGCTCAGGTCATCATCCAGGGTCCTAGTATGGAGCCCTTGTTGGGCTTCCTGCTCAGTGGGGAGTCTACTTCTCCCTCTCCCTCTACTGCTCCCCACCTTTCCTGTGCTCTCTCTCTTTGCTCTCTCAAATAAATAAAATCTTAAGAAAAAAAAAGCTAACTTCAGGTCATTTTTATGGAATGAAATTACACGAGGAAGAGACTTCTTAACAACATTGTTTGCTAGAAACAGTGAGGCAACTCTCAATACTCACTAAGAAATTAATTTTTAACCTTTGAATTTATACTTAGCCAAAATAAAGACCTTTACAGACATGCAAGAAAACAACATTTATCTCCCATCTACCCAGCTAAACTCCATTACAGCTGAACTCCATTAAAATGCGAGTGTAGGGGCACCTGGGTGGCGCAGTCGTTAATCGTCTGCCTTCGGCTCAGGGCGTGATCCCAGCATTCTGGGATCGAGCCGGCATCAGGCTCCCTGCTATGCTGGGAGCCTGCTTCTTCCTCTCCCACTCCCCCTGCTGGTGTTCCCTCTCTCGCTGGCTGTCTCTCTCTGTCAAATAAATAAGTAAAATCTTAAAAAAAAAAAAATGCGAGTGTAAAATATGAGTGTAAAAGAAGAAAGAAAAAAGGAATTAAAAAACAAACTGAATCTAACCCAAGAAAGATAAATGAAGAGAGAGAAAGATTAGTTTGATAAAATAATATTTAAACATACCATAAAGAAACTCAGTCAAAAAAGACAAAAAGTGTTTTTTATATAAGAATTTATAAATGATTACTGTATCTCCATGTTTTCTTTATTTCAGATATAGTTCAAGATTTTGAACCCAGTAAAATGTCTAGAGAAAAATGGAGGACCTGGTTAGGGATGAGACTAGATGAAACAAGAGATCATCTCACTCACCATTTTTCTTCTCCTTTAAGTCTTCACAGTATGCTGAGGTAAAGTTGTTCAGCTTTTCTAATGTGTTTTCTGTCATATTTTTGAAAATGATGTGTTCCTGTGAGGCATTATGATACATATTCATGTATCGTGTTACATTTTCCTCCAACTGTTGTATTTTGCTTTGTTCGATATCGTTTGCTGTTCTGTTGTTGAAGATGAGTTTCCAGTAATCTATAATTCATATCAGGAGATTAATGACTTTAACATAGTCAAAGTTTTCCAATAAATTATATTAATACCATAATGGTTATTTAAAAATTTTATGGAATACTTATTTTAAAATGATTCCTACATATGTGTAAAATACTAACTATAAGTACTTTTAGGGTTAAAATTTATTTGAGATAAAAAGTTTTTACGTTACTCAATAGAGATTAGTTCCTTGTTGAAGGAAATGCCCCAAAAAGTTTAAAAATAAAAAAAAAAAGAAAGATCCATGTGAAGCAGAGATTTCAAAGTAAAAGATGGTGCAGTTCAGTAGTTAGTTTATAGAAACCACGCTCGTGAGATTAGGAGGCACCATAACATACTGGTGAGCCTATGTGGTGTAATTTGAATTTCTTGAACAGATAGAACTATAATTTAAGGATGGAGAATTGGTAAACAGCAGCCTCAGGATTAAAAAACAACAACAAATCAGAACACAGGGATCATGTCTCTAAGAACATCAGAAGATTCAGAACAAACTTCATAACTTCTTCATTTTGTGGACTGTTATAACATATTTTGGCTTTTCTATATAGGCTGAGGTTAGTTTACCTGAGAAGCCTGCAACTTAATAGAATCTTTAATTTTTACTTTAAGTTTTATGAGGATTAAATTAGATAAAATCCCAAAGGATGGGTGCTCAAGAAATGTTAGCGATTATTATCATCCTTCTCTTATTTCCTCAGGATGCCTTTGTACTCCCTGTTTTAGGAGGAAAGAGAAGGGGGAGGAACATCACCCACTAGCACCCAGACTCGAGAAAAGATGCTCCCAAAATATGGCATGCTTACAAGAACCTTTCAATTAAGAAATAAGTAATTAATAGATATTTAAGGAAATAAATTGTTGTAGGGCTTGGGAATGTAGTCGAAGAATAGAGGGTACGATCAATGTAGCAAAGCAGAGAAACATGAAGTTACTTAAGGCAAAGGGGCGTTAAAACCGTAAAGTGTAAAATGAAATGATAGAGGTATAATCAAATACTCCCCTCTGGTCACTTATAACCACACAGAACTGGAGAAGTATTTTGGGTTCTCTGACCTGGAAATATTGTGTAAACATGATTATAGGACATGATTTGGGTAAAGATTGAATGAGATCGTAAGACTATGTGTTAGTAATTTGAGTTTCTCAGACAGATATAACCATAATTTATATGTGAAGAGCTTGGGAAAACATTAGTACTCAAAAATGTTAAGTAATGTAATGTTATATGAGTATTTAAATTATTAAACAAAATGTTGATATAAATGATATCTACTCTATGACTCCAAAGATATTAATGCATGTTTTTATATTTTGGTAGCTTTTGCCTCCTGTTGGCAGATACCAATTGCTTTTAGTTTCTTCTCCTTCTCTATATTTTGAGATTTTGGCAATGTACATGCATTAGATCTTTATTGAAAAAAATGTATTTTAAAGTACTTGAGATTCCCTTTTTTCCTAAATGTGGAACAAACTGCTAATAAGGGTGGATTGAAAATTTTCCTTTCCTTATAAAGATACTTCATTTTTGATATTCAAAAGCCTACTCCTTCCTGTTTATTCATTTATTTTTTCATGAACTCACTCATTTATTCATTTAATACATTCATTCAGTCAAAGAATACCAAGGATGAATAAGCCATAGTCTGTGCCCTTATGAAGCCTGCACTATATTGGAGGGAAACATCCTGCCCACCAATTATTATTCTATTGTCAAGAACAGTTATAGAAGTTTTAGGAAAAAAATAATCATTTGGGAGAAATTATCTTTTAAAAGACATCACCATGAAACCAGCTCATGCTCACCTGAAATTGGTGTGATTCCTGGAAGAGAATAATGGGGTATTAATGAAGGAATTAGAAAAAAAAATCAAGTGTGATAATGCCATTTTGAAGGATGTTTGCATTAGAATGAATTGGATAAGAAGGAAATGCATGAAGAATGGAGAATTTGCATTAAATATATGAAATCATCATGAAAACACTCAGGCTATAATTAGTTGTATTTTTGTTGTATTGATTTCACAATTTCTAGAAAAAATAGGCTTTACATTACTATCTTTAGCACTATTCTGCTATTCAACGAGTAGTTGCCACTGAGGGAATTTGATACTAAAATATCCTCAAGACAATAATTAATATGATATGGTCCTACAGTAATGAAACATTTTCCTCTCTATTAATCTGTAAATATTATATGGATAGGCCTCAGGACTTGGATTCATTTGTAATGTGCCTGATAAAACCAATCAACAGGCTCAGAGAAAAGTGGAAACTTACTCATCAGGCCCAGGGTCCCCAGGCCAGCCAGTACCACCAGGTTCACCGTCATCGAAATGAAAGCAACAGTGCACCACACTTTGCACTGAGTGCTATGTCCTAGGAGGAAGCACCAATTCAGAAAAATGACATGAAGCAACACATTTTATGTTGTTTCCTCTTCCCCTAACCCCCTCCATCCCCTGCCCCTTATGGATAGGAGTACTGGAATTTTTTTGCAAAGTCAAACAAGTCCTCATTTATGTTCAGCCAACTTGAATACATCTTTACATTCACAACTAACACTGAAAATGCATAATTCCAAGTAAATGTGATCATAGGACATATTTTGGATGCTTTCATGGACACTCTATTATTTATATTTTAGCAGAGTTTTTTTCCCCTCGTACCTTCCCCATCTTGCTATTTCCTCATCCTTCCCGTCTCCAGGAAATCAGTTTTGACCACCTGATGGATATTCTTTCCTAATTTTTCTATGCTATAGTGAGATCTGTTATTTAATATGATTTACAATCCATTCTCTGATTAATCTTTTCAGGTTTTCTCTTTAATATATTATTAGGAAATCATCTACTTCCTTTAGATGATCAAATTTATTGCCATGAAGTTGCACAGGTTATAGTCTTACACATATTTATTCTCTCCCCTGTTTAAGTTACATATTTAAACATATTCCTTTTTTAAAAAGATTTATTCATTTGTTTATTATTTTAGAGTAAAGAAAGAACATGGGGGTAGGGGGTGCAGAAGGAGGCAGAGAGAGAGAGAGAGAGAGAGAATCACAGACTCCCCACCCAGTGGGGAGCCCGACATTGTGGTTGATCCCAGGACCCTGAGATGACAATCCTAGCTGAAACCAAGAGTCGGATGCTTAACTGACTGAGCCACCCAGGTGCCCATGAATTAATATCTTATAATTTTGTTTTCTACATTTTTCCTTAATTTGAATACTAGATTCTTTTTAATGAAACCATTCTTCAGATTAACTTTTCTCTTCAAAACCTTTCTATTTATTTATTTAAGCTTTTAAATTTGTCAATTCTCTCTTAATTTCTTTAGAGATTTTAAAATACATTAAGGTGAGTTATTATATCTTTTCTCCTTTGATCATGAAAAATTGGGCTGATAAATCTTTCTTTCATAGTTTTAGCTGTTTCCAAAAAGAAACATTTTCCTTTGCATTAGATTCTAAGTATCTGTAATTTTGTTACAGATAAATTCAGACTCTCCAACATAGATTTTTATAATACCTTTATTCCCTCACCTCTTCTGTCCTAACACTGGGTTTTATTGTGAGGGTTTAGTAAAATCTGTTCTAGACTATTCTTGACTTTCTCTTGCAGTGTATCTATTTCATTGCAAAAATGATTTATCACTTTCATTATTATAATTTTCATTATAGTCATTCCATCATCAGCTATTTCTTTTTGACTCACCCCTAAGTGTCCCCTTTCTTTGAGATCTGATTAATTCCTTGTATGTCTGGAAATTTTCTTGAATATTTTTCTTAGACGAAATATGTGATGACATTTTATATTGTTAGAATGGATGAATTATATATTTTCTGAATTCAAGATAGGTGAATGGCAGTTTTTTTTCCCCTCCATATGTATTCAGTACTAGAAGAGGTCTAATTTTTCTTTATTTATTTCCTTTTTTAAATCTGTTCTCTTTCCTCTTTGTGAAATCTTATTTACATATTAGATCACATGGACAAATTATCTAAGCCTAGTACTTTTCCTGATTTAGAATTACATAGGACCTTTTTTGCCTGTCTGTTCAGTTTACATATGAATCATCTGAGACCAGAAAGATAAGCAAGTCCTTGTTGGACCACACAAGAAGGTTGGTACAGCCTTTCTGCTATGCAGTTCAATAACATCAAGAGACTAGTACCTTTCCCAAGGATGAAGGAGGCCTAAATCTTCCCCTAAGCTTTTTTTTTTCCCCCTGTGAATCCCCAGGCTCTTAACCAGCACAGAGGTAAACCAGTGCATCACCTCTTCTCTTCATTGGAACCCCATTAGAGTTTTAGACATGGACATACTTCCAATGTCTTTCCTACTTCTGGTTCCGTTTAGGAGGAGAGGCACTTAATAGTAGAAAATGGGAAGGAAAGGCAGAATAAAATTGCATTTGGGCTGACTGAGATGTTGATTAAAAATCAGTCTGGAATTAATCTTAGAGAGCTCATTCTTTTCCCTTTCTTTTTTTCTAAAAATTCTAATAAAATATAAAAGGAGGATAAAGAAGACATAGATTCAAAATAATGAGAAAGAAATCCACAGAAATGACATTTAAGAAGGTGGACAACAAAAGTTACTAGTAACTTCATGGATCCTGGGAAAGTGAACCAAAATCAGCAGTGAGAAAACGAGACATATGCGGATTCTCACTTAAGAATCCCAAAAGTTCTGTGAGTTGGTGATAACCTCCCATTTTATCATTCCACGTGGAGGTGTGGGGGAAGCCTGAAAACTGAGCAAGTACCTGAAAGTTTACATATGATTCATATAGACTCCCCTCACCTTTTCTTTTCTCCCCCATTTCGTACAACTGAGTTACTCTCTGTGAGATAATAGGATATATATCTATATCTGTATCCATATCTATATGTCTATCTATCTGCTCTGTTTCCTGTCACAGAGCTTCTAAAACTCTGATATTTTCCTAAGTGATAAGAACACTAGGAGCATCTCTGCTTCTAATATTTGATCTTTGACTCTGCTCCTGACACAAGGATCCAAAACCCTTATAAATTCCTATGTGATAAGAGCCCCAGGAGCATCTTTTGTTCTTATTTTTTAAAAGATGTATTTATTTATCTGAGAGAGAGAGACACACACACCACACACACATGAGTGGTGGAAGGGGCAGAAGGAGAGAATCTTCAAGTAGACTCCCCACTAAGCGAGGAGCCTGAGAAGGGGCTTGATCCCAGGACCCTGAAATCATGACCTGAGCTGAAATCAAGAGTCTGATGCTTCACCGACTGAGCCACCCAGGCACCCCAGGAGCATCTTTTGTTCTAACGAAGTGAGTCTGAGTGGGCTTATGGATGGGCTCCTGGGTGAGAGCTGGTCACTGGAAAGACCAAGCCATGACAAGAAGCTTGGAATTTTCAGCCCCTTCCCATTCTCTTGAACAGGGAAAAGGGCTGAAAATGGAGTCATTAACTCCATCAATCATGCCTATGTGATGAAACCTCCATAAAAATCCCATAAGTATGAGGTTCAGAGAGCTTCCAGGCTGGTGAACATAACATCGGGAGGGTGACACACCCCTGCTCAGTACCCTCCCAGACCTCACCTTATGTATCTCTTTATCTGGATATTTATTTCTATCCTATCTCATATCCTTTAATAAAGTGGTAAATGTTAAGTGTTTCTCTGAGTTTTATGACTTACTAGGGCAAATTAATTGTACCTGAAGAGGGGATTATGGGAAACTTCATTCTGTAAACAAATCTGACAGAAGTTGTGGGCAATCTTGGGTCATACTTCTTGCAATTGTCATTTTAAGTAGGGTGGGAGCAGTCTTGTGAGACTGAGCCTTTACCCTGTGGATCTTGACACTATCTCCGTGTAGATAGTTTAGAACACAGTTGAATTGTAGGACACACATCTGCTGTCACAGAGAATTGCTTGATGTGGGAAAAAGCACCGCACATTCGATGACAGTGGTATCAGAAGTGAAGTGTTCCGTGTGAATAGTAAAGGCGACTCATAGGGTAAAAGCTCATGGTAGAGAAAAAATGTTTTTGTTTTTGTTTTTTTTTCCCACAACAGGTAGAAACTGATGTTTCCCTTAACACCCTCACCTAGTCATTCTGAGAAAAGTCTGTCTGGGGCAGAATATTGGAGGAGTCCTCTCCAGAGCAACTAACTCGCCTGAGAGGAGAAATTAAAACAAACAAACAATAATACACGTACAAATATTGACGATGGGTTTCTCCATGAACCACTCAAGTACATGAAGGCTACCTATAAACCCTCATACACACTGAGGTCCCACTCAATTAATTTGGCATCGCACTCTTTTTTAAAAAAATATTTTATTTATTTATTTATTTGACACAGAGAGAGAAAGCACAAGCAAGGGAAGCAGCAGGCAGAGGGAGAGGGAGAAGCAGACTCCCCGCTGAGTGGGGACCCCAAGATGGGTCTCCATCCCAGGAACCTGGGATCATGACCTGAGCCGAAGGCCGATGCTTAACTGACTTGAGCCATCAAGGAGCCCTTGGCATCAAACTCTTAAATGAGTACAGGCAACCAAATATCATTGGATATTTGAAGAAAGCTGCCAACATGAACGACTGAGAAAAAAATGTAGAACAGACAAAATGACTTTAGAAGAAGCAAAGATAACACCATGAGAACAGTTAAAACGTTCTGTAAACTAACACTCTTTCATTTCTGGTGGAAATGGAAAAATGGAAAACAATTTTCATAGTTTCTTATAAATTTAAACATACCCATCTAATACAGAATTCTACTTCTATGTATTTATCTGATAAGATTTTTTTTTAATTTTAAAGTAGGCTCCATATGACCCTGAAACCAAGACCTGAGCTGAGATAAGGAGTTAGACACTCAACCGACTGAGCCACCAAGGTGTCCCAACCTGATAAGATTTTAAAAAAATATGTCTGTGCAAAGACTTGAATATCATAGCAGCTTCATTTACACTAGACCCAATCTGGAAGCCACTGAAACATCCATCTACAGGTGAACAGAGAAACATTTGTGTATTCATAATATGGAACACTACTCAGCAATGAAAAAGAATTAACGATTGATAACATACAATATGAATTAATCTCAGTAACACTATGCTTAATAAAAGAAGCCAGTCATAGAAGACTACATGCTACTTGAATCCATTTATATAAGATTTGGTAGCAGACAGAATAGTGTAGGATGACAGAAAGTAAATCAGCGATTACCTGGGGCTACAATTGGTGGTGGGGGTAACTTAGAGGGGAAGTTTTTTTTGTATTTTGTTTTTACTTTTTGGGAACACTGATTAAGAAATTTCATTATAGGGGCACCTGGGTGGCTCAGTCGTTAAGCGTCTGCCTTCAGCTCAGGGCATGATCCTGGTGTTCTGGGATCGAGCCCCACATCAGGCTCCTCCGCTGGGAGCCTGCTTCTTCCTCTCCCACTCCTCCTGCTTGTGTTCCCTCTCTCACTGGCTGTTTCTCTCTGTCAAATAATAAAATCTTCAAAAAAATTAAATAAATTTCATTATAGAAAATGGATGCATCCAATATCCCCAAATACATTTGTAACAACAGACACACAGGAAACACAAATAGTTGCTACATCATAGCCTTGTTCTTTCCAAAGGATAAAACATCATGCATAAATGGGATGTGGAGGTTGAAAAAGAGAGAGTGGTTAGAGAAAGAAGGTACTGTCCCTTTGATTAAAAGACACACAAAATACCTTTTTGGGGTGACAGAAATATTGTATTTCTTAATTTTGGTGGTTACAGAGGTTTATATTTGTTAAGTACAATAAACTATACTCTTAAGTGGGTGTATTCTTTTATATTTAAATTATACTCCAATAATGTTGATTTGAAATGCAATTTTTAAAACCTTCAGAGAGTAAGATACAATTTTGTATCTACATTTAAGAATAGAATGTTATATTAGAAGACTTGAGAAAACAAAAAGAGTTCATTGAAAATAAAATGATATCAGGAACATGTTTGTGCTAGGCAAATTAAAAGATAATTCAAGAAAATCCATGAGGGCTCTTGGGTGGGTCAGTTGGTTAAACGTCTGCCTTCAACTCAGGTCATATTCCCAGGGTCCCAGAATCGAGTCCCACATGGGGGAGTTTGCTTCTCCCTCAACCCCTCCTACCTGCTTGTAATCTCTCTCTCTCTGACAAATAAGTAAAAGAATCTTTAAAAGAAAGAAGAAAGAAAGAAAGAAAGAAAGAAAGAAAGAAAGAAAGAAAGAAAGAAAAAAAGAAAAAAGAAAAGAAAGATATCCATGTAATAAAACAGAAGGATGAAATGATGAAAAAATGGAAGGAAATATGGAACTCCTGGTGGTGCAGATGATTAAGGAACCGAGTCTTCATTTTGGCTCAGGTCGTGATCTCAGGGGTCCTGAGATCAAGCCCCATGTTGGGCTCCATGCTCAGTGGGGAGTCTGCTGCTGTTTCTCTCTCCCTCTCTCTCTGCTCCTCCTCCTCCCCTCTCTCTCTCCAAACTAACTAAATAAACCTTTTAAAAAGAAAAGAGAAATGGGGGGAAATAATATCATAAAATAGGAAAAATCCAGAAAAAGATGAAAACACTGGGGATGGATGGAGAAAATAAAAAGGAGATGATTTCCCATAAGTAAAGGATATAAATTTTATCACCTTTTGTTTATCCTTCTTATTTCCTTTCTCAAAAGTTTTCCATCTTTTATCTTTAAAGATAGTCTCTAATTGTTATGCCCCAGTGTCTCCCACAATGCCCTTCTTAACTTTCTCCTTGACCCAGTGGCTGCATTTATTCACAGAGGGCTTACCTGGCACAGCTCTGCTATCTGCCAGCTCAGCTGTGCTCTCAACTCCTGCTGCTCTATTTTCGGCTTCACCATCCATCTCTGTTTCAGGCCCTTCATGATTGTCTTTAAAAAAAAAAAAAAGTAAAAGCCTTTTAAAAAAGTCAGTTTTCTCTAGTCTTCTGTACTTTCTAACTATCCAGATATTACCACTGTTCTTGGTATGATTCTGATTCTGATGATACACATTTTAAATAGACAAACATTGGGGTGCTTGGGTGGCTCAGTTAGTTAACTGTCGGACTCTTGATTTCAGCTCAGGTCATGATCTCAGGATGGTGAGATTGAACACCTTGTGGGGCTCTGTGCTGGACATGGAGCCTATTTGAGGTTCTCTCTTTCCCTCTGTCCCCTCACCCCATGCTCACACACTCTTTCTCCTCCTCTAAACAAATAAATAAATAATAAATAGACAAACACTGTATGATCTTTTACAAAAATAAAATTCCAACAACCTACCCTACTGTATACAGAAAGATAAAATTGTTTTATAAGGAAAAATGTATTGGAGAATATGTAACAGAAAGTAAATTGCACCTCCCAGTTTATAAGCACCCTAAGTCTGTTGCCTACGAATGACAAGTATGTAATACTTTTCCCCAGTACGTACAGTGCCTTTGTCAATATTGTAGACACAGAGAAGAGGACTCTATTCGGGGGAACTGGTCCCTAAATATTATCCACTAACCTGATGCCTCAAATTATATAACCAGAGCCATGTTCCTAGAAGTGATTTTTCTTCCTCGTTTGAATATAAAATACTTTGGGTAAATTTATAAAGTAAAAATTCCATATATGTGTGTGTGTATATATATATGTATATACATATATATGGCATAATTTTATAGTAAGATCAAAAAGACTTAAAAACAAACACAAAAGAATAAAAATAATGTAAATAACAAAATATAAATAACAAAACGTAATCCCAGGCAAGGCACAAGAAACCATGTATCCTATATAATACAAAAATTTCAATAAATACAATTTTGATGTTCCCCCCAATTATCTTCCTGTTTGCTACCTCTAACATCCTAGGAATTGAGCTGCTGGATAAAACAGAATGGAATTATACGGTCTGCGATGACATTATGTAGAGATAACGAAACTTCAGTCTTGTTCCTTCTTAGAAAGAAGTGAATGTTTACCACAATATCACTGACTAGGATCCCAGGGTCCTATGAATTTTGTAGCATATGTCTATTTTATATCTTTCAGCAGTTGAACAAAAATCCTAAAGTTATGTTCATGCTTTTATTGTTTTTCCTTCCAGTAATAGCCTGTATGTGACATCATCCTAAAATGTCTAAAAAACATAAGAAATGCTATTTTGGTGGCACCAGAGATCTGGATTTCCAGAGGCTTAGACCTCTGTCATTGTTTCATTTTGTTTTGTTTTGTTTTGTTTTGTTTTCCACAAACTATGATCTTACAAACTAAGTAAGACAGACAGCACTAAGCTCTGTCATAGTCACTTCACTGTGCACTGGCACTCCGTAATCAAAATCTTAGAAATCTAGCAGCCTTGAGTTGAAGGCAAGGAGAACTCACCAGAGTAGCTAAATAGTTCTCTTCTCTGGTGTGTCTCATCCTACATAGAGGCTCTTACCAGTTCTCTGGAGACTGTAGCTCTCCTCAGACTTCTTCGACTTGGAAGCATTTGGAAATTGGAGAGTAGCATAAGTCACTTCTTCAGGCATACTGAACAAATAAAGCACAATCCGTCACTGTGTGCGGTGCATGTCTCGCTGGACCTCACAGAAGCTGCTCTTGTGGCATGATCTATGCACACGGAGACTAAGTTCTGTGACCTACCTTTGTAAAAACCAAGCAAAAATATAGTGACAGAAAACAGAACTGATCCACTGAGAATTTCAGAATTGTCTTCTTCTCACCTCCACACGCATCTCTTATCTTTCTTTTCTTAACTTCCTCCAGTAAACACCAAGTTGAAGAAATAGTCCTGAGAGAAAAACGTAGGTTTTAAATACAAACATTCTTTTATTTTATTTTTTTTAATTTGTGGAAAATGGCAGTGATCTCCAGACTTGGAAGGTCTTGTGAAAAATACAAATAAAAGTACCATGATTTCTGCATATATAAAGTTGTTAATCAGCAAGTGCCTGTAAGAATAGTGTTATAATTGAAAGCACTTAACCCACTAACTAACTCCCAGAAAACCACAAGTAAATTAGTTCTCACCAAAACATTGTTCCCTTTCTTTTTTCTTCCTGTTTTTGTGGATTGAAAAAAGTCTTTAGAAATTAAAAGAAGAAGAATATTGGGGCCCTGGTTGGCTCGGTCAGTTGAGCGTCAGACCCTTCATTTTGGTCAGGTCATGATCTCAGGGCAGTGAGATCAAGCCCTGGGTCAGGCTCCCTGCTCAGCTGGTGTGTAGGGGAGTGTCGGCTTGAGATTCTCTCCCTCTGCTCCCCCCCCCAAGATAAATAAATAAATCTTTAAAAAGAAGAAGAATATTAATAGATCAATACAAAATCAAAAAAGTGGTACTAAGAGAAAAAGTAGAAAAAGCTACATTTGAGCTACACTGAATAGAGATCTTCCCCTTCCCCACTCCTGCCCCCACACAGAACAGCTCCTGAAAAGAAGGGAGATATAGTCTAGAAGTGGCAGTTCTTTCCTAAGACTGTATCCATCAGGTTAGGATCTGAATTCTAATAACCCGAATTTGGGGAGGGAGGTAAGGCGCATATGCGCATTAACCTGTTTTATAGACCGGGGAGTGGTGAAGCTCAGGGAGCTCAAGTGCCTTGGTCATAGTCCAGCAAAGATTAGTCCGTAGAGAGCATTCTCAGCGCCCTGAATTTCTAGCATAGTGGCAAACACATACCAGATTTTCAACCAGTATCTTTAAATGGGTAAGTTATTAACTCATTCAGAAATAATCATAGTGGGGCGCCTGGGTGGCGCAGCGGTTAAGCATCTGCCTTCGGCTCAGGGCATGATCCTGGGGTTCTGGGATCGAGCCCCACATCAGGCTCCTCCGCTAGGAGCCTGCTTCTTCCTCTCCCACTCCCCCTGCTTGTGTTCCCTCTCTCACTGGCTGTCTCTATCTCTGTCAAATAAATAAATAAATAAATAAATAAAATCTTTAAAAAAGAAAAAGAAATAATCATAGTATTGCTCAGTGAAAAGCAACTGTTCAGTACTGTTATTAATAAGAACACCGTTATTGACTTTTAAGAACGACGGGAACATTGTGCAGTGGGCACAGTGTCTGGATAAAAATGTAGTAAAATCACAATATTACAAAGGCAGAAATTAAGGAATATTTAACATGGTGTCGAGAAAGAGAATATATATCTTTTCAGGAAAACCACGTTCTGATATGTAAACCTGGAAAGAATGAGAAAGACTAAAGACTCCACCATGAAGCTCAGAATTTTCACTGACTGTAATTCGCTCTGGAGCCACAGATGTTTCTCCCATCCTCATAAATGTGCTTTTATTAGGAAGGAACTACCTGAGGGGGGAAAATCATTCACTCTTCTAATCTTCCTTCTGAAACCTGAAGTAGTAATGTATCTCCTAAATCTTAAGGCTCAGATTTCTTCTCACAGGTTCAGATTTTCATCCCACCCCAGTCTGATCATAATATCCTTTGTCTCCATAAATATAAATGCAGTGCAGTTTATTTCATAGGTGGTTTCTGCCTATTTAACCTTGAAAAATAAAATGAATATTTTTACTTGAGAGTTCAGGAACATTAACTTATTTATGTATTCATTTCGTTATTCAAGAAATTAATTGAGTATTTACTATGTGCTATGCATTATTCCAGAGCAAATGACAGGCTCGTTTTCTTCCTTAATGTAGTTTACATTCTACAATTCACATATTTGTTTGTGATATGTTAATGTTTTATGTTATTTATTCATGGATAAGTAATACAATGTAAAGTAGCAATAGTGCTATGGGTAGGAATAAAACAGGGAAAAGTAGGGTAGGCAGAGGAAGGAGAGGAGGCTTTTATGTTAAACGGGGTACTCCCAGAAGGCCTTTCTGTGGAGGTGTCACTTGGCACAGAGAACAGTAACAGCAAAAACATCGTTCTATAAAAATATGCTAATTTAATACTATAATATTTACCATCTGTTTTAGTTACTGAAATCATGAGTCAGAATAATTTTTTCAAGTGAATTATTTTCTCTTTCATTTTCAGAGGTTTCAGGATTGTTAAATTTCCCCTTTCTTTCCAGTTTCACCATCATATGTTCCCTCTTTTCAACTTCTGGGTCAAACTCGATCCCTTGGCAAATCTGACCAAGGAAGGAAGTATCTCAAGTCTGTGTCCTCATCTGACTTGAATAAGAATTAATTCAGTTCTCTGTCTCTGGACCCACTGGTCTAATCCCAGTAACTTGATACACATAGACTTGTTGGGTGTGTTTCAGTACCAACAATGCTTAATCCTGAAACCCTGAATCAGAGCCCCTTCATCACTGCTTATACCCACATGGACCAAATCACAAAACACCAGCTGAAAAAATAATAACAATTCAGCAAACAGAGACAGAAACCCAAAAACTGACAGATGTAGGACCTGGTTAGCAATACTCAGGAGAGCAGTGACAAAATGTCCCACGATGAACATTGTAACAGCTCTCGAATAATGCTAGTCCAGAATGGAGTAGGAGGAC